>NC_140202.1:1200000-1777500 GCF_965226575.1 Pagrus pagrus | reverse complement strand
CCGTGATATAATTTGTTCGCGGTAAGCACAACAAACATTTAAACTGAAACGAATCAGTTTTTGTGACAAAAAATATCAAACATGGGTTTGGCCACAGGTGCTCGGTGGGAGTTTCTCCAGTTTCTTCCTCCATTTCTTCGTATGGCATGGCGTAGTACAGGTACGCCAATACGACTAAGACAAACCATACGCGAATCAGCAGAAACAGTTTATTTTTTCAGAACTTTGCAAAAAAAATTTAAATAAATCAGCTGACGTAAGCTCAAAAGTAGCGAGTAACGAGAGCATCAGTAGAAATGTAGGAGAGAAATATATTTGTCCTTCAAATGTAGTGGAGTGAAAGTAAAAGTATCCCCCAAAAATAATACTCAAGTAAAGTACAGATACTCAAAAGCTGTACTTAAGTACAGTACTCAAGTAAATTTACTTCGTTACTGTCCACCACTGACCCTACTAAAAACCTTCCATCATTACATTGGCTTATCAACAGAATGCATGACCTCAGTAAATAGCCGTCTAAAAAAAGAGGAAGAGAAAAAGCAACCAGGCAGTATCCATAACACTGACTGACTGGATGGGCTGGAGGTATTCTTTGTTTTTCTTGGCGGCTACGTGTTGGTGAGTGGTGAGATGAGCTGTGACCTTACTGTACCTGTCTCCATCCCGCAGGCGTTTGAACTGAGTTGCCAGCAAGCACATGAGGGTGGGCCCAAGTCTACTGCCAGGGACCAGGTCCTCAGCCATCAAGGCAGGGAACAGGTCGATGTTCAGAGGAGTGCCATACAGCCTGCCACACAGGAGAAATAGTCAGGAACACTAAATTATGTAAATATAGTGTGATCCTAAAAAAAAAAATTGTAGTACAAGCTCTTTGTGTCAAAAATGATGACAAGGACCTTGACTATGCATCTTTAAACTGTTCACAGGCATGACCATCGCCAACAGCTGTTTTGTTGCATACTGATCTCAACCCAAGCTGTTAAATTCCAAGTGCATGGATAGCCATCTTGAGTGTTTAATTACCTCTGAATTTTCTCTCTGACATTAGGATTCTTAATTTCATTCCTCAAGTCATCAAACGTCTGTGCCAAGGTCAGGTTACAGTAGGTCCTGTAATCATTGTACGAGGGTATCCCATGATCCCTTCCTCTCTGTATATTCATGGCAGCAAGGTCCAGAGCCACAGCATGGGCCATGGAGAACAACCTCTCTGTCAGCTCTGTGTTCAGCAGCTGACTGGAAACCCGCATTTTACCAGCAACGCCAAAGAGCCCACGGAGGAGTGGGTCGATGCCGCCCTCATTCACGATGCGAAATGGGGAGAAGAAGGCCCGATGTAGAGAGATGTGTCCCTGGGGGATAGGCTGGAAGTCCTCGTCTAACCTGTAGAGTATTGGGTTGATGAGGGTGTGCCCAAAGCGGAAAGCAGCAGTAGCGAAAGCATTCAGGATGCCGGCGTTTATATTGGGGTTGTAACCTGTGTATGTCCCCATCATCTTCATGCCTGCCTCACCCAGGATCTTGGAGAAATGATGATAATGAGAACAGGAATGTATCAGTCTTTCTTATCACGATCTTTGTGATTGTTTCCACAATATCACTTTTAATGAATGCCTTTCTTTTTGTTTTCACCATGGAAATAATCCGTTAAACAAAATGGTAAAAAATACAATAAGCATCATAACAACAGAACATTAAAAGCTGACAGATTTTACCTTTGGCAACCATTGGCTGTAGGTAATGTGCTGCATCTGGGCCCCCACTATCTTCCTGGCCTCGTGGTAGATGGTGTCCCCGTCCCAGTGGGGGTTGAGTCTCAGTAGCTCTGTAGCAATTCGGTTGTGTTCCCTGAACCATACTGTGTGCATGGCGGTCAGACCAAGCTGCTCATTGGCACGGTGATCCCCAGCTAAGAAACATGGAATTGGACTCTCATTTTCATCTCTCATACACTCAGTAGGTGGTCCAGTCGCAAATGGCAGAAGTGGCTTCCCTGTTCGTTGGATGATACCCTGCCGGAGCAGCCCCCTTTGGCTAGCCAAATCTCGGATTTCCTCAGATTCATGTCGTGAGCTGCCGTAGACATTTGAAGCGTCAATGTAAGAAGTCAGCTGGTTGATTTGCTCTCTTGGATAGACGCTGTTCATGAGAAGAGAAGTCATACCACTGCCGCACACAGGGCTGGATCGGACAAAGAACATGCAGCGAGCACCACTGCGCAGCTGCCGTGGGTCATTGGGTGGGAACTGGATTGGGAAGCATGGCGGGTCATTGGTGCAGACCTGGGTGCACAGCTGGCCATCAGAGAATCTTGACTGGCTGAGGGCCGCCACTGTTGAGTCCAAGTCGTGGTCTAGGAACTGACCCCACTGCATTAGCATGTGAGTGTATCGGTCATCAGGAGTGATGGTCTCTGTTCCAATCATGGTGGTAGACACCAACCTCGGCAGAGGCAACCTGTATCCATTATGCAGTCGATCAGTAGCACCTCTTGGCAGATTAAAGCCATTATCGTAGACTGACTTCAGGAGTCGTTCGAAGGCTGTGAGTGAGGCACCCCACATAGGGTGCTGCAGGTTGTTGCAGGTCCCATCATGGCTGCGGTACTTCTGGTGGAAGCAAATGTCAGAGCAATTGTTGAAGCGGCGGTGGGCTGTGCAGCCTGACAGGTTGGCAATCACTTCCAGAAAGTGAGGGGATACCAGGTCGTTGTAGCGAAAGGCTGTGGGAAAGGAACATAAATTCAACACATGATGAGTCTGGATAAGTGTTATAGACTTAAAGGGACAGGTTGGGACAACTGAAATCAAAAAACCTTGGGCTTTATCAATCTAGACTGTATTGTTATGAGTTGCAGACTTTGGGGGATATCTTCCGTAGAGATGTCTGCATTCTCTCAAATATAATGGAACTAGATGGATTGTCGTAATCAAAGTACCAAACAATACATCTAAGAAACATAACAGCAATGTCTCTTTCCAGAAATCATGACCCGATTACCAAAGATAATCCACAGACCTTGTTGTGAGCAGTTTCATGTAGGAACTATTTTCTTTCTGCTAAACTACACTGGCCAACTCTATTATGGTGCTGATGAAAACATGCATCTACCATGGAAAAGAGGCTAGCTAACTAAGCTAGCTAACATATAGTTCAGCTGAGGAGGACGCCATTAATATTTATATCCCATCCTGTCCTGAGCACAAGCCTCTCGGCCATAAAGAGATGCAGCTTTCTTCTGTGTGGTGATAGCCTTGGTGGGTATAGTTTGGTAGAAAGGAAAAACTGCTCGCAAGGTCTGTGGATGTTTGGAATTTTTCAACTGTATGTTTTGCACTTTGAATGGATTAAAAGTACTACAGGTAATCGGAAAACATGAGTTCTTGATTTTGGGGTGAACTGTCCCTTTAAGATTTGTTAAAATCACATCAGATTTTTAAATACTTGAAGTACCCAGGATATTAATGTGTGTTTTTTAATATGATTTACTAACATGTATTAAATATTATTCATAGTAGTCATTGACTGCATTGATTGACTGAGAGTGGAAAAAACCTTGTGCAGAGGTAGCTGTAATTCACCAACCTGCGCTGACTCCCTGCGAGATATATATATCAATGTGTATGTGTGTGTGTCTGTGATGTGTTACCGATGTGATGTTATGGTTGTGCATGTGTGCAAGTGTTGTGTGCGGCTAACCACAATGAGGGTTAGGTGAGACTTCCTGTCTAAATGGCATCACCTGCTACCAGCTTCCAACATGCGCTCACTTTACACACATCATTGGTGTGGGTTTACATGTGTGAAATCAGAGGAGAATGAGGACACTGTGGTGCTGCCCTCTCAGATGAAATAGAGATACAATAAAAACAGCACGTTTGTTTCTGCTGACGGGCAGAACTCTCTCTGTTAGCTTGGTTTGGGGCCAGTGCAACAATGAACACTTGGTTGTTGGCATAAGTAATGAAAACACTGTCTCCCTCTCTCTGTCTTTGTTCACGTTTCACAGAGCTCTATTTGTCTTTCCCCTCTCTGTTCATGCAACTCTTTTTCAGCATACTTTTAGTCCTTAAATATAACTTAATCAATCTGTGTTCTTTGATTTAACATTTTTCACAACATCACATGAAACACAATAAATAAATAAATAAATAAATATATTTTCACAACCTGCCAATTTCACCTATGCGGTATTAAAATTAAACCCCCATTACATTGAATAATTGTTGCTCCATAAATTCAAATACATACATGCTCTGGTTTTCTTCCTTGGTCCACTGGACATGTTTCAATGCATATGTGAAATCAAGACAGATGCTTATATACAGTATGTAAACATCCAAAGAAACCTATGCTCTCCCAGTATCCTTACACACATGCATCATTGAGACAATGTGTATACTAACACAAACCATCTTCAAATTTGTCCAGTGTTTGACAGTGATTGTTAGGTATCTGTTGTGTGGTGTGACAAAGGGCTAACTTTTTATGGTCTCCTCATTAACTGCTCAATTATTACATCTCTACGACTCTAGTCATGCTTAAGAGAAAATGGCACACAGATGGAGGGCCTATCCACAGCCAAATGTTGCTCACTATAGCAGGGTGATGAGAATTAAATTACTGGCAGCATTAAACATTGCACAGGAAAGTATATGGGAGCTTCAAACTGAATCCACAGACTTTAGTGGAGCATTAACCTGCTTATGCTCAAGGGTCTCGAGGGAAAAGTATATCTGTCTAAACTCATTATACTAAGACAAACAATAAATATGCATGTGTGTGTGTGAACCTACAAGATATCTGTATTAGGATTATGTGTAAGGGTGTGTGTGTGTTTTGTTTTGTATGTAGTTCAGTGCATCCCACAGACGTAGTACAATTACACTACTTGTATCGGTTGTCGACTGTTGCTTTCCTAGCCTACAGCCTCTTTAAATCTTACCCAACAACAGCAGTACAGATGTAAACGCTCATGGCCAGATGATGTAAAGTATATGAGTATGTGTATTTGTTTTAAAAGAAATTACGTTTCTATACTTCTGTGTATATATAAAAGATTATCTGGATTTTCCTCTGTCTAAATACAAATAAATTGAATTTTCAATGAAGTCATTTTGTAGGTACAACCCCATGAAAGGACACAACTTTGGGTTTTTTGTGTGCAGTGTATGGGAAAAATTACAGCCAGTTTTGATCACTTTGTGCATGTTTCAAAAGGGTCAATGTACATCATATAGAGGTGTTGAATGCATGTACAAACAAATATTTATCAGTGAATTTTCAAAATTAACTGACTGTACTAAATCATCATTGTCACTGAGGGGATCACCTTTTTACAGTTGAGCCCTTCAGAGACCCTCAGTCATAAATAATAGGCTGCTGAACCATTAACCATATGCCTTGAGCCTATTATACCTTATACAGTGCTTGTATAAGCTAGTTTCTACTGAACTTAATGTAACAGCTTGGACTAGCATGACAATGACTGAATCACAGGTGAACATCAGGCTGTATGAGCAATGATGCATTCAACTACTGATGCACATTAATATTACTGACATCACAGCATTTGAACTGTGACTGCTGAATTTAGGGAAATTAGTGAAACAGACTACAGTGTCAGTAACACTGAATCTTTGAGCTGAACTAAAAGAGTAACTGATGGTGATTTGTAATTTCCACCTCTACAGTCAGGAGAAACTTGAAAACAAGATGAGAACCACTTTGTATTTATGATGTCAGACTCATTTCCTCCAAGTATTAAGCATAATTAACAGCAATGGTGTGCCAAAGCTCCACCCTTCAACACCAGTCCCGCTTCCACAGGCCCGCCAAGGTTTGTCACACCCTGACAGCAGCAGAGCAGTGCTTGGCTTTCTTCAACTAGAAGACACAGGATGCCTGTAAGGACAGGACACTTCCCTTCTTAGGGGAGATGCAATATCAATATCACTGTGTAATAGGTGAGGCAGTACAGAAGCAGGTCAAACAAACTGTTTTTGAATTTTGGAAGGTCAGCTACACAAAAGCTCATTGTTCATTGTTGGCAATGTTTGTGTATAAAAAATAACCCTACTGGTATCACTTACTAAGTCTGTGTGTAATAGATTCTAATTATTATAGGCAGCTACAATCTTAAAAAAAGGATATGGGGTTTTCCTATTAAAAAATGTTGTGTGAGTAAGTACTGTATGTATAAATATGTATAGGTCACTATTTTTAGCCATCAACAAGACAATATTTTAAGGTAAATTGACCTAATGATGGAGCTAGGTTTATAGACAGTGAGAGGTGACTATAAACTGTCTTAACATAAGTGAACAAACAGCAGGTTCATGTTTACCTGTCAATGTTCATACATACCTAGAATTTCTTTTAGGCACAAAAAGGTTCATTTGCAGTGTCTTAATTAGACAGCAGGGTTTCTCTCACAGTAATTAACACTAAAAAGACGACATAACTCTCTCTCTCTCTCTCTCTTCATGCTTCCTGTCTCTCTACACTGTCAGTTCTCAAATAAAGGCGAAATGCCAAAAATATTTACCTTTGCTGATTTTGCTTTGTGAATCTTTAAAGAGCCACTTAATTTCATCAGTCCTTTATGCATCAGTCTGTATAGCCAAATTGTACACAGTCTGACGTCTCATTTAAATCATATAATAGTTACAGCTTTTTTCATTCATTTGCTGGGTTTAAAGTTACAAAGGCGCGGCAGCCTGGTTGGAACCTTTTTAATAGCAGCACAGTATATTTGGTTGTCAGTCTCACCGGTGCCATTGGTGTCGACCATGAGACCCTGGTTGACATGGCTCTGAATGAGCAGAAGAGTCTGCTCAAAGATCTCCCCGGCACGCGCCTGCTCCACTGTGTAGGGGTCACGTGGATACCGGAAAAGAGCTAGCAACTCTCCTGGGGTACGAGGCTGACTGGAGGGATGAGGGATAGACAAATAGGGTGTGAGGGAGGTGGGAGAGAAAGAAAGAATGATGATCAGTTACCTGACACAAATTGTTGCTGTTAGATTTCATGACTTGTCTTATAATATGTCCCTTTACTGTAGTATGTTAATTTGCTGTAGCATGTTCTGTAATTAATTTTTACTGTTCCAATGTCTAAATGCTCACTTTGGCAATATGTAGTGTTATGTAATGCCAATAAAGCCATTTGAACTGAAATGAAATTGAATTGATGAAGGACAAGAGACAATATATATGATGGTATTTGTACTGGAAACATAAGGATTAAGAAACTGTAAAAAAAAAAAAAATGTGTGGGAATTAAGACGGTTTAAAGAACATTAAAAGAAAGCAGAAGGAAAGATCAATTTCTAATTTCATGCTCAAATGACATTCTTCTGGTTACATTTTTCCTTTTTTTATAGAGGGAAGGAAAAGCAGGCAGAGCTTTCTCTGACAGTTTCCAAAAAATGTCTTTGCTGCAGCTCAAGCAGGTCAGAGAGTTCGAACAGGGAGAAGCCAAAAACATCCACAAACATCTTCGTTATTTCACTTATGAATCCTCATCATCAGCCTTCGACTGAGTTTGTGTACATGGTCGGGTGTTTTTCCTTAAAGTTCACTGCTTTACCATCACCTCAAGCTACTATTTAAACATTCTTTCAACTCCAGCCTTAAAAGCTCAGCCACAGTTGGACTTCAGGGTGTGGGATACCACGCGCCAGATCCACAGATGTCCCACCCAGTTCAATGAAAAACAAAAATTGCCTCATTTTGCATGTAAAATTCAAAGATGACATAATGCCCATGTAAGCCAAGTCATTATGGGAATATGAACATGTTCAAAACCAAAATTTTGCCAAAAATATGTGAAGTAGATTTTTTAAAATTGGATTTCTGAATAAAAACACAACATACAATTATAAAACCTATGAAATATGCATATGATATAAATATCTATTCTACAAAAAAACTTTATTTTAATATGGTGTAATAACGTTTATCATCCTGAGCACACAATACTTTGCAAAACAGGTTGTTTACATACATTATTTCTGTGGTTTATAATGCATTACTTCCTCCTACAGCTAACAACATTAACATTGGTATGAAACTGTTGCCAATACTGATCAAAGGTGTGTTTTCACTATTGTTTTAGTATGGGAAAAATTGCTATCTTAATCACTTTAGGTTAGATAATTTGAAAAAGCATACATACACATGCATTAATTTGTTTGATATAGTGAGCGGCTGCTGCCATCAACAAACAAAACCCAAAGGTCTAACTGTCTGAAAGAAAGCAACACAGCCAATGTGCTATCTGATCTGAGTAACAAGTGTTACCAGCTTTTCTCCTGATAACGTTCTCATTCTCCAGTGTCACTCTATTTTATTTTGATCATTTCCAAACCCTGGTAAAGACTCTGGTGCCCTCAGCCAAGGAGGAGGCTGTGTCTTAACCTGTGATTGTCATTAAAGAGAGCTGGAAATCCCCTAATCTCAATTTAGGTTAGCACTGTGTGTTCCTGTGTGCATGCAGTCTCTATGTGTGTATGAGTGTTTATGCACTGTACTTGTGCGTATATGTGTGGGCAGAGTTAATGATTGTGCATGCCAAGAAAAACACAACTGCTAACAACATCAATTCAACAGGATGGAAACACTTATGAGCTATATTCAAACCACCTCCATCTCTTTCGGTGACAGAAAGTGTAAAGAAAACTTCACTGGATGAACAAAGACTTCGAGACACAATCATTTCCTTTGTCTTCCAGGAAATGATTAGGTTGATGCACAAATGAAAAAAAGAGTGTAAAGATAATGAAAACGTGTTAACAAGCAGTTGAATATTTAATGCAGCTGTCAGAATAATTGTCTGACTTAATAGCTGTTAGTACTGTGGCCTTAGCACTGTTTTTAATTGAAGCATTCTAACGTGAAACTTTAAAACTGCAGACCTCATACACTCAAACAGGAAAGTGCAGCAGCCATCCTGAATGGCCACACTCTTTCCCTGAAGGCTCTGACTCAGACTTAGAACATGCAAGTCATGTGCCAAGATGATGTGAGACTAGCTATTTGTATACTAAGTTAGGCCCCATGAGCATGTAGCTCTGGACTGACTCTGGACAGGAAACATATTTCATGTAGTCCAAATGCAAAAGGTCTAATGACATAACACTGTTGCAAATTAGTGTTTACATCTGCTTGTTCACAATCATTATGCACATTCTATTTCTATTTAGAAATGTAAATGAGACATTTTACATTTCTAAAGAGCAACACTAAAGAATTATAAAGTGTATTGCTGTATATGAGAACTTCTTTTAATGTAAAAAGTTTAGATACTGTATACATAAAATACAGTATAAACGAAGCTGCATGACAATGTAGACTTAGTGTAAGCCTAATACAAAGCAAAAAGCACTAGCTCAATAAAACCTAATGATTATACTGTGAAAACAAGAGTCTCCAATGTCTTGTAGACAAACTGTGTACTGTATTTTAAGATCTCATGTGACACGAGAATGATGCAATCCAAGCATTAAAAGTTGTTTGTGAGCTGATTTACAGCGAAAAAAACAAGAAAGAAAAAAAAAAGAATATGACTGAGAATGGATTAGGATATGTGGGCAACAAGGATTATTTGTGCACTGAAAACTGACTGCTTGTCTTGTGGTTTAGCAAGGACGACACGGTTACAAATACTAAAAGTTTGTGTGTATGTATTCTGATAGAAACTATATGCTATTACTGTGCCTGCTCCATACTGACAGATGCATTCTAAGACTGGGTTCAGAGAGCTACTGCGTATGACAGCAGAGGAGAGAGGGAGGGAGGAAAGGAGGGTCTGATGTCAAAGACTGTAGTTCATTCCTGACACCCTAACCCCTCAGCGACTCATACCAGATATATAGCCTGCTAGATATCCAGCGGGCATCCATGACACGTTGGTGAGCTACTGGATCGCGTCTTTGAACGGTTCTCACATGACGATTGTCACACATGGGAGTGAGCGCAGATTTGCCTGATCTGGTGCTTTTGTCAACAATCTCCAAAAAAGGTTGGCTTGTGGAAAAAAATCACAGTTTGAACTTAGCTTTGGCGCAATCTTAATTATTACTTATTTACAGCCTTTATTTTACACAATTACTCACCTATTACTTTTAATAATTATGCCTTTCTGGTTAAATCATTTGTCGGTAAGACCTAATTGTCAAGATGTGTGTGTGTTGGCTTGCTATGTGAGTTTCTCATATCTTACCCATCAAAGAGACGTCTCCTTGTTGACTCAATAGCACTGTCCACATTACGGATGGCCTGCTCTATGGAAGAGCTCACAAAGGTGTCTCCTTCTCTGCTGACTGCAGGAACTGTTGTCACATGGAGACAGACAGACATACAGACAGACAAAGAATCCAGTTAAAACATCTGATATATTTTAAACTCTGACTTTATTGGCCTGCTCATCATAACCAACAGAGCATTTCTATTACACTTTCTCATTTTGTGGTTCAGTCTGTTATCTTAAGTTTGATTAAGCTGTTTCAATTTAAATGTAAGCAAAAAATGTTTTAATAAAGTAATTATACAACACAACCTAGTGCCAATACATGCTATGCTTTACCACAAATTAGCACTTTTGAGCGGGGGTTCAAAAGTGTTCTTTATATCCAGCAGAATCCTGTAAATGACTTCCCTCCTCAAGTTGGAGTGAACACATTTCTGGCACACTTCTTGATCTTAGTGTGCCATTGAAAACAGTGAGATTGTGATGTGAGAACTGTGACAGTCCAACAACAACTGAGCACACTGATACAGTTTAGGGTTCACCAGCTGAGTGCTGTGGTCTGACCTGAGAAATCTCAGCAGGAAACACCAACACACAGGGAAGAGCTGACAGGAATCTGATAGCATTGCAGCAGAGTGTGACTAAATTACTGACTGACTTGGACATAGAAGACCAGCAGAAAGCGTCTCACTCTCTGGACTGTACACTAATTTGACAGCAATACTACACTTTTTCATACTGAGTTAAAGCCCCTGTTGCATCACCTGTCTCACAGCTTACGGAAGGTTTTCCAACTTTCCTGCTTCACTGTCTCTTCTTTGTGACTGGTAAATATTTATTTTCAAGGATAATGGCTTTGATGTGGATTCAACACATTAGTGCTGGAAAGAGGGGTGTCCCTTGTGTTTTGAACATTTTGTGAGGTCCAGCACTGTATTGTTATCAGGGCTGTACCAAATGCAATTTGAAATTTCAATGCTTCTACTAAGGTTTTCAAATGAAGTCTGTAAGGTTTTTGAAGGAAGTCTGACATATATTTTGTCATCATCCGAAAAAAGAAATCCTTAATTTGAATAGATTTATTAGGTTAAATGGAGCATAGTGTAAAAACAATAAAATGGGAACTGCTCGCCTGGTGCATACACCACAAAACTGCTATAGCTTCGGGGTTAACTTTCTCATTTTGCATCCCACTGAGTATGCGCAGTAGTTTTTTTCCGGCTCAAGGAAAGTTTTACAAAACCTCCATGGGTTACCTTGTTTGCAGTTCGAGGTGTCCTGTCAAAAGTTTCTCTCTTTTATAATGGCGATCTATGGAGAAAACGCTTTTAGGCAGCAGGGAATTTTTTTGCTGCCATAGCTGGAGTGGTACTGAGAAAAACTTCTGTATTCAGGTCTAAATAACACATTCATGGATAATTAATTGTTGAGTCTCAATCCCAGGTAGTCAAACAGACACTTCGGGGTGGTGGCTCAGTCTGAGCCAGTGTTAGCACTTGATGACTAGGGAATGAGGCTCAACTCAAACTTTCAACTATCTTTCTCCAGACTCATTAAATAGGCATGCAAAAATAAATAAACAAATAAAAAAGAAGCTGCACAGCATATGAATGCAGATTACGAATTAACATTCACATACTGTATCTTCATTCATTGTTATGAATGAAGCTTTCAGAGCTTCAAACTATCCGGTACAGTCCCAATTTTTATTCTGCAGCAAATTGGTGTAGTGAATACTCAATTTTCATTGGCTGGAGGGTGTCAATTAACCTAAGATATACAGACACCTCTGGAAATCCCAAAGTAGTGCGAGTATTCTCAATTTCATTCTCAATCAATGTGCTATAGCCTATATCTAAAATCAGTGGAATTTGCTGGCTGAAGACACCTTGACATTAGAAATCAAAATAAAACAAATATGAATATCTTTTTTACAACACAAAATGTGACCCTTCAGTGCATCATCCTCTGAACACCACAGGGTGGTGCTTGTAACACACAAGTGGCAAAAAGTAGCATACATTCAGGGCTGTAGTAAATTAAAAATTGGGTAACCTCAGTGTCTGCTAGCTAAACTGTCCTCCCATATCCCATTCACGATTCAACTCACTTCTTATGGCTGAAGCTTGCCAGTTATTTGTTGGTAAAAACAATTCTTTTTATCGGTTTGGGGAAAGCAACATGGCTAGTAAGCCAGCTAGTCTCATTTAACATGCTGTGAAATCGCATTTAGTATTTGTATACTGTACGTAATGTTATTGACTTTGAAGCTTCTCGGCATAATGTTAACTTTCTGGCTAGCAGTTGAGCTGAGGGGTTCCATTAACTGAGCGTACTAGTTTATCAAGTTTATGCTCAAAAATGGATAAAGAAAAAAGGTATTTTGAATATCAAGTTTAGCTTCAAAGCCCTGCCAGATGGTTGTCTCGACATGAACAAAGTTATTTGCATTTACTATCGATGTGATGAATTGAGTTACCAGCAGAGTACGTCGAGTCTCAAATACCACTTTCTGGCCGAGCACACAGCTGATGCAGAGAGCCCTGCTCCCCCTCGCCAAAGGCAGACCACGCAGGACAGTTTGCAACGGAGATGCCTGAACAACTCGACATGCAGCAAACTTTTAACAGCGATAGCTAAATGGGTGGCTACAGCTTGCAGGCTGATTAACATTGTTTAGTTAACCTTTACAAGTGTAAAGTTGGACACTTCATTGTGTCAGTATTACTATGGAATGTTACATTCAGTAACATATGCCCATCTGTTGTTGCTTGTTGGGCTTGAGTTTGCCATGTTATGCTTTAAGCATATGTTTTGAGCATGCAGTACTTTTGAGGTTATTATGGAGAATATTCTAGACAGTATTTGTCATTGTTTTGGAAGGTTTGCATAATAATAAACATACATTTGCTTAAAGCAAGCACATGTCTACTCCCATGTTGATAAGAGTATTAAAAACGTCAAAAATCGCTTCAAGGTACATTTAGAACAGATAAAAAATGTGAACTATGGACAATTTTGCGATTAATTGCAATTAAATATTTGAATCGATGGACAGCCCTAAAAATATACATGACGGTCCAATGCACAGCTTACATGTCACAAATTACTGAAGAGTAAAATAAACTAAAGAAGAACAGACTTATAAATGACAAAACACCACAGTTTAACACCCATGTGGCCAAAACTGCAACAGCAACATGTTTACCCTCGCCATAATGCAGTTGCTGACTCTCAACCACAACATGATACAAGCCAAAGAGTCAGGTTATGAACTGCTAACATCAGTTGTGTCTCACCTGTGACTGTTAGCACCATGCTAGCAACCTGGTAGCCGATGGGATTGCGGGCGACGCACTCGTAGCGTCCAGCATCAGCAGTGCCCACATCCTTTACCTCCAGATACCCCTCAGGTATGATGTGGAACTTGCCACTCTCTGTCACCTGTACACCATCCTAGGAGACAAGGGAGGGACAAAGGGCAAAGGTCATCACCCTGGGGGCTAGCATGTGGAGATGGGTATCAGATTGCAAGACTGTGATGAATAGCTTTACAGATGGGAGGCATTATGTCAGACCACTTAACTGATTAGCTTGCATGGATGCTTTTGAACAAACAGAAACTGAAAGCTAAACCATAAATCACTAAGTTATTTCATTGTTATTATTTGTATTAAATCACAAGATGACAGATAAAGTAACCACACACCATTCCCTGCCCCTTTCATTTCCACTGCTCTTTCAACCACTTAAACACTTTATCTAACCCCATGACCTCTGTGGTGATGAGCTGACAGGCACCTTTCTCAGCCAATAGGAGCTTTATCATCTAACCTTGTTCCAGGTGAGGACAGGCTGTGGCTGGCCCTGAGCGCTGCAGGGAATCTGGATGTCCTGGCCAGACTCCACTGTCAGGTCCCTTGGAGCATTTGTGAAAACAGGCGTTACTGAATGAGTTAAAACATACACACACACATGCGCATGTGTTAATGATTATACACCACTGCTCAAAGTACTTTACATGTTAATTGCATTTTGCAATCAGTCACAGCAGACATAAAACTCTGAGGCTTATCTTGGCATTTTACAGTCCTGCGTATGATCAAAGAACATACACACACTCACAGTGTTTGTGTTACACTGTAGTTGCTATTTTTCTTTGTAATAGCTGCAAACAACATCTTGAAGTCAGTGTGGAGTTCAAAGGGAGATGAAGGCATACTGTGTTTTTCAAGAAAATAATGCATTTTATAATGTGGTAGCAAATAATGCAATGAGCAAGTGCTCATAATAGGGTTGCATGGGTATGTGATTTTCACATCACTACTGTAAAACGAGAAAGAAAATATCACAGTTTCAAGCAGGGCTCAAAAAAGATGATTACCGGCTTGCCCGGGATAGTAGAATGCTACTTTGGGCTAGTAAATCTAGCAACTCACTTGTCTGATTGGGCAAGTGATAAAAAAGAATTAAACACGTTTCTTCCAGAGCTGATTATTGAAGTAACTTTGGAGTTAGCCACCTCACTTCCTTCTCATCTCTGCTGACAGTTGCACACGTGCAGTACTGATTTGGCACTTGCAAGAAAATGACAGTGTGTAAAGACATTTATGAGCTTAAGTCTTTTGTCTTTGTTGTTGTTTTGTATAGGGGCAAGTAAAAACTGACTTTGGTTAAGTAGATTTATGACTCACTTGCCACAGTTACAATGACCCTAAAGGATTAAATAAAGTAGGTTATTTCTTGTTTGAACAAACACTTTGTTACAATTTCACAAAATATGTCCTAAATCTTATAACATCAATTTAATGAATGCATAAATACTATTAATATGTTAGAATTCAATACCATAGATGAGCAAATACACAACTGTCAATTTTTGTACCTATATCACAGATGTGATTCATACAGTGTGTATGTCCCATACACTGTTCCGTTTGATTACATGAAGTAAAAAGAGTTGTTTTCTATTTGTGTACAGAGATTAAGTAGGTCAACAATCACTAACTGCAACTTTACTACATCACAGGCAACCAAACACAGTGTTGAGCAGTGTTACCGAGTGAGTCATTTTCATACTGACTAAGATCTATCAAATAAGCCTTCTGCAGCTGAGGTGGATGTTTTCCCCCCACACACCATGTCCAAATTCCTTCATAGTTCCCAGGAAGCAGTCAGTATTGAGCCTCCTGGCCATGGGAAAATCCCACAAGTTTGAGAACACAAAGTGGAGTGGGAGGCAATTTCATAGTAATCTGATACTAATTAACTACCTTTAAATAAAAGTTGAACCTTCTAAAACACAGGGTTCACGTCAGTGTAAAGTACACAGCATCAAAGTGGTGGGCAATGTATTGCCAGTGTGTGACAAAGAAGAGTGAACAACATAAAAACAGTTAATGATATTACAGGGATACTGAAATCTCTGTTAAATGGAGGCATACTACAGATCCCTACAAGAAAAGTAACATCCTTTTAATCCATGCTTTCACTTTCCTTTCAAGCTTTGTCTGATCCTCTGTTCAACCCTCTTCGTATAAGGCAGTCATCATACATTGCCAGTATGGTTGTGGGCTTGTACAGCACAGTGTGGGACCATTATGCAATGTGTACTTTGAGCCATGTTAACAGCCATTACTACATGGAAAAACATGGTGTCATCACAGGATTATAGAGTGGCATGCTTTCCTGCGCTACGCCAAGCCTGTTATTTCAGTCGCACACACGCACACACACAAACACACACACACACACACACACACACACACACACACACACACACACACCACACACACACAGGCACACACACACACACACACACACACACACAGGCACACACACACACACACACACACACACACACACACACACACACACACACAGGCACACAGGCACACACACAAACACACACAAACAGGCACACAAACACGAAAAAACACAAAGACACAAACAAGACACAAAGAAAATGCACACTGGCACATGTACAGTATAGTGAATTACAATACAGTATACTATGAGCACTTTTGCACTAGCAAATACAGATGAAGAGCTTGCCCACACGAATAAACCACACACACACACACACACAGTTACATGTCTGTCAGTGTATACATGCATTGTAATAGTTTAATACCAGTCTTGCATGTGTAAACGACAAATTAGCTGTGAGTGGAAACTACTGCATCACTCCCGCCCTCTTAACAGTTTACCAACTCACACCCCTCCATCCCCTCCTACTACACAATCATGCAGTGTTTGAAGAGGGCCTTTCAGCAGCCACACTAAGAGCCTCTGTACATCCATGTTTCAGCCACATTGAGCCACTATTAACTATACCTAACCTAATGTAACTGTGACGTGAACCATCCTTTTCCTTATTTCCATGTCCTGTCATCTATATTTACTTTGAAGCCTCACCCTACACCCTCACCTCTCTGCTGGATGCTGAGCTGCACAGCAGTGCGTACAGTTCCCACAGGGCTGACCGCCTGGCACTCATACTGGCCCTCATCATGGGCTGCCACCCGAGTGATGCGGAGAGTACCGGAAGACAGGACCACGTGACGGCGGTCTAGGGGTAATGGACTGCCCCCACGTGTCCAGGCAATCACCGGCTGGGGGTAGCCACTTGCCTCGCAGGGGAAGTCCACCGTGTGACCCTCCAAGACTGACTGGTCCTGTGGTGTGACTGTGAACTGGGGGATTGCTAGGGGCAGAAGGGGAAAAAACAGGGTAAAATTTTGTATGAAAATTAAATCTTGCTAAGGAGCTTTTACTTGCCATGTCAGACCACAGCTGAAAATACAGTAAGTGCAGTGGATAAGTCAGAAAAAAAACTAGTACTGAGCAAAATAACGATTAATTAACAAAAGAAATGCACTGATCATGAGAAAAACTAATTAACATGTTTGGTATTTGAGAGCTAACGTCTGCAGGGTCTGGAACAAGTTTCCTTAAGAATTTCAGGAAGAAATCAATCAAAACTAGGGTTGGTAAGTTTTTTTAGAAGCATTTATTGTTATATTTATTGAAAATCTCTTAACATCCTGACAGCGAACAATTTTTCAAATGATCTGACAAAAGCAAAAATCCACTAACTGTGGCTGTTGCAGGCCTCCGATTAGCGCAACCAATCATTTCACTCAGGCTGAATGATTGGATGGCCTACTTGCAAGTCTACCTACCTGCCTGATTCATTGGGCATGACTGGAGTCTTCCACAGAGCTAGGTGGATGCATTGCTAAAGCTATTAGTGAGATAGTTGCACAAGAACGACAGAGAAAGTGCAGCCAATACTAACATAGCTTGACAGTTCTGAGAACTATCAGTAGCCTAATTTGTTGTTTTCATTCATTGTGATAATGTTAAGTGTTTTCTTACATGTGAGTGAGACATGGCATTGCTGGATACAGTTAGCGATGACAATGATGTGCAACACTGACAGTACGCAGCTCCTGAGCTGGAGAATGAGTCACTGCAGCAGTGACAAACTGGTTCTGGGGCTAACACAGTAACATTAGCACAAAGCACACACCTACGCAAGCAAGTAAGCAGTAACAGTCACAGGTTTTGCTTTTGTTTATATAAATGTGGCATTTAAAAAGGTTGTTTATTCATGTATTTATTAGACTTAAAAAGGTAAGGGAGCTTGTTGAACGTAGCAAATAACAGCCATTCACACAGCTACCTGCTGCTCAGCGAGAGCTACAGTGCAGTCAGTGTGGTCAATGTGCCAGAATGGCACATTTGGAGATACTGTACTAACACCTCTAATTTTGTTCTGATTCATTTGATTAGCATAAACGTTGGCATGGGTAATGTTCAGACGTTTTGCTATGGCTTGCTAGAGATTTGGACTTGCAGCTGTGTCAATCCTAAGGGATATTCATTCTAAAATTGTTTTTTTTTTTAAATAACTTTCATTTATGCTGCGTACCAACTTATTTTTACTTGGACCCAGTGACATACACCGATCAGCCACAACATTAAAACCACTGACAGGTGACGTGAATAACATTGATCATCTCATCACAATGCGATGTTCTGCTGGGAAACCTTGGGTGCTGGCATTCATGTGAATGCCACTTGACACGCACCACCCATCCAAACACTGTTGTGGACCAAGTACACCCCTTCATCACAACAACACTACCCGATGGCAGTGGCCCCCCTAGCAGGACAATGTGCCCTGACACACCGCAAACACTGCTCAGGAACAGCTCGAGGAACACAATAAAGGGCCCAAGGTGTTTACCGGGCCTCCAAATTCCCCAGATCCCAATCTGATCGAGCATCTGGAAGACGTGCTGGAGCAGGTCTGATCCATGGAGGCCCCACCCCCCAACATACAGGACCCAGAGGATCCACTATAAAACTCCCTGGTGCCAGACACCACAGGACACCCTCAGAGGTCTTAAGTCCATGTCTTGACAGGTCAGAACTGTTTTGGCTGCACAAGGGGAACCTTCACAATATTAGGCAGGTGGTCATAATGATATGCCTGATCGATATATGTATACACTGTACGACTTACACATCTGAAAAAAATATTTCAAGTTTCCCTTTATAATCAAGGCATCATGATACCTTGATTATTCAAATAAACCTTGTAGTTGCAGAGATACACTCGAGCAGAGACACAAAATAGAGGCTAGTTCTTAACAGGTTAATGCCACCAAGCACAGTAAAGCCACTTTGTATTAGTTCATGTGAGAATATAGGTCCTGAAGTTTAAGAGGAACTAGGATAATAGCAGTAAAAAATCACTGTATTTATTGCAAGTAGATGCATGGTTACTTGAATAAACATGTTGAGACTTTTAATGACTTTTAATGAGTCCCCAGTCGCAGTTTTGCTAAAGCATTGTAAGGAAAGAAAACAGACCATGCTGACAGTAAAGAGACCATACAAGATGGAAGATGCAAGTAAGCAAGCAAGCCAAGAAAGGATTCATGTCTGAACTACAGTGCTTTCAAGTAAATCATCCTCAAGCAATTTTGAGCATAAAATCTGTCTTTTGTATGAACAAATCAAAGTGAGAATAATTAATTCTGATTCCTACCTTGTACGATTATATAAGCTGTAGCATGTATAGTATCAACATTATTGGAGGCAAAACAGGTGTACTGTCCTCCATCAGCTTGTACTACATTTTGGATAAAAAGCCCTCCAGAAGGGGTGATGTTGATGCGAGCATCGTTGGGCAGGGGTGTCCGATCACCCTTTGTCCAGGAGACCCGGGGCTGCGGCTGGCCTGTGGCGCTGCACTCCAGGGTCACACTCTCTCCCACCAGCACCTCAGTGTTCTGGGGCTGGATCACAAAACTTGGCCGTGCTGGAGGAGCAGGGGGTAGAGGGGAGGGGAGGAGAGAACGTGGGAATAGGGTTAGGTTAATTAAGTGAGAGGCATTGACAATTTTCTTTAGGGTCTCTGGTTTGAGTAACTGTAGTGTATTAGGTACCGAAATAAATGTTGGCAAACGGTTCAAAAGAAAGCTACTTCTGTGTGCATTTGAAAGGTCGGTTCGTGCACCTTTGTATATTTCTGTCAATAACACTCTGACTACTGCTAAAACAACATCCTATGGGTTTCACAAAATGTTGTTGAGTCCTGTCCATATTTGGTTGCTGATTACTGTGGAGTCAGAGGAAATATGTACACAGCCAGAGGCCTGGCGTTTACAATCACACGGAGACAGGAAACGTACAACATCTGCTCTCAAAAAGTGTTCCTTAACATGGGGTCGTCACTAGGGCCATCCGTCACATGCCGATGACCTCTGGGTCATCTAGAGACAGCCATGCTAACCTCCCACAGCGACAGCTAATAGGACTATGACCGATTGATGTGTGAGAACTGTTTAAGGGTGCATGTATATCAGGCAGAAGATTAGAGAGAAAGTGCAACAGAGACAAAGGACATAATGTACACTGTGTGTGTGGAGTATGTGGAGAAAATAATTCACATTGAAGCCTCCAGAGTTTGCGCACGGCTCTGTGGGACATCACAGTTATTTGACCTGCTGAACTCTGAAGGGTAACCTCGCTGTGACTCACAGTGTACAAACCCTGCTATATTCTGGTGACAAAAAGAAATCATATCATGTTTCTAGACATATCAATTGACATGGCAGTCTCTGATGTAGGTTAATTACCGTGGATATCGATATGACTGAGAGTTCTACATGAAATATGCAGCTTTAATTGTTAAAAGGTTGCCTGTAATGAGCAGAGGTTGACATTTAAAAACAGCCACTTACAAGGGGCTCCAAAATACCGCAGTGTGACCTGTGAGGTCTTGACCTCCCCGGCCACGTTTTTGGCCATGCATTGGTAGACTCCCTGGTCCGTCTCCCTGGTGTCCTGGATCATCAGTGTCCCGTCTTCCAGCAGGTTCAGACGACTGTCATCACGCATGTTCAGGGCGTTGCTGTCAGGGGGGCACAGGGATATTAATCAATACCAGTAAAACATAAATCAATGAATGTATACAGCACATACTGTGCTTGTCTAAAACTCCTCATTGAATCATTTTTTCAACACTTTATAGGAACATAAACACAAGTAAATAATCTTAAAACTGGACCTAGCTAAAAAAAAAAAAACAGTCAGTTAAGTGAAGGCTTTTGTCACTGAGCATGATCATAACATTAAGTGCAAAGGAATAGATTTTATATGAAATTATGTGTGAAATTGGTGCTACATGACCAGAGAACAAAGAGGAAAAGGGTTGTGGTATTCCCTTTTGCTCTAAAGATAGATAGAAAACCTACAAAAATCAGAATGCATTGCACCATACCGGACCAATAAAAACTCCTGCTGATTGGTGATGTACTGTATGATGGGGGGTGCTTGGTTTTGGCTCAATGTCCATTTTGAAACAGGAAAGAGTAAGGCCAGCTCATAACAAACAACATCGCATTACATCTGAACAGTACATTAAAATATGTTTCTGAAAACATTTTAGGAGAAAAATAGACAATGAATGGATTGTAGTTCATATTTGATCAGCACTGCTTTGTTTGACCAAAATTTCTTCAGCCTCGATTTTCACAATACAGTATTAATATGGCGGCCACGTCAATGGATGGGCGCATACAAAATGCAGAACAATCTGCAGTTGTACAACAGCCCTTAAGTCTGACAGATGTTCATTTGAATATACTACCAAAATTGTTGTGATACAAAGCTGGTTGAAAATCGTCAAAGTTCCCGTTCAAGTAAAGGACCCAAAAACCTCCTCAACCACTGATTAATCGTCTTACTTGTTCCTGAGCCAGATGATCTGTGGTTTGGGGTTGCCTTCGGCCCTACAGGTGAAGTAGACGGTGTTCCCTGATGTAACATCGACATCCTGGGGTTCTGAGGTGATCCTGGGTACCTCTGGGGGAATTGGAAAAGATAATGGCTGGGTGTCAAGGCTGATTGTCTAGACAGATATTCAGAGACAGTTAAGACTAATAGACTAACCTCTTTGGCCACATTTCCTGAGTCATTACATCTGAAGCTAACTGACACTCTCAGCTACCTAGCCTGAGCTGTGGAGGAGTCTACCTCATAGCCCACCACAGTGTATAATCAATCAATTGTTATTTGTATAGTGCCAATTAACAACAAAAATCATCTATTGACACTTTCCAATTTGAGCAGGTCCAAACCATACTCCTTTGGCCACCACTAGAAGCTCTTTTAAGTTAAGATCAGAATGTACCACAGCAAATACAAACCACTCATGAGGAAATTATTCAAAAAGCCTCAGGTGTAAGGCACTGACCTTGCTGATTGCATTGGTACTGTATGTGGTCAATGTGGGAGAAAAATATGATTCTCCCAGGTCATTCTGTCCTCATACAATAGGACATTATACGTATCCTGTACAGACGTTAAAGTCTGGATAAGGATAGTGAAGACTACTGTAGATATGTCTGCAGAACAGATGTCTGACAAACCAAGCCAAGGCAAAGCTGACTGTTTGCGTAAAACTCGCAAGGAGGCCTTCGACCTATCTATTTTAGCTGATTTAGTATCTGTGATCTAATTACATCCTACTCCTCTGGCTAGAGGTGGGAAGAACTCTGCACTCACCCCCCTTGATATGTTGTTAAACAGATAACCATGTATGGGAGGGATGCTTCCTGAAGCTGTAGATACAACAGCACAGCCGTCACGTGATACATAAGCAGCCAGTGTGGACAAAGCATGAGAATGTCAACTGAGATCTCTTGCCACCAAATCACTCCACATTAGCAATGGTGACTATAATAGCAGCGGTTTGAAAATCCTGTTGCTTGGTAATATGAACTCTATTGTGGTCCAATAAGAAGGCAAGCATAGCTCATCAGATACCACTTATGCAGAAAGGTGGCACTTCATCTGGAGGAGGACAGCTGTTTTGACAGCTGTTCAACCTGCCGTGCATTGTTCTGCCCAGTTTACATGAGGAAAGAAGGAGAACAAGGAGGAGGTGTGGAATGCTTCCACCAGCAGACATTCCACCTCTGCTGCTTTGCTATGCAGAGAGATGAAGTGGAAGGGGTTACAGGGTTACATCGAGCAAGAATGGGCAAGTTGGGGCCATCAAATTAGCTGCTGAGATTTAAAAGTGTTTGGGTTGCAGTCAGCTGCCAACTGGGCTGCCTGGCTCAGACTACAGAATTCAGTGGGAGCTGGAGGAAACAGTGAGCTAAGACAGTTGGATTTACTGCCATAAGAGCTAACCGCCTGTTATAGAAACTGCCTGAAAATCAGCCGTATAGAAATGTGGGAAGTCTTAAGAAATATCCAAGTCAGTAAGATTCAGACTTATACTGTAGTTTGTAAGACAGTCTTGCACAAAGCTTATATCTGGTGCTCAAGACTTTAAAAAAATGGATCCAAACTCGTCTGGTCCCTGCTGGCATAGTTGGACAAGTGATGAAATATCAGTATTAATGAATATAAACCTCTCTTATGTCCTACTGTTTGATTGCTGGGATCTAAGGCAAGCATAGTGACAGTCAAAAATACAAATAAAATAGACAGTGCGGTGCCCTCGTCCCAGTATTTGTACTAACAGGTCAGATAGACCCTCTATGGTCACCAACTGATGACACTGTAAGTTTGAAAATTGTACTATAGTATGTATGTTAAGCACATAAAAACAGGACCCTCATCTCAAAGATGGACTGAACATCTGTTGGTTGTCTCATACTGGACAAACCCAAGGCAAAATTGAAGAGGTCCTTTAACAATGAGCAGAGACACAGCTGGTGTGGTATGAAGAGTGAAACAGCTGGGTGCCTGGAGACCTCAGACACAAAGACAGGACACACCAGTGTATGAGTCTGTCTGTGTGTGTGGGTGTACGTGTTAGACAGTGACTAAGCATACCTACTATTTGCTGACAGGAAGGCTGGATGTTTTGTATGAAGACTGAGTTGTGGTTTAGGTTAGAAGAGTGTGTTTAAGAAAAGGAACATGGAAAACACATGCATCCTCCTACACAAACTAGTGTGTGTGGCTTCATGTATGCTTGCTCAGATGTTTGCTCCTCTCAGGTTCAGAAGTTGTCCAAATGGAAAAGAAAATTAGGTTTCATTAGGTTGGCTTTCAAAACCAGGAGAGCCTAGTTGATGTTGTTGATGCAGCACATAAAAATATGATATCCTCAAACCCCCCACAGGAATCTAAAAACATGACTGTCCCTGTTCTGAAAGTGCTGACAAACATTTCATGATATTCCTGAATTGTCATTCTCAGTGGAAATCCTGCTTTTTCTCTGTACCACAGTTGAGCTCCTCAGCGGTGAGTGTTGCCACCGATCTGCCCTGTAGGCGGCTGGGGTAGTCGCAGGTGGCAGCAGCCTGGGCATTGCCCGACTCAGCATACTGTTTCAGCAGGTCGGCCAGCCACAGCAGCTCACAGTCACAATTTAATGCATTGGAATCCAGTCGCCTGGACGCACAGACATAATGCACAAACATATAGACACACATTAAGTGAGAAATGGGCATGAGGTCATACAGGATATGACATGTAACTGTGGAGTAAATTTATGGTCTAAATCCTCTCTGGCAGTTTGTGAACTAAAACTGGTCTGGCTCAGCTTGGCTCAGTCCAAACAGTGGGGCTCAGCGGGGCCATGTTGGAAGACACTAGCTTCCTGCCGTGGGAAACTATCTCTCTGCTTGGCCTCGTCCTCTGGTAACTGATCCAGCTTTTACTTCTACCACAATATGTCCATTATCCATGACATGGCTTTTACAAAGATTAACTGGCACGGTTTGACATTGGTGAGGCAATTTGTGAAAGTAGTTTAGAGTTTGCTATGATTTAATCACTTTTTAAAGAGGAGACAAGAGGGGAGGAAACGATGGTATGAGACCAAACCGCTGTATGTTCTTCATTGTCTGTTTGCTGGAGGAGGATGGTGTTTGAAGCTGTATTAGATATAGCTTGCCAAATGTTCTAAGTCCCCAAATTCTCATATTTCAGGGAAAATGTATTGACTTTTGAGCATGACGGAAAGTAGAATTTCTATTTTCTTTGCTTTTCTCATCATACCCCACCCTAGATTAAAGCACCTTAAATTGTCTTGCTGTGCCTTTCACAGCCCCTTCCAATCTCCACTGTGGCGGACTCAAAGAGAGAATAGCTAAACTACGGGAGGGACCGAGCTGTAAGCCTTTTGATGGAAACCATCTTGCAGCCAAAGAAGCGTGAGAACAGTGTAGTGTGGTTACATGGCATTTAACTGACAAACAGGCCCCGCTTGATACTGGGTGTCATGGGAGTAAACTGCAGAAATTGATAGAGACATGCATTCTCACACAGACAGATTTTTCAGTGGTTGTTAGGGACTTTTCCACTTACAGCCGTTTCATGGCCTGAAGATGAGAGAAGGTGCCCGGGACTAGCTGGGTGATTCTGTTGTTGTGCAAAAATCTGAGTAAAAGAGAGGAAAACTATTATGGTTTATCAGCATTCAGAACTGTAAAACTATCTATGGCTATATAGTAAGCTCACAAAAGTACCAAAAACTTAATTCATTTAGGTCTCCTGTAAGGAACTTGAGTATTGTAAATTAATTAATATTTATAGTATTTGGAAATTGCCCTCAGGTTGATAGCAAATCAGAGTTATATTACATTTTCCAAAAGGGAGGAGAAATATGATCATCTTCCCAGACATGCAACAATGGCTTATTTTGATGACCCGTAGACTCGGATTCCTTAGCTAAAAGCAGACATCATAACATTTTCCTGTTTATGTAACGCTCCTCTGACAAACATTCCCCAAAAACTATTCATTCTTTAAAAACTATAAATTAAGATCATCTTTGATGCAGTTCTTCATCTCCTATCCCTAGCTGTAGGAATCTACAGATATGCTGTCTGGCAACTTCACCAAAGTGACTGCTTTGACCGTGACCATGGAGATATTCCCCAACATGACACAGAGTATGCATCTGGGAATTCCTTTAGCAGGTGTCCTTTCTTTTTCACCCTCTCCAGAGACTGGGCATAAACAAGGACAATGAAAGAGGAATTTAACAGGACTTTCTTCAGACATCTGGTGGAGAGTTTTAGAGGCAGAGGCGACATCACATCTGCATGTTGTCAGAAAAGTGCATGTCCAGAACGTTTGCAGGCAGCGCACTGGACCAGCAGGCTACATATAAAACAGCTTTAGTCATTTGCAAACAAGGGTGATTGGTTGTTTGTTTACAAAAGAGGAAGACATGTTAATTGTTACATGATTGAAACAATTTTACGAAACTGGTTATGCATTATTCAGGGACAGGGACAACAACATTAACATCACTACTTAATTTAACATGAAGCTGACACATATAGATAACCTTAGGCAGATTTCCAAGAACCTCTCTACAAGCAGTAAATAAGGATAACTGGATTTAAACTACAACTTTTCTAATGAGTTGGAGAAACCCATTAAAATATCTGATAAATATTACTGCAGAATAATCAGTGATCTGTGATGAACAAGTTCATCACATTCTCATCTGTGATTGCAATTAGCTCAGCTCCGTGTGGGCCAAGATGTGTTCTTAGTTAGACCAGTCCAGGACTCTGACCTGAACGTTGCGATCTCAGCTCCCTCTTGGTCTCTTTTTCTCTGACTGATTCTTCAAGTGTGAGTATTTCTGGAAGCAGTATAATTAGAAAAAAGTTGACAATAATTTACATTTCCTGTCATAGGTCAGTTAAACAACTGAACTCGAGTTGTCTGTTCAACAAATAAACTACAGAGTGAATGGAACACTTCCAGCTCAAAGAGGACAAACAAAATTAGCCTCATGGGAACTAAATATAAGCCTGGATCAACTTTCAGAATCTGCTGATAATAACACAGTGATGATCACTGTGTTATTATCTGAAGCAACTACAAACCAACAGGGAGCCTCAGAGGCTTATTGGGAAGCATTTGGCTGGTCAGGTTATTCCAATGTCATGCTAAACAAAGTCTGGACCTGCCTGAGTTGACACTTACTTCCATAATAAGTACATCATGTTAGCTATTGCTTTCTGGTTTCTAGAGAGATCAAGAGTCCTGTTGCTCCTGGATCTGTGAATCCCTTGATTTGTGAGAAAATTATTTTTCCTTCTGAGAGAATTTTTTTTTTTGGAATGTGTGTGTGAACTACCTATATTTTAGGAATCTTGGGAGAAAGGTCAGACAGGATGAACTTACAGTCTTTCCAGCTTTGGTAGGTGAGTGAATGATTCTGGTTCCAAAGACTCAATGTTGTTGAAGTGCAGGTACCTGGAGAGGAACAAAGTGTAGACAAAGCACAGTGAAATATGATTAAGACTCCCTGTCTGATTATGTAATTTAATTTCCCTGAAAGGCCCTAAGAGGTGAGAAAATGAGAACACTGAAATGTCCCTGTTCAACTGTCCATCCCTGGCACACCATGTTACTGTAAAAAATGTTCACAAAAAGTGATATCTAGCTTCTAGTTGATTGCAGATAGACTGAATAAATTTGCACATCAGGGATTCATGTTAGACAGTTGATATACAAGGTCTGAAAATCTATGGCTGAATTCTGAGTTTGAGATGGGATTGCCCACTGGTGAAAAGCAAATATAATGATTATCTCATGGAATTAACAAAAAATGTATGCACTCAAAAGCCTTTGAGCTGAGAAAACCTAAATCAAACGATATGCTAACAAACAAAAAGTTAGGGAAATGTAATCCAACTGATGGCTGAATGCTAACTGTAAGGGTTCAATTGGGTATAGGCTTGTTTAGACAGACCAAGCAATGGTCAAAGCAGCTGCAGCAGCAACACAGACAGACAGAAAAAACAGAAAAGAATGTCAAATAAAATGCTTTATTCCTCAACATGTCTTCCACACAAGAAAATTCATTTCAGTTTTTGTCTGTAAGTATATTTCAAATGTTGATTCTGAGCTGTGTTTTTACAAGCTGTAATGGACATCCAACAATATGTCTTTGGGTGTTGCCTAAAATAAGTGTTGTAAAGGGGCCAGAATAGAAAAACACAACACAGTCAAGATAAGTAAGGACAAATGTTTTAAGGAGCCAATAGTGAATTAATTTTAAAGCCAGAAATCATGACCTGGTTACTGAAGATAATCCACATACGTTGTAGTGAGCAGTTTCATGTAGGACCTATTTTCTTTCTTTATCACTGTGCAGGAGGAAGCATGCATCTACTCATGGATGAGAGGCTAAGCTAACTAAGCTAGCTAACATTACAGCTCAGCCGAGAAGGATGCCATTAATGTTTACATCCTGCACTGTCACCAGCATGAGCCTCTCGTCCCTGAGTAGATGCATGTTTCCTTCTGTTTGGTGATACAGTTGGCGTGTGTAGTTCGGCAGAAAGAAAATAGTTTCTACATGAAACTGCTTACAACAAGGTCTGTCGACATTTACATTTACAATGCTGTGCTGTTGCACCACAAGCCGAGTGCCATCTTGTTCCATTATATTCAGGAGAATGCAGACATCTCTACAGGTGATATCTCTGAAACTCGGCAGCTCATACCAATAGATTAATAAATAGCACTACAGGTAAAAGTATGTATTTTTGATTTTGAGGTGAACTGTCCCTTTAAATGTGTAAAAAGGATCAGCAGAATATTTTTTTAAATATTTTTGATTGTGAAGCTGTGATCCTATGTGATCTTTGTTTGCTCCCTGATGAACCCACTGACATGCTGATAAAACATCAGAAGATGAATGGTGGTAGCAGGTCATACAGGTATGTAAGTAGGTTTTTGGAGCTATTTATACTTTTAGTTTAAGAAAAGCAAAATTCAAAACAGCTGCCAGGCATGGAGCCTGATGTTAGAATTGGTGTTTCTTGGGGAATTAGCCATTTGTTTTTTGCAGTTACAGAGAGGTACAGTTAGTCATGGTCTCCTCCAAGACTACAGAAAGCCTTATTTGCTAAGGAAAAGGTGCATAGCTGCGATATTGGTTGTGATGATGACACGCTGGCTCATCAACATACTACAGTCATCATTTCTGCGAACAGAGATCACAGAAATTCTATTCTTAAAACAGTTCATATTATAATAACATCAATCAGCAATTGCTAATGTATTTTTCTTGTCAAACATGCAAATATAAAAGACACAACAGAGGCAGAGTTTTTTGTAAAAACTGCAGAGAACTATCAAGTTTCTGACAGTCGAGACTTGCAGGAAGCAGTTGAATTTTATCACACAGACTAAGCATACATAATGCACTCAAAGTTTTTCACAAATGGATACTTGGAGCAGATTTTAGCAAATCAGAGCAGAGGAGTGGTTTCTGCAGTAGCAGGATACAAGTCAAGATTTGCTCTAAAGCAGAATCTGCCATGCCACTAGCATTACTAGCAGCACAAGGCTAGATATCATGCTTGAAGCTTTGCAGGGGGGTGGCGCATATCTGTCGTCCTGATCACAAGACATGCGACTCATGCAAAAGGGTCACAGAGGGTCAGCACGGCATATAAGGGTGGGTGCACACACGGCATGCATTGTGGTGGTGGAGAAGTGGATAGGGGGGTGCATGTGTCGGGGGGGGGGGGGATAGGAGGTTGTCACTGTATTGAAAACTAACTGAACAGAGCTATCATGATACCTGTAGAAGGCCTACACAGTCATGTCACAAAGCATTCATAACAGCTCAAAAAACGTCTGTGACATGCCTGGCACTATTACATCATATGACTTAACTTATAAATCACTTATGACCATGTAGACCTTACAAGGTTTCATGAATTGTTTATAGCAATCTTCAGGAAGGGGGGGGGGGTGATTTTACAGATGGAAAGAAAGAGGGTGGGTGAACAGAAAGAAAGGTTGATGAGGAAGTTGGTCACTTACAGTTGCTCAAGAGAGACAAGCCCCTTAAATGCTTGTCTGTCAATTGATTGGATTTCATTCTTGTACAAATAGCTGAAAGGAGAGATAATCAGTAACATTAGTAACACACACACACACACACACACAAACACACACACACACACACACACACACACACACACACACTCACACACACACAGGATCATCTGAATTCTGCCTGGTTATTATGAGAGAAAGTAGAAAAGCTCTGATTAATTCTACAGCTGTCCTTTCAAAAAGATAAGCATGTTGTGCTAATACTTGTACATTATGTTTACAAAAGATAGAAATGTTAAGACTTGTATTTATTTTGTGAAGTATATGCTACATAAGCCTACTTCATGAATGTTACTAGTTGTAGCTAATTGCAGGGGAGGCTCTTTTCTTTGACCTTGCAAAGATGCTGAGCAGTTGTACAGAAACAAAATCAGACACATTTCACAATTAAAACTTCAGATGAGAATGTATTTCTGTGGTAAAAGTAGAGCACTGACTGTATCCATCAAAAGTAGGGATGTCACGATTCTCCAAATCTGTTATTCGATTCAATTTGATTTGATTATTGATTTAAACTTTTTTTATTTGTTTTTCCAAACTGGCAGCTTTGCCATTGTTTGACTATCTCATCTGGATTTGTAAAGATCAGAGTATGTTACAACAGTTTGACTTTATCCTGGTGGCTTTATGCAGGTTCGGATTTGACAAGTTCAAATAATAACCAAAAATAAGGATCCCAAAGTTCACTGAAAAATACCTCCCTTCTGGGATTCAACAATGAACAACAAAAAATAGAGTTAGTTACAAAATTCTGTTTCTAAAATCTGGACCGGGAAAACCCTCTTCTTAAACAAATCAAAAAAGGATATCTGAAAATAAAAATGAACTGAACATCTCAGATACTGTTGGAGTCACCTCCAGTACAAGTCAGTTGATCATCTCCGAGCATACAGGATAAGTTTCTGGAGGTGCAACTGCAGGCTAACACTGAGCTAGCTGTGTTGTCTTTTAAGTGTTTTTGTTCTCTGCAAGGATGGAGAAAAAGATTACTTGGAAAACTGCAAATCTTGGTTTTGATTTCAATGATTGAAATTGAAGGCTTATTACATTTGATTTTCGCTTTACAAATCGTGACACCCCTAATTACAAGTGTTATTTTCTTATCTACAGTATTTTCACAGATGTATGACGATGGACAGTGCAGTGTGTGATGGAATACTTTACAGATCATTGTATTTGTTGATTGACATGATTTCAGTAAAACAATTTCAGTAAAACAATCTCAAACACCTTGCAGTAATCAAGTCAATATGGGCAAGAATAAAGCAACTTAACATAACTCATTAAGACTTTACAATAAAATACTGTCTAACACTCTTGGAATACATAAAATTCAGTTAATAAGTCCTGACATCCAATTACATAGTTTACATTCACATTATCAAATTGAAGATCAGATGAACATTTCTGGGAAAAGGAGGGAATAATGCTGTTAAGATGGTGTGTGCTTATAAAAATCAGTTATCAACAATAGACTGAAAATCAGTTGTCAACAACTAATTGACTCAAAATTTGAAACAGGCTGATTTAATATGCAGCCTGTATAGGATCGACACAGTGTTTTAGCACACTGAAAGACAAATATCCTTGACGTGTGTGTGTTTTGCCTCTATCATACCTGTTCAGGAAATGTGGTACCGGAAAAGCAATTGCTTACAGCTGTCTGCCCTTTCATCTCCCATCTATCTCTTTTACTCTCCACCTTATCACTCATGATGAAACATGATGAGATATACAGATCTCCCCACAGCACAAGTGATGCAATGTATGGAAAAAATAAACACCCTCTTTTTATCATTTGAGTCTCTTCTCAGTGCTATAGTCTGTCTGTGTCTGTGGTATCCGGTTTCATACCATAAAAGATTCACACAAGGTTTATATAAAAAAATTAACAACTTTAAAGATAAGTTGAGCTTAAACCCACAACTACATCACATTCACAGTGAAATGATACAGCGAGCATACATGTTCTGGATGACCTTGTACAAGGAAACTACTGACAACAAACCAAAACTATTATTACATTCCCATGCAAAGCATTTCTGAAATAAATTATGATGGTAATGAAAACTCAGGCCCTTAAGCGTAATCTGTTTAGTTTACTGACACTGACATGTTTACTGTAACAAGGTGTTTTGTTTCAATACCTCAGAAATGGCTTCAAGTTTCACTTTGGAGAATTCCACAGCAGGAATAAATAAAACACTGTGTGTGTGTGGGTTTACATGAAAAACTGGATATGAAAATTGTGGGTTCAAATCACAAGGGGCTTCACTTGAGTGAGCAGATATCATTTAGTGGTAATACTCATAAAAAGTAGACAGTATGCACTGAAACAGCCTGCCTTTAACCAGAAAATATGTCTGGTTGAGACCCAGGAGGATTTCCCCTTACTGCTGCTGATCACTTCATCATCAACAGTCACAGAAACAGAAACTTGAAATACGTTCTAAGTATGTATTAAAGGAAACCTGCATTAATGTGCTTTGATGCAAGCATATATCAAGAATCTGTGTCCCTATAATAAATACACTAGCGGACAATTACAGATGGATGTAATATAACAAGAATAATTGGAGGATAAAATAAACAGTACAGGGTTCCCACAAAGAGGAGTGCTGACCTCTGTTTGACCTGTTGGGGGGGGCACTGTATAGACAGCCACCGGGGCCATTAGGTTTGGAGAACAAAGATGACAGGGATTGAACTTTACTGGGGTCCAAAGGAAGTGAAGACGTGAGACGGGAGATATAATCTAGCCCCCAGCTATAGAACACAGAATCAGCAGGAAGGGAGAGAGGTGGGGGGACACCTTACCCTAATCACAAAGGTTGGGTTCAGGCTTTAGATCAACTCTGCTGTAAAGTGAGAAGGACTCTGTAATTAAAATAGTTACTAAATAGCTACAGGATATAATTACAGAATACTGAGTTGGGATATATGCCGGGAATGTGTGTGTTTGTGTGTCAGTAAACTGACAAACTACTGAAATAGAAAAGCCTCTACTTCCCTTCTATCCACCCCCTCTTCCCTCTCTCTTGTTGAGTGGAGATGATGATCTTGTATCAAGTATGCTGTATGTCAAACCCAGTGTCGCACTAAACCATCTTATAAACCCATCGGTCGACCATGTTGTGTATGATACCGCTTACACGTGAAAACAACACGTTCTCATTACGTCATGGTTTGGCTTAAAATCACTACTGCAGGGCAATAACTAGGGCTGCAACTAACAATTATTTCCTCTATCTATAATATCTATCTATCCATCTATCTATTTATATCTTGCAGTCTATAAAATGTCAAAAAATTTACAATTTCCCAGAGCTCAAAGTGATGTCTTCATTGATTATTTTTGCCAAACCAATTGTCCAAAACCCAAAGACTCTTCAATTACTATAATAAATGAAAAGGAAAACCAGCAAATCCTCACAATTAAGAAACTGTAGCCAGCAAAAGTTAAAATTTTTGCTTAAAAAATTACTGAAACGTTTAATTGATTGTCAAAATACTTTGTAACTAGGGCTGGGCAAAATGGACCGAAATGTATCCCTTTTTTTTTAGGCTAAATGGCAATACACGATAAATATCTCAGTATTTTATTTACAAAGTGGGCTAAATGTTCAGTTGTATCTCAAAGCCACTTTTGAGAACGTTGGGCAATCTCCTGATTAGTTGGAGGATGGTGTCCTACTACTAGACTCATGCCCTGATCCAGGTCTGGGAGTAGATCATCATAAGTGAGCTCCAGGACAGTCTGTTGTGATAACTAGCAGTGCCAGATGCACCGATACATAACGTTCCATAGGTGCTCATTTTGATTTAGGTCAGGGGAACGAGAGGGCCAGTCAATGGCATCAATGCCTTCGTCATCCAGGAACTGCCTACGCACTCTGGCCACATGAGGCCGGGCATTGTAATGCACCAGGAGGAACCTAGGGCCCACTGCACCAGTGTAAGGTCTAACAATCGCTCTGAGGATTTCATCCCAGTAGCAGTCAGGGGACTGTTGGCTATTTTACATGGAGGTCTGTGCAACCCTCCAAGGATAACCCTCCCCAGACCATCACTGACCCACCACCAAACCAGTCATGCTGGATGATGTTACAGGCACTATAACGGCATCTCCAGACTCTTTCTCACCTGTCACATGTGCTCAGTGTGAACAGACTGGTCTGAAACATGAACACCAGTAGCCTGCTGGAGGTCATTTTGAAGGGCTCTGGCAGTGCTCCTCCTGTTGCTCCTCACACACAGGAGCAGGTAACAGTCCTGCTGCTGGGTTGATGCCCTTCTAACTGGCCCTATGGGCAACTAACTTTGTTTTGATTGACTTGACTTGATTAATCGACTAATTGGTGCAGCTCTAGTAGGTTTAGGAAAGATCATGTTTTCTACTACCTAAAACAATCGCCACTGACTATTACCTTCATATGGGATTTGAAACCCTGAGTCTCCTGGGTAAAAGTGAATGACCCTTACAACACCAACTTCCTCCTTAGGCAGACATTCTGGCTCCTTGAACTATGGTCACCATTACTGGCCCCTTTTGGTACTGCACCTTCATACAAGTGTGTACTTCTTGCACTTAGGCAAGGCAAACTGTGACACACATTGTCCATTAGTGGATCGGCGGTTCTATTATATGCTTTGGTGTGAGATTGGGCTGGTATGTCCAAGCTGTGCAGTGATTTCACAGAATCTTCTTAGACCCAAAATGTACAAAACATCTGACCAAACACAAGCACTATTATATAAAATTTAATATACTGTTCAACATCTTCAAGTTTTGACCTTACAACAGAGTACGTAGGTCCTCTCAAATTCAAGCAGAAGAGTTAGACCATATCTAACTCTGAGCACAAACAGTGCTCTCACCACAACTGAGGCAGTGGGATGATGATGTAAGTGACTAACAAAGAAACCTTGAGGCTACACGCGCCTCAAATATCTGTTCTCAACTCTGCCTCCAGGTCAAGACTTCCAGACACATAAGTACAGGGGATCAGACAAACGGAGACTTTTCATTGATGCATTTTCCGTACTGCACTGATACATTTTCACTGACTGAGCAGTCGAGCAACATCAGCTGTCCTCCACTTTTACAGTCACTTAAGGACACTTCATTTTTCCCAACAAAAGTGTAGGACATGTTTCACCATGCTTCCTCTTCTGTTGACTGAACAGTGTGAACCGAACAATGTCCTTTTACCTATAAAGTCTGGAAAAGATTCTGCCCCATTGTCTCAAGATCTATCTCTTCAAAAGCAAAACAAAATTTACACAAGGGCAACTCACAGATATTTGAGGTTTTCCAGGTCTTCAAATGCCCCCCTGGGGATCCTTCGTATATGATTGTTGTTGAGGAGGCTGTGGAGAAAAGAAAACAGAACTTATTTGGTGGTTAAAAGATACATATTAGTCTTGTTCTTTGTTCTTCTTGCACACATCAGCCAACGCGGCGCACTGCAGCGTGACATCATGTTGCTGAGAAATATTAACGAAATCGCAGTATTCCAAATGTAAGGAAAATTGTAATGCAAAAATGATCGTTATTAATATTATTATATCATTAAAACTACAACGTTCTGATTTCAAATGTGCTGTACTGAGTGACACTTTGTCATGGGCTAACTTGAGAGAAGATAAAAGGCTCTCTCCTTCAGTGGACATTACAGACATACAGTATGTGTCAGTACAACAGTAATACTGAACATATCGCTATGGTTCCAAGACTCATAGACTTTAGGATGTGTTATTGTTCAGTCTGTGGAACTGCAGCCTGAAACCATAAAGAGCTGTTTAGGATATAAATCCCTCAACAGTCAGCGTGGCTGGCTAGGCTTCTCTCCTGGCTTAAGGCACTTTTCTTCACTTTGAAACTAAATCTAAGACACTATGTCCTGCACATATTCTCATCTTTATTAATTAGTATGGGTATATTACTGAACCTACACAGCTTCACTTTAAGCATTATGCTTAAAGTGATCTTTGCACATTTTTGCCATACTCCACACATGTGCAACAAAGGCATGGACGAGAAGGCATCTCAATAATGTGTGCAAATATTTGACTGAGGTGAGGTGTGTTTGATTTATTCGAGCAGTCAGCTGAACAGTCTAAAATGTGGGCTGTCAAGATATGACTACTTAAAGCATGCACAAATTTGAGAGAAGGTTGCTAAACTAAGATGTTATTGCTCATGAAAAATACAAACACTTGGAACGTTTCTGCCTTATTAGCTTAGCAATGCACCATGTAGCAGGCTGGACATATAATAAATAGCCCTGTGGGTGGAAGTGGAAAAATAAATTCCTCACAGATTACGAGCTGACCTACATGTGTGAAACCGCAGCAGAACAGAGCAAGAATTTGCCTGTGTGTGTGTGTGTGTGTGTGTGTAATGCAAACAGGACTTTCTAGGGAAGTGACAATCACTTTTGCGCTGTTTAAAGGAAATGGGCTTGATTAGTTTTCCATAGTAGTCTTTTAGAGGTATTGAAATTTGTAACCAACAGGATGTCATTAACACTCATACACATATTTCTTTAGAAACAATCTCATACCAAAAATGAGGTTACGTTATACTATATGTCTACAACAGCTCGCATGCAGAGTGCAAAGACTTACAGTGTGTTGAGGTTCTTTAATCGTCTGAAGGAACCCGGTTGTAAATCCTTGATTTTGTTGAACCTCAGATCTCTGTAGAACAGAAGGAAATATATTTATATCAAGGAAAGTATGTCATTAAGTATATTGTAGAGGAAATCTGCACATAACTTCCAATAGCTGTACTTGGAAGATTTCTTAATGTGTAGAAAGTAAGCAATACACATGTGCATGACCTATAATCCACAGCAGCGCCTTCACATAATATTCGTTAAGGATAATTAGACACATTACTCATCTCACAAGACTGCCTTTGTCAAGCTTTGATCATGAGGGCAGATTTATATTTGCTCCAAAGATAACAATCTAGCTAGTTGCAGCAGTCCGCAGATTTCAGTATATTTCTCCTTTAACTCTCTAATTCAAAGAGGCTGTGTAGTAATAACAATATAGCTTGACATGACACTAATCACTCTTGGTTTAACAACAAATGACTTAAGATGCCATGAAAGTGACAAGACCCTATTACTGCATCTAGCCCTGTGAACTGGAGATCATTCCAAACTCCATGTGGCATTACTATCTATAAAATGACAAGTTATGTGAAATTGGAGCGGTTCATCTGAACATCATTGTTGAACTTAGGATCTAAGTCATCTGACCTTCAACTAAGCCATTCACTAAATTTATTTTTGCAAGATAAATTATGCAAGTGGAGTCAGCCATTCATATGAGGAGCCTTTAAAGTAGAGCATTTCAAAACACTATTTAAGTCCCCCTCTGCTCCTAAAGTCACACACACTCTCCACAATTGTACGGTCTTTACTGGTGCTTTAAAGAGACAGTTCACCCCAAAATCAAAAATACATAATCTTTCTCTAACGTATATCGCTATTTATTCAATTATATTGTTTTGGTTATTCCTTTATATCACTACAATCATGGTAAAAAGTTGTGCATTATTTAACCAAGCATGGCATCCTGACAGAAAAACATATTGAAAACCCGTTCAGCTAACAAAATAAAGAGAGCGATTGGGTAGAACCATATAGCAGATTTATCACTCCACTACGGAAATAGAGAACTACATCAACTGTTCTTGCCTAGATAGCTCAACTCCCCCAGTAACAGCTTGGACTGTCTACCAACATTCTTGTTAGCCAATGACCTTACAAACTAAATACTCTGAGACTGGGTCACACAGGCATAACATACTTCACTGATTATGCAAGACTGTCAAGACACCAGGATGATGAGAATCTTGAGATTAGTGTGTTTTTCAGCTTTACCTTTGCTCCTTTTCTGTTAAGCATACAGATTTAATTTACATGTTGAGTTCATCCATTAGCTTAGCATTCATATTGTCTATTTCTCTGTACACAACACAGGATAAAGTTATACATTCCTGATTTTTTGCTTTCTCATATTTCTGTGAAAATGTGGGCCATATAATAATATCAAGTTATTTAATAGCCAGTGAAATGTTTACGGGTCAGTTGCACTGTAAAAGGTCTCACATATGGATCCAATCAGAGAGAGTCCAACTTTTTCATATGCTCACTTCCTTTCATATAGGCTGTGAGCTGGTGCAAGAATTCACTCAGAGAGCTTTTCTGTAGCTGACATTCTTTGCATGGAATGTCCTTCAGCTACGCTGATATTGTTGTTTCTGGCACGACCTTTAGTATGAGAGAAACTTAATTAAATTCTTAAAGTCAAGACAAGATTTCAAAATAAAACGGTTGCATTGCAAATCACAATTTTGATTTTATCAATGGCTTCTGAACTGATAAAACCATAAAACCTCACAGTACCGAAGTTGAAATAAGAGTCCCTTGCATCAACAGCTATGAGACGTTTAGGAAAATGAGCTGCCATGTCTTGTAAGAGGGGTGAAAAACAGACATCACTGAGGCACAGCACCCTTAGGAAAACACCTCTCTCCAGGCCTGGTGCAGAGTGCACTGCACCGACATGCTAAGGCATGGGCTGTTCTGCCTAACTGCCTCTAACTCAGAAGGATGGAGGCGAGAACGAGGAGGTGGAAGAGAGCAGGGTGCTGCTACGTGTTGGTTTAGAAAAGCACCCGTCTCATCAGCATAGATGAAAACGATAGTTCTAAATCTGTTAAGAGAACTCCACAGACGAAACTTTACCTGTCTAAAAAAACAATACATACTCCTTAAAATGAACTAATAACAGTTAGTCTAAAGAAACCAACTAACTCGTATTGTCACACATATCGTATATATATTCAAACCCCTGAATATTGGGAGTTTGTGTACTGTACTATTTGTCCCGGTTGGTAGCAAGCTATGTTATTTTGGCTGTGTGTGTGTCTGTCATGGTAGAGATGTTTGCAGAGAAGGCTACAAAAAGTCAGGCCGAGTGTTGCCTATGGCAGTGGCCTCAGCTATTGATACAAGGTAAGGGGAGGCTCATTATGCGTTCATTCAGTGTCGGAATAATTGGAAAAACGTATTTCTGACTGGGAAAATCCACAAAAGCACCCTCAAGTCGGAGGGACAACTCGGAAAGTCTGAGAAAATTTTGGTACACAACTTGCCGAGTTGACCTCATGTGATGCTTAAACATGGCAGTTAAAAGCAAACATTGGGTTGATGGTTACATGAATATTTGTGAAATATATTTGCTGGCCTACATGATCCATTTCCTTTGCTCTTCCTTGTCACTCAAATATCGGAAACAACCGTCAATGTGTTGTTAAAATGCTCAGAGTGATAAAAAGCAAGACATCGTCCATGTTGCTTCCACATTCTGACTTGACGCATACGAACACACTGAAGTCGGAAGAATGACTTCTGAACTTGGGAAGTGGGACTATCCCAGGAGCACATGATGCAGCATCAGCTGACCAGACTGTCCTAAAAGTATTGGAGCTGATGACATCTGCATTGTGTATCCCACTCGTTTTATATAACATTGAGACAGTGTGGTCTACCCTTCATATGTGAGTGTTCTCTAGTGCCACATCGTGGACTCAGAAGTCACATTTGACTCCTTTGCAGTGTCCAAAACACATGAAGATTCAGAGGCGTGTTGAACTGTCCTTGTCTGTACACGGGTCTGCCCCGGCTCACGGCTGCGAGGGTCCGTTCATCACTGCCTGCAGTATTAATTTCTCTTGTTTCTGTCCAAGGAATGTGGGCGGAGTACAGGATCCCACACATGCACGCACGCACACACACACAGACAAACCCAGACACGCAGGCCAGATGTTGAAGTTGTACATGAAATTCTACTATATGCTCAAGAAATAATCAACATAAATTGTGTTTATGATATTTGTTTGAAGGCAAATGTGACCAAAATGGTGGCACCCTGGAGCCCTGCTTCCTGACAGACTTCTGGGTTTTGCACTGCAGCTTTTGGCATACACCAAAATCAAGCCTTACATTTGTCAAAAGATAATTAGAATGACCTATTTAGACTAGACAATGCTGACAATCTGCCCGCAGTGTTTTGGGTACATTTTGTGTGACAGAGCAGTAGATCCTGTGAGTTCACTGAGGAGATTTCAGGAAAGAGTATATCTGGCCCCACACAGGACAATTACAGTACTTATTGGTTAATTTGTTACTATAAACATGTAACATGGCAGTTTCTCTGGTTAGAATACACCTACATAAAGTCTCTACATTTTAAACACTGTCTTCATGTGAAAATAATGTGTGTCCACATTAACGTTTCAAGTTATTGTTGTAAACACCTATGTCCACAGTGAAACACCAGAACAACACTTAAACAACTAACTCCTTCTTTGCGCTCTTTTCTTTCACTTAAAGTGTATATTGCAAGTAAAATTTCTTATGACATGTATTAGGGAATAGGGATGTAACAATATATCGCAATAAAAAATATCGTTGTGGGACTGTGATGATACTTACCAACCTAGCATGTGGTTATTTTGCTCGTAAAGGTCATGGATCTATCAAGGGAAATCAGTATGACTGCATTCTACTATCTCTATTTGTCACTGCATTGTTCTTTTTGAACATCATCATAAGACCTGCCCTATGCCGCCTCTGATTGGTTGGGTTCCTTGATTTCGTTCTCAACGCTTGACTAAAACTGTCAGCCCACATAGACGCTCAATTAATGTTTGTTTTCAGCTGTGCTTGAGCTGGAGTAACACTCCGACCTCTTCACACCGACAAACCAACCTCTTTATTCATTCTGTTGTGCCGCTCTTTGCTGCAAGAGACAGCCAGTTGGTGTGTTTACCAGCAGGGAAAGTACAGCTCACAATCCCCTGTATCAGCTCCGCCTCTGGTTTGTTTCTCCAAACCAAATGTGAGAAAAACACGTCAACCCGCTAAAACCAGGCAAACACTGAATACAGTTAGGAAATAATGAAGTGTCAGTTACACTGACAGAGGTTTTCGTGGCTCTGGTAGTCTGCTGGAAAACAAGACGGAAGGAGATTGTTGGGACTCACAAACTCAGCCAGACAGTCCACCATTTCCTTAGAAAAAAAGCTAGTTAACGGTTAGCTAGCTAGCTAGCTTTTGTGCCTGGTGTTTTTTTTTTCCCAGACTTCACTACTATGCAATGACAACCATGGCTGTATTAGGCACTCATCTTAAACAGGAGGATTATGTTCCCGGTGATGTTATGGAGATCAGGACTACATAATGATGCCATGACCAGGTGAGACCAACTGCATTTGCAGTTACTCCAGTAACAATGCATTATTTTCTGATGATCAAGTTTGTTGTTGAAAGTTTTTCTAAATGTTTCTGATGTCCATAAAATGTATGTCTTTGTTGTTCTATAGCCAAGGGCAAGTTTACAGCCTACAAAGGCACAATTAGTAATTTGAGGAGATTTATAAATGTTTCATTTGATTATGTATAACATGAGCTATTATTAGCCCTGTCAATCATCATAGAGCGTCATCGTCCTGTTTGAAATAAAACGAAGAATGAACATAGCACACAGGCACTAGGTACAACTTACCGTGTGCAATATGTAACTGAAAATTATTTTTGATCCAATCCAAGCCAATGCCATTTTCAAGGTAAAGATTAAAATCACATTTACAGGGCATTTTACAAATCACAAATAAACCAACCCTGATAAAAATAGTATATTATAAATATAAATAATATTGCAGAGCTGTTGTACTGGACTGCATTAGTTTTAACTTGGTGTACCTCATTGACTGGGGTCTAAGTATTTATTGTATTTGAATACCGTGCCATTGTTACAGGTATGGTGTGGTGTGTTATATTATAAAACATTTTTTTCCTTTTCCCAGCATGTACATCAGCCCTTATGGAGTATCTGACAGCAGGATACTGCAGGTCGCCAAAGACTCTACGAGAGAGTAGTGCTGTCCTGTCCTCACTGCTCCCGCCTGCCTTTCCACATCCTGCCAGAAGATCAACAAGGATGAAGCAGCAGAGTTGTGTCTCACACATTCAAAAGTTTAACACAGAACATTAGTGTGAAACCAGCACGCATGATTTGGTTTCCAAGTTTCAGGTTGAGATTTTTATAAATATAAGCAGAGTCAAATCCGTCGTACAATTCATTTTCATATTATTCTCAGCCAAAGACATACTCAGTCATATTTGTTTATTTCTGAGATATCTCAGAAACCTTTTAAACGTGGTTTTGATGAAGTTAAAAAATAATGATATACTAGTTTTGTTGTTTTGTTTTCCCCAACAGTGTAAGAGAGCATTTTGAACAGTTTTGTGTATTTTGATGTAGAACCAGATGATTATTAAAACATTTTCTATTAATAAAATACTGAGAATTGTACATCTTTTCCTTAAGTATTTTTCGTGCCCTAACCTTACCAGAAAATAAGCACATGAAGTGTATTAGTGGTTTTGCGGAAACATACATTGCCAACATTTATTCCAGCGATTGGGATGCGCCACAAACGCAGGTGGATTATGTCAACAGGTCTTGTTTAAAAAACACCTGTTTCTGTCCCCACAAACACAGCTCGAGATGTTGTGAATTCCAAACAAAATAATCTGTTTTTTGTTGCCACAAATGCAGTGTCACCCTTACAAATGCATACATCTGCAGTCACTGGCTTGCCAGCCTTGTTGCCTGTAACTCCTACATTTCTGTAAGTGAAGGTCCAGACCATCATAATGTCAAACTAATGCATAATGATTCAGTGCCATATAAAGTATATTGAAGTAGCCTAGCAGTTGTATCAATGTCTGTATGTAGTCAACAACTGTCAAATCAAATAAGGTACTGTTCCATAATTTTATTGTCAGTTTTCCCATTGACCTGAAGGGACTTTAAATAAGCACTTTCTAGTAAATAAATGTTCTTTACCCCTTTCAAGTAAAATTGCAAAGCTGTATTAAGATTATACACACAACAGAGAGCTTTTGAAAAATTTGCATTTTGAAAGTCAAAAATGAATAAAAATTGGAATTAGAATCAAATATCATACTTGAAGATAATACATGGGAAGATGTATGTGCCAGCAGTCATAAGGGAATGAACAGTCAATTATGGAAAATCAAAATCAGATATTTCAATACACCTTTCATAATTTCTTTATATGTTAAAGAACCTTGTCGCATTGTGTTCAACGGATTGTGGAAATATAGGGAATCACACACATATGTTTTGGTACTGCCCAATAATTCAAGGGTTTTGGTAAACTGTTAAAGGAAAAAGTGAATGTCCCCTTAGATCCTCTGTTATTCCTGCTGGGAGCTGTCACTAAGAAAACATACAACACGGATCAGAGGTACATATTGCAGATTCTTTAATTGATTGCCAAGAAAAGGATAACTGTTAACTGGAAGGAAGTTAAATCACCAACAATAACTCAATGGATGCAGAGACATAAACAGGTCTACGGGTCTCAAAGGAACGAGTGACTGAAAGCCTACAAATGAACATGGACAATTTTGCTTAAAGGTGGAACTGCGTTACATTATATCTAGGTCTTGGGGTTGTTGTAATAGAACGATATTATAACAAAATTCCACAGAAAATATTTCCATATTATTGACCCTGCTCTGCTGAGATTGTCTGTCACCTTGTAAAATACCATTTGTTATTCTATTTCATTTTCTTATATTATATTTATCATTATTTTTATTTTTATCACACAATTATTATTTATTTTTGATTTGGAGGTCCTATGTCAAGGAACGTCCTGTTTTGTGAAAAAAAAAAATAAATCTAAATGTAGGTCTGGGTCTAGATAGGTTAGCGACTGGGTCCGGACCCGGACCTCTGTCCTACACCTTCCCTTCCACCACCAGATATGAAAGTTAGGTCATAAACATGTAATGTTCACTTGATATGACACGTTTTTGTAGAAATGTCAATGTGGTACGACATGACATGAACAAATGTGAACATATCAGTGTTTTGCAGAAACAGTTCAGTGCCAACATGTTAATCCTGGTACCCTGGTATCTTTCTGCTGTCAGACAATGGAGTACGAAATAGTTATTAAGAAGCCCATAAACAATACATTTTAATTTCCATGCTGCTGAGATGTGCTGATAAATTCTTGTTTTAAAAGGCAACTTTGTCTGACAAAAATATAAATCACACATCTGCACGGAGCAGATTGAGCCAGACAGAAAGTCAGACAGCAAAACGCCATAGTGCATCTGGTTAGTTTTCAAAATAAAACCCTGTGTTGTCACTGTCACCGTTTTACCACAATATTATTTTTGACAGGATAGTAAAGCCTCTAATATTATTTTATGTTACTCTGCACAACAAGTGAAGAGCATAGTTATGTTCTATATCTGATCTTTTCAATATACATGATTTCACATTTGCAGTTTGTTAATTGGCTGCTCCACACATGTTAACAGGATATTCACGTATATGGTATGAGTGATTTGACCTTCCACATCTCAAAAATAAAGCAACAGTAATGGTAATCAGGAGAGAGCTGATCGAAAAACTGCAGTGAACCTGTGACCAGTTGCACGACCGAAAGCAGATAGCTCCACTTTAGCACAATGAAGAGGTGAAATAGAAGACCCACTTTCAACACCATGTTGAAAGGGTCCACAGGTACATGTCCAACAAATTCTGCACATAACAGTGCAGGACTAAAATGGCCAATCTCAACATCAAAGGCAGCAGACAGTGCTAATAAACATGCAACATTCAATGTGTGCTGTGGTTTTGGATTCATCGATAAAGACAAAAATCACTTACTTGTGCTGAATATGTACATTGTAGCTGCCAAATGTTTGTATTTGCTGACTGTGCTCAACCCATGTGATGTAAGAGTTTGTAGCTGAACTGTCTGACTGTTGCTATGATGTATTAGTTGTGGAGCCCTAACCCTGGAGCGTACCTGCTAAATAATCAACCACTAATAAAACTAACAGCAGTTCTGTGCAAATGGGGAATATAGCTACAAGGAAAATTTCAGAAGAGGTTTCTGTAAATTCTTGTCTGAGCAAGGAGGACGAGTGAACCTGGCTGCTGCCCAATTCAACCAGCATCTGAGAGCCATGTGTGGACCTCTCCGCTCATTCTCTCCCTCTCTAGTCAAGGGAGTCGTTTGGCTTTGTGACACATGCCCAAGTGGATTTGCCAAGGACTCTCAGTGTGCTTGAGTCATTACTAGTTAAACAAGAACATGGCTGGCTCCTCACTTGGTTGGAGGAACAGTGAACCAGGACCTCCAAACATGGCTACGGTGGTTCTCTGCAAAACATATCTAGGGCTGGATCTACTAAAGGTTTGTGTGCATTAAAACGTGTGCAAACTGCTTGCACACGCAAAAAAATGTACAAACTGATTTACTAACAGTGCGCAAAAAGGGTTGCGTATGTCAAAGGTGCAAAATAGCGCGTCTGCATTCAGTTAGTACGTTTGCAGCAATGAATATGCAACATGGGGCGTTTACACGCAATTGTGCGTGTTGTGGTTTGGAGAAAATGTAAATATATTAATTTAGCACACGCAAAGTGATTTATCAAACCTGAAAGCAATTTTGCCAATAGAAACTGCGTCTATATTTACCACGTCTCAAAGGGAGGTGCAAACGGTTTGTATGCGTAATTACGCACACGTCTGCCGTTATTGTTGCAAGAAGGAGACGCCGAAACAATGCAAGGAGACGCCGAGAACGCATTGTTCACCCTCATGTGAACATTTTTGGGATGAATGAGTAAACTATCATCAGAACATATCGCCTATCCAGCCTTGCCATTTTGGAGCTGTTGGAGGAACTCAGAGCGGATTTGGAGCCAGCTACGAGGAGGAGTCACGCAATAACCTGCAATAACAAAACTCCTTGGAAGTTTACTATTATTATTATTATATTTATATTATTATACGCCAATTTTTCTTTTGTTCTTCTTCTGATGTCTTGGTATCTCCTTTTCACTTCATCCACTGTTCGCCTGTTTTTTCTAACAGCATTAACTTTTTTTTTTGCGCGACCGTCAGATTCCTTTGCTGCAGCTCATTGAAATATTTATTCGCTTCCTCTTCCAACACTTCTAATTCCAAAGGGTCAAATTTCACTTTGTGCTTTTGCCCTCTCAAACTCGCCATGCTGAAAACCATGAAACACGCTAAACCCTCATTTAAATAGGCGTGTCTCCAACACGTTTGCACCTGTTGTCATTAACGCAATCACTCTTAGTAAATCGCCCGCAAACCGCGGTTTAACCCCACACGCAAATTTCTAGATTGCCCACGCAGATTAGTACAAGCAGTTTGGGATCTTAGTAGATCCGGCCCCTTGTGTATAAATGACAAGGATTTGTTTCATGTCAGGGGAGTGCTGGTGTAGAGCAAGACCCCACTGCACCAGGAGGATTTGGACTGCTAAAGCTAAAGATCATTAAGACACTCTTTTTAAGTTGGAGAGTAGAGAAAAGTCACTAGTATAATAAAAAGCTGACAATCAAAAATGTATCTGTTAATTAGTTTCTATGTTACTCGATAAGTTGTTTGGTTTATTAAATGTCAGGAAATGGTGAAAAATGTCGATCAAGATAATGTATATATATATACATATATATACATATATACACACACACACACACACACATATATATATACATATACATATACATATGTATATATACACCGATCAGGCATAACATTATGACCACCTGCCTAATATTGTAAAGGTTCCCCTTGTGCAGCCAAAACAGTTCTGACCTGTCAAGACATGGACTTAAGACCTCTGAGGGTGTCCTGTGGTGTCTGGCACCAGGGAGTTTTATAGTGGATCCTCTGGGTCCTGTATGTTGGGGGGTGGGGCCTCCATGGATCAGACCTGCTCCAGCACGTCTTCCAGATGCTCGATCAGATTGGGATCTGGGGGATTTGGAGGCCCGGTAAACACCTTGGGCCCTTTATTGTGTTCCTCGAGCTGTTCCTGAGCAGTGTTTGCAGTGTGTCAGGGCACATTGTCCTGCTAGGGGGGCCACTGCCATCGGGTAGTGTTGTTGTGATGAGGGGGTGTACTTGGTCCACAACAGTGTTTGGATGGGTGGTACGTGTCAAGTGGCATTCACATGAATGCCAGCACCCAAGGTTTCCCAGCAGAACATCGCATTGTGATGCATGGGGAAGACAATAAGGGAAATTGAAGATCACTGGCCCCACTATTGTAACCACTGGCCCAGGAATCGATCCCCATAATAACGAAAAAGAACAATTTGATTTAATAACATTTATTTTAATACTGCAGTACTGAGGTCAAAAAGTGCAAATACATAAATCAATAGTGGAAACAGTGCTGCATTACTCAAGCACAATCAGTTCTTCCTCCATCTCCTCCTCAGTTGGTTGATTTTTGCGCCCCCCTCCATGTTACAGGGCGTTTTACTTGACACATGCTAAAAAAATAAGATAAGATTTACAGCCTCACCCCACACCATGTTCTCTAATGCAGACATCAAGTTTAAATACTTGACCAACAGTGTTTTACAGGAGGATGATCTGAACAGCTGTTCTATTCACACTTAAAATGTTTTTTGTCTTTTCAATGCAATTTTCAATCTATGAAATCAATCTGTGCCTTTTTTTGCCAAGCTTCTCTCAAGTTTTACTCTTTCAAATAATCAACCATCTACAGGACTTTTTAGTACGCTATTTTTCTACTTCTTCTTCTCATCATCATTATCATTAATTATTATTATCAATAATATTGTTTAAAGTGAGCCTCTTATTGTTTAACAGAAAAATACATCATACAAACAGCAACTTTTGCAGCCTTGTCAGTCTGATGGCGAGTTCTCACTTTCTGTCATCACTAACATGCTGTTAATAATCAAAGAAGCTCTGAGGCTTTGTTCTATATGTTTTAATACAAGATTTCAGCATTGAGCTACAATCAGGCAACATTCATGATTTTGTACAATCAAACTAACCAAAAGCTTCTTATTGATCATCATTATAAAGTTTCAGGGCGTTCCTGTAACCATGGTAACTCACGGTGCCAGAGGGGAGGGAGAGACGCTGAATGAAGCCGTTTACACAGATACACTGCAGACAAAGTCCAGACTATAGTTGTTATTTCACACATGTAGCACACAACAGGAGACTCTCCGTGTCAGACGAGTTCTCACGTGCTGACTAAACTCAGTTGATAACGTAGCAGCGCGACGAGTCCTTGCTAGCTAAGCAGCTAAACTTTAGCGCCGCTCCGTGTTGAGATCCCGCCCTGTGTGGGTCACTACACTGTCATTGGTCAGGCGCGCACACGCTGTTAACGATACCATTGGCTGTAGAGTGTGACAATATGTCAATAAACATCAGCCAACAGTTCTCCGATCTACATTGATCTCACAAGTCGCCTATGTGAAGTTTGAATGACGGAAATCCGTCGTAGAGACGGAGAACTTTAATCCATGCTGGCCCCACCGGGCCAGTGCACCGGGCCATTTATATTGTCGACCCCTGTGATGAGATGATCAATGTTATTCACGTCACCTGTCAGTGGTTTTAATGTTGTGGCTGATCAGTGTATGTCTATATCTATCTATCTATATATCTATATATCTATATATATATATATATATATATATATAGAGAGAGAGAGAGAGAGAGAGAGATTTTCAGTGTGATTCACTTCTATGAAGTGTCATAGATGAGGTAAGAAACCAGAAAATATTCACATTCAAGTAGCTGGAATCAGAAAATGTTGACTTTTTTCTTTAAAAATTCCTAAACTGATTAAAACCTTGCAGCTCTAGTCTACGTTGGATCATATCACAGACTATTGCCATAACATCTGTTGGCCTGGCTCTTTTCAGTGTGACTTGGCGTGGCGGTGCGGCAGCATAGCGCGGCTGGGATTTCCACCACAACTTGGCTACCTGCTTGCAGGTTTGTCTTAAACTGATGACGTGCTTGTCCCAATCCCTGCAGTACTATCGAAGAATCACTGCTAACAAAGCGGTGCCGCTAATTAATGGCTCTGTTTCACTTCCTATGCCTTCTTCACAAAAAAAGCGCTCTCCATTATTTAGTCATTTAAAAGCTTTTATTACGAAGCAGCATTACAGGAACTGTTGCGTTTTTACCAGCAGCAACTAAGCATGACTCCTGAAACAGCTGAAAGCGAACACGATGAAACAGTAAAACACAGCAGATGTTTGAAAGTACAAACAGGATGAGAGGGACTAAAGAGATTCGGTTAGAAGCTACAACAGTACTGAGAGCTGAACACACAGACTTTTAAAAATGTCTTTCTCTCAGGTTTCCTGCATAGACATGAGTTGAGTGTCAATTTGAAGGGGAGATGGTTGCTTGTTACGGGTCTGCCGCTTGGAGGCGGGGCGGCCGTGACTTGGCCCTACTCTGAAGCAGGTCCATCGCCGGCTGGCTCAGCTCAAAACGTCGCAGTAAAACTGGTAATGGAAAAGCCATTCGGCACAGCTGGGTTTGTAGGGACGTACAATATATATCGGACAGATAAATTATCGGCCCAATAATGGAAAATTTGCATTGGTTATCGGAAGGTAAAGAAATTATAGCCGATAAATCTAGCCAATAATACAAAGCCAAATTGCTTTTGTTGACTTAACAAATGCAGCATGTACACACAGTATGTGGTGGTATGCACCTTAAGAGTTTTTTCTGAGCAGCCGAAAAGCACAGAGAAGAACAACAAACACGCTGATGTTGCACTGATAATGGCAAACTGCCATTGAGTGTAGAGCCACACATGTCACAACGTTTTTTTACAAGAACACAACACGAGGGGAAAAGTCCTTAAGTTTAATTATAAAATCATCTTAGCCTGTCATAAAAGGCGTGCATAAAAATCATAAAAATGTGGTTTCTATTATGGGTCATCAGTATTGGCCATGAGAGTCACGTAATTATTGGTTATCGTACTGGCTGAAAAAATCCCTATCATGCATCCATATCAGTTTGACTCGGCACGGCCAAAAGTGCTGGTGGAACCAGCATATAATTGGCTGTTTTGAAAGTAAATGCACATTTTTATGAGTAACAATACGTGCTTCATGTGTTCATGTGTTAGAGGTTGCCTTGGCCCTCCCTGAAGTATTCCATCAAACCGGCTGTTCACCCATTTCTACAGTGCAGTAAGTAAGGGTGCTCCAATTGGTTGGGCACCAATTGTTATTGGCTGATATACATTGTAAGTTTGATCAGTGGTCTCTATGACGCCCTATGACGAAGAGCAGATCAGATAAACTCAAGAGACTGTCAGTACGTTTCCATGCAAACTTAAAGGATAAGTACCGTTTTTTACAACCTGGACCTTATTTCTGGCAAAACATATGGTCATTTACTCACCCAGATAACTTTGGTGTCATTCGGCGTCGTTCGGACGAAATTAGATCCAGTGTAGCGGCGATATATCCATATAATGGGAGAGACGGGGAAGCGACACACAGCCTCTATATAACGCATTATCTGCCACGAAACTAGTTCATTTCATCAATATTTTGTTATGAAATGCTAGCGCTATTAGCCTCTGAGTCCGGGCTCGTCCGTTATCAACATCCGGGGTCAAACTAGCAGTAGCAGCTACAGGTAAACAAGCCGCGCTGTCGCGGGTGCGCGCGCAGCTCAGAGACGACATCTTCCAGGTCAGAGGTAGTAGATCAGCCTACAGACCCCGGATGTTGACAATAGACGAGCCCGGACTCAGAGGCTAATAGCGCTAGCATTTCATAACAAAACATTGATGAAATTAACTAGTTTCGTGGCAGATAATGCGTTATATAGAGGCTGTGTGTCGCTGCCCCGTCTCTCCCATTATATGGATATATCGCCGCTACGCTGGATCTAATTTCGTCCGAACGACGCCGAATGACACCAAAGTTATCTGGGTGAGTAAATGACCATATGTTTTGCCAGAAATAAGGTCCAGGTTGTAAAAAACGGTACTTATCCTTTAAGTCGAGCTACGGTCCTAGCCCGATTAGGCCATTAAATTGAACTACTGCCATTGTCCCAATATACAAGCACCGGGGGAAAATCATGGACCTATAACTAGTGGACACAGCCCTCAAGGCGGAGCCCCATTCATTCCCATTAAAGCTGCTCAGTGGCACATGAAGCCAAAAACGCTTGACTTCTGGCCATGCTCTGGTCGAGGTTTTTCTGCATAGCTTCCGCATTGAGTGGCCCATAGAGCGTGCGCACTAGAGACTTTCGGTGTAGCACCCGGCCAACTTGAATGAGGATAAAATATTTTTTTTAAGTCTAGAAGAAAGTTTCTTCTAGACTTTCCAAATGTTATTGGACCAAATAGCTCAAATTATGCCAGTGACATGACATTGTTTCAAGGGGGTTGTGACGCTCAGAAAAAATTATCCACCGTTTTACACCCCCTTCTTTCACAATGTTATCTTATGGGAAAAAGTGTTTTTGGGGCCGCAGGGCATCACATGATGCTGTTTGGCTACTACAAAAAATTGGCTTCAAACTCCTACCTACTTTCTGGGGGCTTGGGGAGAATCGCTTTATTGACAGATATATGTCCGACTCAGCCACGGTAAGTGGTGATATGCACCATTTCAGGTAGTTGCTACTGGACCATCCTCCGGTTGACCTATTATGTTACATACCAAACAAGTTAAGAAGCAGCAAATAGGCTGCACAGCGAACAGTGAAAACATGGATGACTTTTCGGTGCTGTACATATACATACATATTGTATAATATATATTAATACCTTCGTTGCCTTTCTTCTTTTGTTTTTCCTGGCTTCCTGCTACAGATTTATGTCATTGACGACTTCCAGGTCAATGCCCGGCGAGGAGACTGTGGTGCATGCACTGAACGCTGAGGCCAGTTCCGGTCTGACTAAGGGTTATGATACTGCAGTTGTTATGTTTACATGGACCAGTTTAAGTCGGATGAACACATTAGTCCGACTTTTTCTAACATCATGTAAATGTAGTGAGTGTGGCTGTGTGCTGATACAAAGCCATACACACTGCAGGACCCTGGACTCTCATATTCACAACGTCTTGCCAGCAAGCCATCTGTGACTGAGGACATAGATGGATCGTAACGTTAGGTCTCGCACTGAGAAGCCAGTCAGTGATTGTAACTAGCGCTGAAAAAGCGCTGTGGAGAGAGTGATCACTATGGTAATAGCAGGAGAAGATGCGCTCTGCTGTTGTCAGCGTAGTCAGAAGTAGTACAGATACATTTCAATTTATCATTTGGGACTGTCTGTTTGTAAACAAGTAAGTTTTCTGTCACAGCTAACAGCTAACTGAGCTAACAGCTGACTGAGCTCATAACTTACAGTGGAGCTAAAACAACCCAACTGAGGGTTTCTGCTCAGAGGAACATTGAGTGTCAAACAGTGAACTACAGTTTAATGTGACAACACAACAAGATTACACCTAATAAATGTACTGTAGTACTTAAGCTGACTACAGTTTGTAGGTGAAAGTAATTTGAGTTTGGAGTAACAGACACTTTACATCTGTGTACATTTTATCAATCATTAAGCAAGCAGGTACAAGCAGTGACCAGGTGGTGGGCTAGTGGCTTCAGAACACAAAGACCTCAGTACTGAGACAACTGAGAATGAGAGACATAATTTTTTCAAAATTCTGTTTCCAGATAACTTTTAATTTTGTTTTAAACATTTATTTGAATCAATATAAATTAAATATAGTTATTTATTTCCTCAACATTTTAATGATGATCTTACTATGCCACTAACAATTAACAACTATAGATGTCAAACAAGTTAAGAAACATCCTTTTAATCAGTGATCGGTAACGGCTGATTCTGTTTCCAGTGATCGGCCAGTTTTAAAATAACCACCTTTCAGTGCTTAACAAAGATACATATTCAGGAACTATTTTAGAAGAAATGTGAACCACCAGCTGTCCTGCATTAGATGGTCACAGGAAGGGGCCAGTAGTGTTCCTTTCAACAACTATCTTGGACCCAATCGCCCTGTGCAAATGAGCAAAGCTTTGGGGATTTCTGGCTTTGCATTCCATAATGCTGCAGAGACTGAGCGCCTCACAAAGCCTGACTGCAGCAAATTCCACACAATGGAACTCCACTTTTCCTCCCTGACTCACCAACACTGTCACCCAGTCAGACCAGGCCACTGTTTTGGGCAAGCGAGCAGAGTGACGAGTAAAGACATTAAGACATTTAGGCAGAGAAGAATGGCTGGCTGCTGACCCCCAGGTAGTTCTCCATGCAGATCTTAAAGGGGGTTGCCAGAGAAATGTTTCTGCTTATCACAGCCATTACCAGGCAGAACTACGCTGTGCAATCAAGTCTACAAATCGAGAACCTGGTGACAGCAACCCCCACTGAACCCACAAACCTCAGAAACCACTCATGATCTGGACACCAATTCCATTCAACACTGCTATTCAACCAACACACACAGCTGCTGAACTGACAGTCAGCCCCACAGTGAACAACAACATAGCTTTAATGCAGAAGTACAAAGCTTCAAAATGTTTGTTTTAACATAAGTATGCTTAAGAACCTCATTCATACCAACCAGACCAGACCAGACAGAACTACACAAGACAGTAACAAACCATTTTGTGAACTTGTGCATTGGCAAATTCTCAACTGCCTGCCATGTTCCAGGCTGTGCAGACACATATGTGGTGTATAGAATGGCTCATGTTGAAGTTGCTTTTTTGTGTTGCATCACATAGAGCAACAAAACACAAGAAAAATTAGATTTGAAATACATACATTTGAAAATTAATGAGCAAACAGCTAAGATTACCAAATATGGAACACAGGGCTAATGACTGTGAAATAGAACTCTTATCTTCACTGACAAGTTTTGATACTGCATGTCATACAAAGATGTAAGAATGTTGAGTATTTTCTTGAGCTGCAAATGCAATATCAGTAATACAAGCAGTTCAGACCTGATATTGGCAAACTAGTGCTCCAACTCGAGCAAATCCCGGAGAAGTTATGCAGTAGTGTCATTACAGGGAGGAAATGTAATTTACTGTCATGCCTCCAACAGAAAGTCCTTAGAGAAAACAGCTGAAAAACAAATGTAGGCCTGAAAAAAACACCCAAAAGTCTGAGAAAAATATACTGACATTTCTTGGTCCAAGTGTCATGTAGGAAAGCTCTTGACTCAAAGCCCATGTGCAGTCATACTTTGGAGTAGAGGTCGACAGATAGTGGATTTTTAAAGGCTGATCTCATAACGATAGCTAGAAAAAGCTGACAGCCGACTAATCGGCCGATATTTAAAACATATATATTTATATAATTAAAGTGGGTATTATTTTTTGTTGGTGAAAGCTGGACAGGTACAACATAGTCATGTTTATTTTTTTCTTTCTATCTTTTTTTTTAAATGTAACACTGTCAAAATTGAAAAATCTTTGGCATTAACGTTATTAGAAATGAACATTAGAGCCCCCTTTCCCTCCCTCTCTCTCTCCCCCTAGTCTCTCCCATACTCTCAGTGATAAGTTAAACTCTGGCTTTGTAACGTTAGTAAAATAAAGTAACTTTAGAGATGTGAAGGACACAGTCTTTACTTACATCTGAAAAGCTAGCAGTAGCTGTCTGTTTGATATCAAGACACAAAATCTGGAAACGTGATTTAGTGGATTACAACGTTGGAATCTGTTCTATTTGCAATGGACGATGCACTGCTCTGTGGCTCAACTGGAGGAGATTACTTCTGTTGTGTGTCCCGTTACATTGTCTAGTGCCACTCTTACAAATCATTAATGTTTGTGCAGCCGATAACAATAGTTTGTTAAAGGTCCTATCGGCACAGATTAATCGGTTTGGCCGATTAATCTGCGCTGATAGGACCTTTACTTCTGAGCCAAGATTTTCTTATTCTGTACTGCAGTGGACCAGAGGAAACAGAACATGATGTTTTCAGTTTCAACCGGTTGAAGACACTAACATTTCGTGTATAAAAGTACTAGAAAACTGCTTATTTAGCCCCTTTGTTATTTAGAGTGTTTCCTTAACAAAAAAATGCATGTAGATTGTTGTTCAGGTAAACCTAAAAAGTCCAACAGATGTAAATAAGACGAGCATAATCTCACTCCGGGTACTACTTCCACTAGAGTTATAGCTAGCCACCACCTTGTGTTGTCAAGATCTTGATCTGGCCAGAGCATGTATTTGTTTTGGAAGGATGCAGGTGATGAGGTAATGTATACTTGAGGCAAAGTAAGATTAATATGCACTTTTATACACCAAGTTTACATGGTAGCGATTCAGTTGTTCAGTAAAAGTAATTCTGTTGGGCTAAAGCTAAATTTATCAACATTTCCTTGTCATGTTATTTCTTCATAACAATAAGCCAACAGCAAGTTATAGCTCAATAGCAAGGCCGACATAAAATGTTATAATCCAGTTGTTCTACTGCCATTTGGCAATACAGAAGCATGTGCTGTCGGACTACAAAGCAGCTTCTTTCCTCAGGCCATGGGACTCCTCAATTCAACCTCAGCACTCTGCCATAAAAAATAGTTTAAACTTTTGTCATGTCCTGCTGACAGCCATTAAGAATAACTGTATAGAAATGGCTAATAGCTAATAGATGTCTAGTCTAGTTAGCTTGTGTAAGTCACATAGAGGCATCAGTATTAAATTTAGACTGTTTCATAACCAGTTAAAAGTGTGTCATACGTCGAAGTGGAGCTTACAAAAAACCTGATGGTGTCCCTTATACTAGTGCATTATAAACAGATCTCGGAGGAACAGACACAACTAAATTAGAGGATAACTACCGTTTTTTACAACCTGGACCTTATTTCTAGCAAAAAATATGATCATTTACTCACTCAGATAACTTTGATGTCATTTGAAGTCGTTGGGACGAAATTAGATCCAGTGTAGCGCCGATATATCCATATCATGCGAGTGACGGGGCACCGACACACAGCCTCTATATAACGCATTATCTGCCACGAAACTAGTTCATTTCACCAATATTTTGTTACGATACCCTAGTGCTATTCCCCTCTGAGTCCGGGCTCGTCTGTTATCAACATCCGGGGTCAAACTAGCAGTAGCAGCTACAGGTAAACAAGCCGGGCTGTCGCGGGTGCGCGCACAGCTCAGAGATGACATCTTCCAGGTCAGAGGTAGTAGGTCAACCTACAGACCCTGGATGTTGATAACAGACAAGCCCGGACTCAGAGGGGAATAGCACTAGCATATCGCAACAAAATATTGGTGAAATGAACTAGTTTCGTGGCAGATAATGCTTATAGAGGCTGCGCTTCAGTGCCCCGAACACTCGCATTATATGGATATATGCGGCGCTCCACTGGATCTAATTTCGTCCGAACGATGCCAAATGACACCAAAGTTATCTGGGTGAGTAAAGCATCGTATTTTATGCTAGAAGATCCAGGTAGTTATCCTTTAATGATTGACTTAATAATAAAAGGACATTTAATCAAAATATTAAAAACATATTAAAAAATACATGGAATTAATAGATTATTTTCATGTTTAACAAATACTTATGTTTAACAATGATTGTTACCCAGAATAACTGAAATGCTTCACCTTTTCATCGAGTTACACTACCTTTGCACTAAAGGCTTATGAAAGTAGAATGCAGTACCTATACAGGACATACCTACAGGTCAAGTGACTATATAATAAAAACAATCTTCACCTACTATTACTTAATCCTGCAAAGCTCTCAGGATCTAGAGGAAGAGCCCTTGAACTCACTTTTAACGTTACCAGAAGCGAGAACTACACTTAAAATTAGAAGCTGTACACTCCTCTACATCAAAATTCTCAATGAAAAGACAGTGAAAAGACATTTTCAATTTACTTTGACTACCATGTTATGAGGCTTAATCAATGAGCCATCGAAAGCAGACTACAAACTGCAAGGACACAACTCTGCCTTGCATTAAGACATTCTTCTGGACTAGGGATGTTCCTAACTACTTATGTTCCTGATGTTTAAACAGGAACATTAACTTATAGTAGTCTAATAGTAAGAAAATGCTGGACACAATTTTATCTGTAAAGTTAACATAGTCTGAAAATATTGCACGTATTACATCTTAGACGCAACTGTTAACAGGCATTGTTAACATTTGTAACAGTTGATAATGTTTTTGTAAAGCAACATTTGACTAAGACGACATGACATTTCATTGCAATTTATGTCAATATGTAATTTAAATGTGTATATTAATCAAAAAAATATAAATACATTTAACTGACTAATCCTGCACATCCCTACACTCAACAGTGCCTGGTGAGCTCGAGTACAGTGTGAAAGAGTTTTCCCACCGCATATGACCAGTGATGTGCTTTACAGCCGAATGAGGGAAGGCTGGGTATGAACTGCAGTCATGTCCTGACATGACAGTCTAACAAGGGGGAAAAGCGACAAGTGGCTGCAGCTTCAAAGCTCAGCAGCATGAAAGCTAGGAAACCACAGCATGCTCTCCTGCTCTGATCAGTCCTTTTACAGATTTAGACACATCCAACAGAAGACCTAAACAATCCTTTCATGTTATGGTGAAGAGCGGACATTCATCTCTCCTTTGAGGATATCTGGGCAGGGGTGCACCACGGGCTTCCTAATTCTGAGCATGCTGCTGCGGTACGGGCTAGCTGAGTTACCCCTTTGTCCCCCTGCTTACAGGCTGAATTAAGGTATTTATAGGCCCATGTATTATGGATTGAAATGCACAACAACATTGCAATGGCCAAATAAAGACAAAGGGTGCCACATATTTGGGAGAATGGACAGATCTGGAGCTCTGTGTTCTCTCATTGTGGCTCTGAGAAACTGTGGCCAGATACATCAAAAAGGAAATTGTTCAGTTGGGCGACTATAGTAGATTGCTGACAACCAAGTGCTTGTCAAATAAGAAGTATTTCCGTCCTTTCATCTCAGAGGGACAGTCAAACATTGAGTTTAACCTGCGCAACAAAACCCGTCCAAGCACAATGACAGCTCTTCTGACCACAGAGAAGGAAGCAGCTTTAGAAACTGCTCCACATTGCCTCTCTATTGTAATGTGTTGTAGAGATTGATTGGAAAAAACAAGCCATTGGACAAATCTAACTGTGAACAAGGATCGTCCCTGGGAATTGGTGTACACATTTCCCCCAAAACATGATTAACAAACCCAATTAAGTCTGCGGGACAAGGCTTAGGTTAAAATCTGTCTCACCGAAAATCTAACTATCATTGCATCATCATGTATCGTTTCATAAGAAGTCCTTAAAGCATGTGTACATAAAGGAGATGTTAACACACCAATATGGTCACTTGTAATAGGCTACTAACCTCTCATGCAGTGACCTCTGTTGAAGAGCCTAACAATCCATATTGCTTGTGGCTGACTTCACCAGCTGTGTGACCCTAAAAACCCTCTTCATTAACCTCTACAGCCAACAGCTGAACTCACTGGCAGGTGTCAGAACTTCGTGAAAACTTCATGAGACACTGCAATAACATCTGCACTACTACAGGACCTGTTATTTCCACGAGCCTTTGTTGAAATTTCAACTTAAAATCAGTTATTTTAAATCCAAAAGTTTGTTTTAACACTGCGATTAATTAACTCAAACGATATCAACCATAAGAACTTATGATTATAAGCAAAGGGCTGAAATATAAAATGCAAAGGCTTGAAGCATTCATTGCATTCCCGTCCAGTGTGCCTGGAGGGTTGGTTCCCGTTAGATTTAAGGAAAAAGCTACTTACAGAATGGTAGTCTGAGGAGAAACTGCTGGTACGGTTTCCAAGTTCAGATGCATACATCTCACGGTAGTTCGGAAGCATAAACAGCGACTCGGACAGCTAATTACAAACTGTGGTCCGCTAGCGAGCAATAACAAAGCCGCCGCGAGGAGACACGGAGAAAAGAGCTGGCCAGCCCGCAGCGCCATTGCTAGCAGTGAGCCGAGCCGAGCAGAGAGCGCCAGCTGCCCCACTCCTCCTCAAACACTGACTACCAGCAAGTTTGTTCAACTGGGACACACACACACACACACACACACACACACACACACATACACACACACACACATAGCGAGGGGGTTGGGACGAGCGAGCGAGAGAGGGAGACAGAGAGAGACACACAGAGAGAGAGACACACACAGAGAGAGAGAGACAGACAGAGAGAGACACAGAGAGAGAGACACACACAGAGAGAGAGAGAGAGAAGTGGGGCAGTGTGTTACCAGCACAACTGAAGTCCAACAGAAAGCTGAGTGGAACAACTGTATTACTAAATTTAATGTCATTCAATGAGACACCAAATAGAGACGAAATGCTGCGACTTCAGCTATGTAGCCTACCTTCTAGCTAAAGTTTTGAAATGTAGGCTAGTAGTACATTTCAAAACTTGCTCTAGCGCCCCCCAATCCCATAATTTGCAATTTTTCATAATCGCAAAATGTTCGCTACTTGGTTTGCAATATACGGTGGGGTTCGGGTCTATAGACCTTTTTTGGCGTATGGGACATGGCTCCATCACATGAAGGTTTAGGTCCCTTGTGTAATATTCAGATCCAAAATTCCAAAGAGAAAAATAGCTACTCTTCCTATACGGGAAAGTCCTACATTAAAATACGTAAAAGTTCAGAACTGGCGAAATGTAGCTAATTTTGAATACTTTGCATAAGCCTACAGTTGCACAGTGGCGGAATGTAACAAAGTTGCTACATTTAATTAAGCACTGATCTTAAGAACAATTTTAAGGAACTTGTACTTGTGTATTTCCATTTTATTTATTTTATTCTATTTCTACTCTACTATATTTCAGAGGGAAACATTGTGAGAGGGATCCCTCCTCTGTGGCTCTCCCTGAGGTTTCTTCCGCATTTTTTCCCTGTTAAAAGGGCCTTTTTTGGGGCAAGTTTTTCCTCACTCGAATCGAGGGTCGAAGGACAGAGGGTGTCGTCTCTGTACAGATTGTAAAGCCCTCTGAGGCAAACTGTGATTTGTGAATTTGGGCTATACAAATAAAATTTGATTTGATTTGATTTGATTTAACTACTTTTTACTACTACTACTACTACTACTACTCATGTAGAAGTTACTTTGGATATTCAGATTATTAATAGGCTACACAATTTAAATCAACCCATGAATTGATATGGTCTATTATTATAGGTTAAGCTACCCAAATAGCTTACCTTTGACCTTTAACATACCTTTACCAGTTGCAACATTAAAGTGACACATTAATACCTCACTGATTATTGTATAATCCAGTAATATACTACTCTGAGAGGGACCATTCTGCATCATAAGCACTTTACTTTTGAAACTTTTAGCAGCCTATATTTTGATGTTTAAAAAAAAAAAAGTACAAAATATTTGCATGTTTATTTAATTAAGATTTTGAATGCAGGACTTGTAATTATTTTTACAATGTAACATTGCTGCATTTAAGTAAAAGATCTGAAGTAGAAGTATAATGTTGTATAAAATGATTATTTTCCGATAAAGGACAAGTACCTTATACTATCCCAGTAGTAGAATTGCTGAATCAGGGGATAGAGGAATCTGCCAGAAACCTCTGTTAGCGTCCAGCCTACTGAAGACCTGTTCAGCTTCGTTGAGATGAGTAAAGTCGACACAAATACGCACTGTACCTTTGTTTGCTGGCACCGGAACCATGTCTGAACACCAGTGGGTAGGCTCTTAGACCCTTGAGATAACACCGAGTCTCTCCATGCGTTCCAGCTCTGCGTTCACTTTCCCTAGTAAAGGGATGGGAACCTGTCTTGGAGTTGCCAGAGAAAAGGGTTGGCATTTGGCTTTAACTTGATGGAGTATGGCTGCTGCAACAAACCTAAACCCTTACACAGTTTTGGGTAGGACTCTTCCATAACAGTTTTGTCAATGCTATCTACTCTGGACACTAAGTTGAGCTTGACACTATCTTGGTCTGCTTAGTAAAGCCGTGTTTAAGTCCTGTAGTACATAGACATTCTCCTGAATTGTCCTTTGTTCAGTGTCTCTGTGTACATACCTAAGACTGAAAGTGGCATACCACCTGGGCCTAATAGCGGTATGTCTGGCTTGGCCAAATGAGTGTTCTCAGCTATAGTGTGATTTGTGATGAAATGACTGTGTCATCAGCACCCGTGTCTATCTTGAACCTGACCTTGTGGTTTCTAATTGTCAAGTCTGCAAACCATGGGTCTGTGCCTGCATTGACTGAGCCTAGAGCTAAGGGCGTGTCATTACAGGTGTTGTTCGGTTCTATTACATGTACTGTCTTAGCTGATTTGCACACTTTGCTGTAGTGTCCTTTTTCCGCATGTGTGGCATGTCACCTCTCTGGCTGGGCCCTGTGATTTTCCGTGGCTGGGGAATTTTCCACATCTGTAACATGCTTGGCAATCTAAAGGTGCTTTGGAATTGGCTGATGTGTGTTTTGATTGATGTGGGGCTTTACATTACATCAACCAGAGTTAAACAGTCCTGTGCTTAGCCGTGCCATGCTATGAATTTGATCAATTCTGTCAATCTTAACCTACCTAGCTAACATCTGCTGTTAAATGTAGAAATAACATGACATACCAATATATAGGCTACCGTATCATATAATAGAAGGAACAATTTACAAGCCTGATATAATTAAGATAAGCCTATTTTTATTTGATGCTATCACACAGAATGATGCATAATGCCAGTATTTTAAATGTACATTTTTATGTTTTTTTTTAAATTGTGTTCTGTAAATATCAACACCAGATCATGCATTTTGTGTTTAAAATAACATAGAAGCATTAGTTTAACTGAAAAAGTGGTAGGCATAATAGCTACTCTACTAAATAAAGATCACCAACTGTCTCTACACATTTCAATCAATAATGGACAGTCTCAGCCTCTTTTTTTCCATGATGGAGCTACTCTCCAGAGCCTGTTATTTAGAACCTATAAGTTTACTGGCAGTTTATTTTCTATTACAGCCTCTACTCAGCAACAGCTCACCATGCGTAGACTATATACACGTCCCTGAATGCTGAATTGTGTGTGTGAGGTAGTTGTGTCTAATGTTGCTGGCATGCTGCTGTGTCATTGTTAACATTTCCACTGCTAACAATGCTGTCCCATTGCTATTGTTCGCATTTCCAAAGCCATGGAGGCACCGAATTACAGTGGTAGCATTGTTTCAGTGTATTCTATGGGATGGGGTGTTTTATTTACAGGGAGCTGTATATTTTATTTTATTTTATCGATGTGTGTTGGTGCGTTTTCCTCTCACAGAGGTCATTATTGCTACACAAAAACCAAACCATTTCTCAAAATCTGGTCTTTGATAAGTATCCATTTAGACATGTTATAAAGGTTAAAAATTCAGCAACCTACTAGCAAAATGGTTAAGGTGTCCCAAGTTCGGTGTCAGTTGGGGTCCTTTGTCGCATACGTCTGTTTCTAGCTTTGTGTCCTTTCTTCCTCAATACTGTCAGGTGTCCAAAAGGGGCTTTAAACGATACATATTAAGTGCTTAACAAGGTTAAGGAGGTTGACCTTGAAAAAATCATTTAATACTGCCCTATCAGTAATCCAAGTATGAGCGTACATCAAAACCATTTTGTTGCTGGAAATAAACCATGCAGATACCATTTGGTACTCTGCCAAGGAACAATAACATGCAGAACTATTCAGACAGTTAATGGGATGCTTAATGTTTTGGCTCTTTTCACGACCTGAACAGCTGCTTCAGCAGCTCCATTTCTGTGAGGTGAGTCTGCTGGATGGATCTTCCAGCTCCAGTCTTTTCCATGTTTGGCGGCCTCATTCTCTAGTTCTGCCTTCTCCAACTGGTCCAGAAACAGGTAAAGTTTCTTTAGGGCAGGCTTGGCTCCCACAAAGTTCTTCCCAGGGTCCGACCACAACTTCCTTGGATGCCCTCTCAATGCTGTGAATCTTTGGTAGGCTAGTAAAAACCCTTCAGTTGACTGGTCACCAACGACGTCTGAGTGTATAGCCCTCAAAGCCATACAGCAGAAGACAACGCCCCAGACCTTGAGCCTCACTCTCTTTCTCACCATGTCCTTCACTTCATATGGTCCAAATAGATCTACTGTTGTGAACTCAAATGGTCTGGCTGGCTGCATTCGCTCCAGAGGAAGGTCACCCATGATTTGCTGGCACTTTCTCGCTCTGGCTTTTCTGCAAATCACGCAGCTGTCAACAACTTTCTTAGCCAATCTTCGGCCTCTTATAACCCAGGCTTTCTTCCTCATCCGAAGGAGTGTTCCTGCTACCTCCTCGTGGCTTGCTTTGTGGGCCTCCTGAGCTAGTGTTGATATCCACGCTTCATATGGTAGGATTGGTACTGCAGTTTCCTCTTTATTGAAGAACTGTATTCTTCCTCCACATAGTAACAATCCTGATTCATTTTCTTTGTATACAGCCAGTCTATTGAGGGTAGTGTCATGAAAGGTGACACCCTCCTGGGCTGCAAGGAAAAGGTCTCAAAGTGCATCTTCACACTCTCCAACAGACAGAACTGCTTGCTTGGCTTTGGTCTTAGCCTCCTCCTTTGCCTTACTGACAGCTGTGCCCTTCATCTTCCACCTTGTGGCAGCCCTCCACACCCAGGCAATGACTCTGACCAGTTTAGATAAACTACTGAAGCTCCTTTAATCAACAAGTAGCTTAACTACCGAGCCAGCAGGGGGTCTGCGGATTGGAATTCCTCCCAGACAGTCAGAAGTCATTGGATGAGTCACAGGTTCATTGCAGTCAGGGGTTTGCAGTGCAGTACTCTGTTTTCTCTTCTGGGCTCTGGTCAGTACTGCTGAGAAAGCCTTCCTTTGAAGTTTTTCTATGCCCTCCTTGGCATTTGCTGTAACTTCTTTAGCTGACTTTTTCGGCCACTCCTCCATTGGCCGCCTCAGGAACCAAGGTCCATTTTGCCATTCTGAAACCTCATTGAGATCCTCAGGAGTCGCTCTTCTAGTTATAATGCCAGCGATGTTTTACGTCTCCCGGGATCTACCACCAGTCCTCGAGTGGTCCAGCCTTCTGGATTTCACCAACCCTGTTTGCAAAGAAGGTCTGGTATCCATAACTGTCTTGCTGAATAGCTCCCAACACAGTTTGGCTGTCCAGCAGGTGGAACCATCGTTCTACTTCCATTCGGCTGTGCTTTTCGATGTATTTTCTGAGCCGGGTTTCAAAGACAGCACCACAGATCTCTGCCTTGACTGGTTCCCCTTTCTGGTCCACTGGTGTGAGCTTTGCCTTGGATTCAACCAATCTGACCTGGATGCCTTGCTCGGTTTCCCACGTGAGGTATACCACAGCTCCAAAGCTCTTGTCACTTGGCTCTTGTTATTCCCCAAGGTTTTCCAACCCAGCCAGCTGGTGTGAGGCTTCTATGGAAAGTGATCTGGCCAAGACGCACATACTCCTCAAACAGTTTGATGGCTTCCTTCCGGAGGTCTCCAGAAAGGGGCTTGTCCCAAGTGTCTCGGGTCAGATTTCCACCTCGAGCCTCTTGGAATGCTTTCCTGATGAGTATGGCTCCTTTCTGCTTGGTGGGTGAAACCAGGCCGATTGGATCATAGAGGCCAGCTACTTGGCTTAATAGCTCTCTTCTGGTCAGTGGGTCAGGAGTCTTCTCTCTCACTTCCTTTTCAAGGAGGTCTTGGCCTGTTCTTATTTTCTTTCTCCTTCTTGAGAAGTTGATTGAGGATATTATGCAAAACTTGACCTCCTGGACCAAGTATCCAACCCCTAGGGCTCCACTTTCACCCTCCTTCATCTGATTTGGTAGTATTATGACTCTGCTTTCCCTTGTTGATTTTCCTGATCCAGGTCCTTCTGCCTCCCAGTTCGCCTGCCTCCCACTTTGCCCTGACCGGACCCATGGCTTGAGGAAAAATCCACCAGCTCTCAGAATTTCCTCCACGCCTTTTGTGGTCTTGTCCAGCCTTTTTTTCGTCACAGTGGGACGTCAAGATATCGTCAACGTAGCTGTCCTCCTCTATGACTCTACGCTCCTCCTTCAGGTGAGTAAAGATTGGCAGCCTCGCCGTCCTGCATAGCCAGCTGTGCTATGCATCCTGCTGGTCGATCACCCATGTTCACTCTAGTGATCGCATAATGTCCGATCTCCTCATCCTGAGTATATCTCCATAGGAATCTGTGGGGGTGCATCTCCCGGTCTTCCAGCCACACAGAGTTATACATCTTTTTGATGTCCCCCAGAGCTGCAAAAACTCCTCTCCTGAACCTGAGTAAAACTGCCCGGATTGGATTAAGGACATCAGGCCCTTTCAACAGGAGATCGTTCATACTCAGCCTCTTGAATTTTTGGCTGCTGTTCCATCCATGGGTATTGGTGTTGTCAAAGAGCGGGGATTTGCTGCTATTAAGTGGCTCACATACCACACCGGTCCTTTGCAACTGTCAACACTCTCCTTGGTAAGTTTTCTTGCTGCTCCTCTTGCAACCATTTCATGTACTTGAGCCGTGTAGGCAGCCTGCCACTTGGGATCCCTCCTGAGTTGTTTTTCTGTCCTCAGAAAGGTAGCCTCCACTGCACTCCTGTTATTAGGAAGAGAAGTCAGGTCTTCAATCCAGGGATATTTTGAGTCCCAGTGTGGAGCATCGCTGTGGGCATCTGCTTTTACATAGCTGTGAGGTACTGCTCTGATGACCACATCTGCCTCACACATAGTGAGAAAACAAGAGATGCTATATTATGAAGATTGTGAAGTTTGTTTGTCGAAGGGTGTGGCTATTGCAGAGCGGCAAAGGCCAATGATTCACCTTGAAACAGGAAGTTCATGTAACTCAACCATACATGGTCCAATCTGCCCCAAACTTTACACATTTGATAATATTATTGAAGGCACTGACATGTCAATATTCTGTTAAAGTCAACATGAAATTACATTTTTCTTTACTGTGGCTTTGCAATTAAAAGTTATTAAAAGCTTTTTGTTGAAGGGCGTGGCTGTTGTGGGGCAGCGAATATCAATGTTCTGCCAGGAAACAGGAAGTTGCTTTTTGTACAGCTGCTGTACATGGTCAAAACTGCCCCAAACTTCACGTTTGATAAGAGTCCTGGCCTGAACAAATTATCATGTCAATATTCAGTTACAGTCGAGTAGCAACAGGTAATGAGATTTTTCTATAGTTCTGTGTACTCTTTCTAACAGGTTGACCAGATCCACCATAAATTTGTTCAGAAAATCCTTATAGCCATGATGATGGTGTGTTGTGAACATTGTGGCTTCTCATTAGATGCTGTTGCTGTGGCACTGTATTTGTCACCTTGAAAAAGGAAGTTGTTGTAACTTTACTGTACATCTACATTGCGCCACCTAATAGCAACAGGAAGTAAGCCGACAATGTCCGACAATCATTATTTAATTTTCATGAAATTTTCATGGTGCATTCTATCCTTGACATGCTTAAACCTAACTTGTAATTAGTCAACAACATGTTTTATATGTGTGTGTGTGTGTGTGTGTGTGTAGTGATATATATTGATGAATGGGCCAGAGCACTCCTGCGCGCGATGGGGCATGTACCAGGGGTGCCAGCTCAGGATAGCTTGCAAATCTGTGGTTATGTTTTTAACTTCACTTCTTAACTACATTTCACTTTGGAAATTTGTTTTTCAGCAGCTAGTCACTGTGATAGTTAACCTTTGAAAGCTGCACAGCAAAAGGCATACTTGTGGTGTACTGTATAGTTTGAGTTTGCTGACATCTGCTGGTGATGAGTTCAGTGTAACCCTTGAGGAATGAAAGTGCAGATGGCATCTGCGGTTTATCAATGGAAGGAACACTCTAAAGAAATCATTTTACAGGCCTCTGGCAACACATTTTTTCTTTATTCAGAGTAAGATGTGTCAACATCCAGCATGACAAAAATTGTACAAAGTTCACAATTTATAAATGAAATATCACAGCAACTTGTGATCTCACACATTTATAGCAAAATTAAAATGTCAACAAATCCATGCTGTGTAGTACAAAAATAAATCAAACTTCAGTTCCACAGAGAGCACAATAGTTCATACAAAATCCTGTCATTGTTAATGGTCACTGAAAACCAGTCTCAAAATGAATTGGCTCAAATAAAATAATAAACTCTGATGAATTCACAATAATTTATATGAAAAATCAGCTTTCTAAATATGTGACAACCTTTGTGTGATCCCTATAGATAGTCACAGATAACTCTATTCAGGTTTGTTATTTATGTACCAACATCAGATGAGCAGCCGGTTTGTGCTTTAAAATCCCTTTTCCCTTTTTACTGATAATGATAATTAATTCAAAAACTGGTACTAGCTATTACTCTACTGAAGCATTACTATATTGGCAAAAAGCTGCAGACACGATGCTGTGGAAAAAGGCATATGCAGTCATGGATGATTGGTAGTAGAGTCCTGAAGTAGGACAGTAAAGTACAATAGATGAGAATCAATCAGGTGAACAACAAGCACCTTTTGCATTAGCTCTCAAAAAGGCAAATTCTGAACATGATCGATAACAACTAGAACAACAGAATGTAGGGGTGCATACAGTCAGGCACGCGGGCGTGACACTGGATTGTATCACCCCTTGAAGGTCTTGTTCACCATTTCCTCTGCTTTTTTTTAAAACCTTGACTTGATTGACTATTTAATCCTTTGTACAGTGATTAGATATAAAGTGCTGCTGGGGGATAACTTTATCTTCCTAAAACATAGCAAAAATGAAAGAACATTGTTAATGTTTTTACACTTGATAAAAGCCTACAGTTTAACTGCTATGGTTATAATCAACCTTTCCTCTGATTTCAAGTCCCTGTTCTTCTTCTCTCAGTGGTACTAAATCCACACCTACAGTGGCTCCAAGCAGTTGGTTGCTCCAATCGTGTGCCAAAGAGGTCACCTGGAAAATTGCACGCTGCCGTATGTAAGGATAATATCTTCAAGGACAAGTGCAAATAGTCTACTGGCACGTAAGTGGGGACAGTGACCCTGTAAGTCCCGCTGTCATACTCTATAAATACTCTTTACAAAACCCACTGAAACCCTCCTTTTAGGCTCTCGGGTACTGCTTTTAGTTTCTGTAAGAACATCAAAACATGGAAACGAAGGTGTCCCTGTGCAAAATCGTACAGAAAAAAGTGGAACTCATACTTTCGCTTCTAAAACTCAATGTCCAGGTTCCCTCCTCTTTTTTAAAAAGACTTTTTGTATTAAAAGATTTGTATAAAAATCAATATTTTACATAGGCTATATTAAAAAGATTCATGTTACCCCGCTATGCTTATAAACAAGAAATTGCATATACCCAACCTTTTTTTCCCTTTGCAGAGTGCATCCCATACCAACTATAAACAAATTATTCACTTATTATATTGCTGAGACATTTCTTGATCCTAGCAACACAAGTCTTGAAATTGAGCAGATTTGATACAAGAAAGGCTAGAATGCGGTCTCTATAGGTCATTGTCTTTACACATCTTTTCTATTTGAGATTAGTTAAGGATGAGCATGTGAACATGCATGCACCGCACAGATGTCTTTCTCTAGGAATTACTTGGCTCTCCTAGATAATGGGTTGCCACCATCAGGTTTCCGTGTAATGATGTTTACAATATAACTGTTCATACATACATTCATACATACATCAGGTCAGTTTCCTCTCCGGATTCATTTACAGCACCAATTAAAAATGCCCCCACCTACAGCTACACATCTTTTTTTTTCATCAAAACAAAACACAAACGTTTCTCAAGCATTAAAAAGAAGGCGAAGAGGAAGAAAAAAACATCTAAAATAATCAAGTCCATAATCATCCGGTGAGGAGAAAAATAAGTAGCTTCCTCTTTGCTTGTAGTTTTTTCATTTTTATTTCACTGTCCAGTTTTTTCATCTAAAATGCTTTGTTGTCAAGCAATAAAAAGGATTCACGTTCCGTTATCATTAGCTTACTGTTCAGAAATATACACTAAAAATGTGCATACATGAGCAGCTAGAAACATTACATGACACTATGTCAGCTCATATGAAAACGTACAAAATGTGAATGTCCTCAAAAAGTATTTTGCTCATTACTCATTTATGTTCTTCCTCAAAGCAAGGCCTAAAAAGAAAAGAACAAAAGAAAGAAATAATCTCGAGGTCTTTCTATGCATAAAACCACTTTTTTTGAATGAACAGAATTTAGAATATATAACACTATATGTTTTACTGCACCGAACCGAAGAGATTAAACCATCACCGCCTGTTTGTATGTGGATTTGATACACCATCCGCACTGCTGGGGGAAGGAAAATCTCCCTTTGCTGAATGGTTACACTTGGATCCCTTGAACAGCTTGCTTGATGTTTTCCAACAGGGCTTTGTTTTCTGGGCTCTGGAACTGGTCTTGGTTTGTGTACATATCTGTTAGAGTGGTCACATAGGCGTCAAAGTTCTGCTCGCTTATTGGCTCCTGTGGGACCAAACACACAAGATGGAGGCTATTAGAGAAAAACAGAGGTGAGGGAGGATTTAAGAAGTCTGAGAATCTTCTCCTCACATATGTAAAGTTTAAAGAATATGAGAAAGAAATATGTTTTTTAATACTGATTTGTGTACCACCTGATTTGTCTACTGTCAGCCATTGTTACGAATAAACAAAACCACTTTCACAACGACAATAGACTGATAGGTTTTATTAAATTTCATGCTCCCATCACATTGATCATAATTATGAATAAACAAAACCAGAAAAACCTACTGTATGTGGTTTGGGACAAGAAAAACAATGCATGGAACAATGTATGGAAGTAAATAAAGATCATAATGATTTCAATTTATTTATAACAATTTATGAGCAGATAATACCCACATAATACTTTATGTTGAAATATAAATACCACTGAATTTATAGCATTACAGTATTACTTTGTACAGTAAACAAAGGGGGGCAAATACAGATGGAAAATGAATACATCATCTGGATTTCTCTGTCTTGGGTCACATGACTTTGTAAACTGATAGGAGAGAGGTCTGATTGATAAATTACCAATAGAAATTGAGAAATGTTAAAGTAGTATTATTCTGCGCACTGGAATTTTCTATTTGAATCTAATGTATATAAGTGAAAAAAGAAAAGTTTTGCCAGGATAATTTTCCTTAATTTCTTGTTACTCATTTTGGCCACAAGAGACTGAAGTGTACCACTCCCACATGTTTTAAAAGGACTAAAAACATGTTCTCTTCCAGGTGAATTTTAATTTGCTCTAAACACATGGTACAATTATTTTTATGTGAAAGACATGACACTGATGTTACACATTTTTCTCACTTGTCTCTCACGGCTTCCATACCAACAGTATTTAATTACCAACAAAGTTTTTTCAAAGATCATTCAAAATACATACATTTAGTAGCATTTAAATTTCAACATTAAGTATTAAGATTCACAATTAGGTAATCAGTTGCTTTTCATATCCTTTTATATCCTTATGGCCTGTTGTTGCTTCCACACTATTAACAACATTATAGAAGAAGAGAAATACAATATTTAAGTACAGAGCATGACAAAAGCACTTTAAATGATATAAAACATTGACTTGCTTGCTGGTGCAACTGTAAGCAGCTGTTATTCCTTAGAGGAGGTTCTTTGTGTGCCAGTGGTTTCTATGGAAAAAAAGGAGGGACACATTTCTGTTAGCTTGATTTGAGGAACTAGTTGTAATTGTTACATATATACTCTAGGTGGCAGTATGTGATATAAAGCCACACACCTAAGACCGTAAATTGACTGGAAATATAGAAGTTGGTTATAGATGAAGACATACGAGACATCAAGACACAGAAAGGCTCTGTTTAAATCTGGCATTTACATGCCTGGGTGATCTGATCACCAGTGGACAGCTCTGAATACCTCAATTCACACCTGGCATTGGAATGTATCTCCACATGGGTCTTGAGTAACCATTCATGATCGAATCACACTTCTCCGCTCCATATGCAAATAAACAAAACATTGTTTGCTTTGTTGTTTTTACCCTGAATTTGATGAATTTACTATTTATCAGACCACAAATGAAACAAGAGTTTGGAGTTCCTGCATTTATCACAGTGAGTTGAGGCAGAGCAGCCGGATGGCCTCAGACAGCATGTTTCATGTGTACTCCATCAAGGATAATCCATTTTGCCTGGTGTTAGTTAATTCTTGTTGTTTCATATGTTAATATGATGCCGTTGGCAAGTGATAACTACATACTTCCACTTATGCAGAGAACGTTAGTTGAGCATGCGCCCCTTCAATGTGGCCCATTGCGTACACACTGCTAAAAGAATGCTGCCTTATGCGGCCCAGACCACCTCAAAATGTGGTCTGAGCAATCGTATCTCAACGCCTCTTGGGTGCATTCACACCTGTACTTAACTGTAGCCTACTACTAATTGTCCACTTGCATCCAAGATGCACGCTAAGGCCAGGTGTAAACAGGGCCACAGAGCCAACCCAGTCCATGGTGTCAGAATAGCCTGCTGGTTTTTAGGAGGTATCATTTGTAAAATTCCAACTGCTTAAATTTATTTTACTCCAGCGTCATTGACTGTTGTTTTTTTTCTATCTGAACAACTGCTATAATATAAAAGGAGGATATGATCATTAAAATGGCTTGCCACTTAGATGAGGATGCTCAACTGACGAATAATCCTTTCTTTTGTCAATGAATGTCAACTAATCCATTATGCAAGAGAATATCATGATGAATGGCATTGTGAAGGATGAATAATAGGATGAAATAGTGTGTGAAATGCTTAGCAACAGAATGTAATACTTTTTGCTTTATCTATAAGAGCGGGAAAAAAAGAAGATAGAATGATAGCAAATAGAATAGAATAGAATAGAATGTTTGAAGCACATGGATATCCACTCAAATTACTGGTTTCATTCCTCAAAAATTTCAACAACTTCACAATAAACTTTACAATAAAACCTCTCTTAAAGCGCAGATTAAACCTCAATATATGCTGCATATACTTTTGATTAACCTAAACATTTCTGTGATTGGAATTGCTAACACTGTAAAATGCCCAATCAAACCTCAGTTCACAACTCCCCCTCACTGTTTAGAAAGACAAGCAATGTTCCACATTTTTGGCTAAGCATGCACAATATACTGTGGTTAAATACACAAATAAATTAATAAGCTTGCTATAATGCTATGGTAAGCTATATTCTGGAATTTGCCAGCTAGCCGTTCCTGGTGGCCCTTACCATATGAGGGAGCTGGACATTAGCTAAACTGTTAATCAGTGACTGGCTGAGGTTGGCCAGCTCATGCAGGAGAGATTCATTTTGCTGTTCAATCACCTTGTTTTCCTCCTCTATGGACTTCAGGTTGGACTCCATTGTTGTAATCTGAGGAGACGAGGAGTGGATGAAAGGATGTTACAGTAGAGCTTTGTATTCATAGACACAAAGATACACACCATGGTTGACACTGTTATACATAAACACAGTTCAATAATTTAGCAGACAGAATGTGACTTACCTGTGTTCTAAGTTTGATCATGTCTGCTTCCACTTGTGAATTTGATTCACTTAAATCTTTGATTTCTTCATCCAGCTGTTTGATGTCCTCTTCATGCTCCAGTCCTACAAAGTGGGAGGCTGCTTTAGCACTAACATGGAACCACAAAGCCTCCGTCATAAATTAGATTAACAGCCTTTTGTTGGACTAGAGAAATAAAAAATGACACAATATGACTCTCTCGTTAAGTAAGAATTCTGCTTTTCACTGTCTTCACCTCTACAATAGAACTGGGGCAGGTCATCTTGGTTGATTAAGACTCAACAATCTCACAGACAAATTCCATTGTGATCCTGTCACATCCCTTTTTGAGAAATTGAGATACATTGAAGTCCAGGGTGAAGTGTTAGGAAAACAGATGGAGCACACAACTACACGCTAGTTCAGATATACCATATCTGATTGTTGCCAAAAATCTTGTAATTATTTGCACCCTGCCCCTGAATGGCAATTTATACTCAGACAATGCTAACCACACACACACTCCCGATTGGTTTATTATATGAAATTGGCATTCTGTTCAGCAAATGATTCCACATCTATGTTCTTGATTGGCTGTATTGTATAGCTGAGTGGTAATTGTAGTTACCGTTGCTGGCACGTTGCTGCTTTATTGTAAGCATTTCCACTCCCGAGAGCCTGGCTTTCCTCATGGCGGAGGTGGCACGCGGACAACCTGACAGACTAGAGGCAGCAACAAGGAGAAGAAGCATTGTTTCTTTATATTACACAGACACAATTATTCAACATGGTTTATAGACTGCTGAGTTTTATATACAGGGAAGTTGAGAATAACTATTCCATTAATGTCAGTAGTGTATCCCATAGAATGGTCATGTACCAGTGTAGTTTGCCTACAAAGTGTTGCTTTAATTGTCAACCTCAATGCACACACTCTGCTTTGCCTTGCTTTTCTGTCCCGCTCTCCCTGTATGTGTTTGCTCTACTAACTCTTTTGTCAGCTGCATATTTTAGAACGCTCCCCGAAAAACAACTGTATAAGTAGGCCTGAATTTAATAGGAGAGGTCACATCAAAGTCAGTGCTTTTACAGGAGGCATGTACCGTATCACCAGAGAACACCTCTCTCTCTGTCTCTCTGTCTCTCTACAAAGCATGTGCAAATGTCAGTAGATGGAACGGGTAGAGCGAGGGCAGATTGTCCACGCAGATGGTAACTTTCTCTTTCACATAAAAAAAAGTTAAAAAATGCTCAAACAGGTCGCCAAATATAGTTGGGTGACCTGCCCAAGACAAGTCTATGTATGAGAGACACTGATGTCAGTATTAAGAGAATAGGTCAAAATCTGCTTTCTTGCCGAGCATTAGATAAAAAGATTGATACCACTTTCATGTTTGTATGGTAAATACTGTATGTAGCCACAGCCAGGGGGGACATGAGCTCGCCTGGCTCTGTCCAAGGTAAGGAAAACCAGCACTAAGTCTCTAAAGCCTAAAAGTAACACGTCACATCTTGTGTATTTAATCACTACAAAACCCAGAGTGTATCAGTGCATCAACTGTTGTCATTATTCACTGCTTTCAATCTTTTCATCTAAGTTTCAAGTCAATGGGGAATGTTAAACTAAATCTGTTTTTTGGACGTTTTTAGGTGTAGTGTATGGACCTGTTTTGTTCATCTCATGTGCATGCACAAGGATGCACATGTGGGGGATAGAATACGCATTCCTTCAAATGGTTTCCCACTATTTCACTGATCTACAGGATAGGTGGCACTGACATAAGCTGATCTGTTGCAATGACCCCCAAAATGCAGGAAAGCAGAGGACTGCTAGCAAGTCAACACTATTTGTAAATAATGCAGGATCTATATTAGCTGCATTGAGCTTTTTTTATGAGGAAGGAAATGCATTCAACACGTTTGTTAGACCTCAAAAATTCACACTATGCTTTTTGTTGAGTCACATTGAATGTAAACAACTTTAGTTTTGTTGACCAAAAAAGGACAGGGCACCTTTAAATCAGTACTTTATTAGCAACAACACACAGCCAAGTTCCCCACCTGCGATGTGTCAGGAAGCTGCCACTGACATGACCCGAGCCATCACAGCCTGGTGTGGGGCAGGACATGCCCTCTGTCTTGCCAGACTTCCACGTGAACTGGATGCCGTTTAGGTATCCGTCCTTTTGTCTCTTGGCTGCTATGGGGCATCCTGATGCACTTCTGTGGGATGCATACTTCCCCGTAACGTGTCCCTGACCGTCACAACCTGGGACTGGACACCTGGGGGGACAGAATGAAATATTCTCAGAGAAGACTCACTCAACAGCTTGATTTATTCTTATTGGTTAACTTACACCTTCATTCATTGAACAACCGTCTTTATTTGCTTTAGTTACACTTCAAATTTTCAAATCATTGGAGATATCATCCTCTTTTCCATCAAACAGTGATCTGCTGAGGTTTAGCTGCTGCTCTCTGGTATACACTACAGTCTGTTTGCCTCCTGAGTAGTAAAACTATATACTGTTTGAGTGAATATCATTTGTCTGTTCCCCCTCTATACCTTTTGCTATCATATGAACAAAGATACCATCATCTTATTTAAAGCTGTCCCAGTGGGAGCCTTATCACAGTTTTGGAATGCTGACAGTGCATCAACACCGGCGCTAACCCGATGCAATAAGGCAGTGAAATATTCCATATGTCACACCTCATAAAATGGATTATGGCTAAAGCTTGCTACATTTGTGAAATAATCAGTTCTATCTGCATATAGCAGCAACCCGGCTTTAGTTAAACTTTGTGGTATTTTGACAGAAAAGAAAAGATACAGTGGGTATCATGTGCACTGCTGTCTACCACAGTGTTTTTTTCTGTGGTGTCTGAGATCTTTCCCCTTGTAAATTCAGGTCACAAGTCAAAGAAATTTGCTTAACTAATCCATTCACCCACACTTCCTTAGCTTAGTGTGGTTGGACTAAGTTACACTCCGTTAAACAATTCCACACTGAACTTTCAACACCAATTGTCCTTCCTCAGTTTCTGTCTCTACAGCTTTAAACGTATGAAAATCTCTTATTATCTCCTAATATTTTGTTTTCTGTAAACTTTACACATGCATGCTTAAGATATTAACCACATTCTATTAAAATTCTTTTCAAGTACAAATTCAAGATATTGCTGCCACAACAGTTTTACATAAGATCAATCCTTACATATAAAATTGTTGTTGAACATGTAAAATTGTGAAGCTGTGTGACAAAAAGAGATAATCCACAGTGTGTTTGTCTACGTAAATACTGGACACAGATGTTAAAGTTTGCTGTACTTTGGTCTTTGTATAGATCTCTAGTAGTATGTATGACATTGGGATGCCACTGCTTTCAGTATTGAGTTGTTTTTTCTCAAATATGACTTTGACAAATTTAACAAGACAACAAAAACCTTAGTACAGTATAAGGCAAGTTGTAGGAAATAGCATGACCTCAGGCTTATTGATGTCAATTGTAAATCTTGATCGTTTTGAATATGATTGGATAGTGTCCATACTGTAAGAACTTTAAGGGATCTTTAACTGCTGCTTTCATCACCTAGTGTTTTCTTTGATACTTTGATGCATAATTCAAACGTTTTCAAATTCTGCACACACAGTCATAGCTTTAATTTAATCCACTAATGCAATCACTTCCTTCTCTGTCAAGTCTGACCTCCCTTTCCAGCTGTTCTCAAGTACAGCCTTAGTTGCTGAATCTCTGTGCCCCAGTGCTGATGATGTGTATAAGGTGCACTCATTCTGAATCAATTGATGTATTCCAAGAAAATCTGGTAATGTCTTGATTTTCAACCTCACATTCAAATTTATTTTCTAACTCTTTGTCTATTACACTACGGCACTATTACTACTTAGAAAACAGGGTTAAACCTTTTTTAGGCAGCAGGGAAATTTTTTTACTGGTCTTTGAAAATACCTTCACCTGCAATATTAATGATTTCTCTGGCCCATCCCCATGACTTAAAAAAACAGCAAAACCTTCCACTATTATCTTGAAATATTATAACAATATACAATCTAATAGAACTGCAGTGATTAGTCGATTCATCAATAAGTTGATCAACAGAAAATTAATTTATTTTTATAATCAAAAAATCATTTTTGTCATTTCTTAAGGCCAAATATTATCTAGTTCCAGCCACTGAAATGTGGGCATTTGATGATTTTATTTGTAGTATATAATGGTAAATTGAATATCTTTGAATCTTTGACTTCTGTTTGGACCAAACAAGACACAACATCCACATGAGGAAATTATAAAGGACATCAGCAGATTAATCAAACGTCAGAAGTGAAATTACCAACAAATGATGCATAACATTTAACAAATTAATAAAATATATTTTATAAGACATGTATAACACACACTCTATATTTGGAAAAAGACATAATAATTGCCACATTACCAGTAATCCCTTGTTCATACATCAAGGAATTATTCTTCAAAGCACAGTATGTTCCCTACTATTTCAAACAGTAGTTTCAAATTGTACATTCAATATTTTTTATTTTATTTTAACATCAACAGAGCACACTGAGATATACCTGTGGCAAACTGTCCTGAGAATCCAACAGAATGACAAGATCGAAAATAGCGTTATTTGTGCTCTTCACCACCAGAGAAATCAATGCAGCTGCAGGATTGAGACCAAAGGAGCCCATTGTGGGATTTAGGTAGAGTCTAATCAATCTCTCTCTGCTTCTATCCTTCCCTCTCTGTCTTTCCTTACCTGTGTGTCTGCACCAGAGACAGCAGAATCTCCACTCTCTAAATTGCTACAACCCTGCTCTTCTGAAGTTTCTCCTGCACCTTCAGATTTGTGTTAAAAGTTATACCAAATTTGTCTTGTCAGAGCTAATACTGATTTATTCATTTTTGCATCAGTGCAAGTCAAAGAGTATTGTACTGATCAGAAAACAAAACACGTCTCTTTTGTTCCCATTCATACAGCTTACTTGGATCATTTTAATAGTACACTGGAACAGGAAATTCATATGTGATGTTTTATATCCTACATGGGAAATGTAAATTGAGCAGTGATGGTAGCAGGAGAAAGAATTTCAGTATCACAGTTTTAAAGGGAGACAGAAGACTGATGATCATTGTCTGTACTGTACCTGATAGGCTCCTGGTCCTCCTTGTTCTCTTTACTGTGGATGATCTTTATCCCACTTTTCCTGGCCCGTGGACACCCTGAGAGACTGCAGATAAATGACAGTGATACAAAGTTGAAGCAGCATGTGTGTGTGTGTGTGTGTGAGAGAGAGAGAGAGAGAGAGACAGAGTGAGAGGGAGAAAAGTAGAAACAGAGTAAGGTAAGATGAACAGTATGTAAGACAGAAAAGAGAGACATTGAGAACAGGGAATTGATTCATGCATGTGTGCTGTACCTTCTGTGTGAGGCGTAGTTGCCAGTGATATGTCCCGAACCATCGCACCCTGGTGTCGGGCACCTGGGGCAGAAAACACAAAAAGGGCTCAGGGTCTACAGCAACAGTGCAGTATCTTGTGGATAATGTACCCCATGCTGTGCAAATGATCTACAGCTCTTCCAGTCTTTGTTGTTTTCATTGTCTATTAACCGTGACGCCACAGAATCCAAAATACACTAGGGCAAATGGGAGGGGTTAGGGTTAGGGTTAGTGAAAACATTTTAATCCCTCCAGAAATTTCAGGACCTTTTCTAAAATTATCTCCAGAATAAAAGTGTTGAACTGAAATCATGTCTTTCCAATATACAGAAGAGAGGCTGGAGGTTAAATGAATGTATGTATGTATAGAATGTATTGTATACACTTGAAGATTTCGACATCAAATTGATTTTAAAAACATAGATTTAATCATTTTTGAGACCTCCCAATATTTGATTTTGAGTCTAAGAGCCGCTGACACTCAATGTATTTCCCACATTGTTTATAATTAATAGATTAAAAAGGAATAAGGCTGGTAATATGGTACAGAATATTTTCTTACTGTCAGCAAATCCTATGATGCATACTTTCTGATTTCACTACCCGTTCTACGGCACTCAGCCCCAAGCCTATGGTTACTACTGACTTTAATCTCAATCTATCTATACAGTATACTCAGACCAAAAATGGGTGGTGATGAATGTATATAGTTTCATTAAAAAAAGACAAAAGAATTTCCTAAAACAGCTGGGCACTGTAGCAAACATTACTTAAAAGAATAGTAAATAATGTATTTCTTGTGTACTATTTTCAGCAGTGGATTAATCCACATTTGGTGGGTGAAAGAGGTGAGGCGAGAGTATTTGGGCCATCAGGATGGTGCATAATGTGAAAATAAACCAGTGTGCGTGTTCATGGTAGAAAAGGAACATGTCGGAACAGCGTGGATCATTGATGTGTTTTTAATGCAACACATTTTTGGACCTCAACACTGGAGGTCTATGGCAATTGAAAGATAGCAGGTTTTGATACACACACAATGCTTGTTAGCAGGATCAATGTATTGCTAGTTTGGTCTAAGAGTCTTTTTAATGTTTTTTTTTGGCAATATGAAAAATATAGGATATCACCACACTGAAAATAGATTTCGTTAGAAAGCAGTGAGATGAAGCTCTATGACTCCATAGTTAATATTAACTTCCTCATTTCTATTTTTATTGTGCTTAATGTTGTCACTTTTTGCAGTTATGTGCACTAACATCAGTAAAGTTGACCTTACCCTAGGCAGTAGGTGATTTGTACATTTTTAACAGGGGGGATGGCTCAATAGGAGCACCACCCTGCCCTGACACACCACCCAAAGGACATTGTTGCAGGATGCCTAAACCATTACTGTGACATTTCTAATTCTACAATTCCATTTTATCCAGTTATCTTCTTTCTCTCCCTACTACAATTGTCTTTTTATAACTGTATTAAAGTAATGAGTAAATACACCTTTAAATTGTATGCAGTGGACTGAGTTTATTCAGGCAGGGTTTTCTCATGTTTCTCACAATACACTACAAGCAGCGTCATTTTAAGTTACATGACACCTTGGAATTTTTTACCATCTAAATTCCTTAAAGGACACACAATGAACATTGTGCAAAATAGTAGAGCCCAACTGATTTATTGGTAGGCCGATTTTATCAGCCGATATTAGCCTATCACAGATATATCAGTATCGGCGTAATATTGTCCGATATGCACCAATATGAAAACCTTATATTTAAAAACTATAATGCAGAAAAACATGTTTGGGGTAATTTAAAATTGGTGTAATGACATAGTTTGTCCAGCAGAGCGCGCTTCGACAGGGATAAAACGCTGGTGTCAGAAAATGTAACAGCTACCTCACTAATGGTTCAACTATAAACCAGCACAAAACATAACATAAGCCACCATGTTCTGAACAGGCACACTAAAAACACTTACAAAAAGTAACTTTTAGTTTTAGAACATAAATAGCCAACTTACTATTGATATTAAACTGTCAGAAAAAACTCATCTCAGAAAAAACTTGAACATTACTGAAAATAAACATGAAATATTTGCACCCCTGATATAACCAGCAAAGGGAGTGGAGTCTATGAATAAAGAACAAGTCTGTGTTCTCTGTGAAAATCATTTGAGAGAACCCCAGCGGGAACGTTTCAGAAGCGGAGCCTTTTGTCTGCCCGATTTTGTTGACTTGCTCAGATTTTGTTGATCTGGTCATTTTTCATTTTTATACAATCGGGAGTCTGCACAGGGTGTTTTATTTTGAAAATTGACTGGATGCTTTATGCCGTTCCTGTGTCTCTGACTTCCTGCCGGCGCGATCTGCTCTTTGCAGCTTGTTGCGGCTTCCGTCAAAATAGACCAGGCAGTCAGAACGAAAAGCAGCCGTGCACGGCTCGACTCCACTGTGCGCCGGAGCTGATCGCGGCCACTTGTGATTTGTAACACACTATCTGCTACTAGGGGATGGAGAGTGATGGCAGGTTAACAAGGGGGATGCTTTTTGGTAATTTTGCTAACAAGGGGGAGGCATCCCCACTCATCCCCCCTCAAATCGCCTACTGACCCTAGGCAAGGAATAAGCAAGACATACAAATCATACATATATCAATGGGTCATCTCACGCCTTACTTGAGCTCTTGCGCGTTGTTGGCCAGCATACTTCGAATGCTTTTATCAGCTAAAGGACAACCTGAGAGACTGAAAAATACATCAGTGGAACATTAGTAAGATGACAAGTCACTCCAACCACTGCAACACAAAATAATCACTCAGACCACACTTGTATACGCAGACAGACAAACCCATGCACACGTAAAATATCACCAAGGAAATGCAAAAAGCCATGGTGCAAGTGCAGGGAGTTGATTTAAATATGTTAACCCTCTGAGTATATGTATTCATTTGTAATAACAGGGATGTATTGTTTTGATGTATGGTCAGCTCTGTTCTATATTTAATTAGGACTGAATAAAACATAGTGTATTGGAAGTTGTTTTCAAAGATGACAACTTAGTCGGAATCCTGAGCTTGTACAGCGGAAAACCAATGTACGTGCAGCCGTATCAGCCCCAAGACTGATATAGGCTAATTCATTCCTTGCAGACTCACCTCACACTGCAACAGTTATGCAATTATGCTTGAGTCTTCTGCCCTGAATAGTAAATGCTTAGTCTACATTGCACTGTGGAAATGGCCAGTGGACTGACTAACACCAGCTTATAAGGCTTTATACATGGCCTATTGAGAAAATAATTTATCCCAGGGTTTAGCATGTATCCAATTCCTTAATTAATTAAGTCTTTCCTTACTTCATGATATTCTTGTGTAGGATGTCATGTTGCCAATAGTCAAAGGGCCAACAAATAAGAGAGATACATTCTTCCTACAGGTGTTTGACAGTATATTTGAGGTAAGCTGAAAACAATAAAGTGAAATAGACTTAGAATCCACCAGGAGAAAAGGAAGTCACACCTTCGATGTGAGGCAAAATTGCTCGTCATGTGACCACTTCCATCACACCCCGGTGTGGGACATCTGCCACCGGAAAAATAGACAGATTTATAAGCCCAAAGGGAAGGAGACGAAAATGTGAAAATTACAGAAAAAGGGGTTGTTTCTGTTTTTTTTTTAATTGTTGGATTTCATTGTTTCCAGTTTAGCTTCACTGTCTGTAATGTAGATAGCGGTTGCTGAGATCAGCTACACTCGATAGAGCACGATACTGACAGCTGGTGTTGTGTCTTATAAAGATAAAGCATATCAGAAAAAGTCAACTACACTGAAGGCATCAGTAGAAGCTACCAGTTCTAAGATCAGTGTGGACACATGGATAAAGCTATTAACCAAAAGTCATATAGCAAGCTAGCAGCACAGGATGAGGAGGGAGAGAGAGAGAGAGCAGTGGGTCTCTGAGGGTAACTGGAGCAAAGACAGGGATGGCGACAAAAACAAGATATACGATTGGGGGGGAAGCAGAGCATGAGTGGGGAGAATCAAGTGGGGTCAGGTGGATAGGAGGAACACAGGGACGTTGGGAACAGAAGGAGGGCTCTTACGTTATCAGGTCCTTCTTACTCTCTTTGCACTGGACATACTTGGGCTTGGGGCTGGGAATGTTAACATCTGTGGTGTAGGAGCGGTCTTCCAGCAGGTCATGGAAGGGATCGAGGTCATCCTGCTGAGATTGGGTGGGTACAGAGTGAAGAGAGGACGAAGAGTTGAATGGGAGGAGGAAGACAGAAGGAGAAATGGGAAAAGAAAGATAAAGAGGGTTTTTTGTATCACACTCCATCATTATTTATTATTTATTATTATTAATTATTATACAATGTAATCAGAAATCTGACTGTTAAAATATATTTTATTCATTAAATGCCAGATGATGAAAACTCTTATTTTCTTTTCATTACACCTTTCTTATCTCTTTGTTTTTTTCCCACACACATTCATACAAACACCACATGCACACCTGTCAGACCATAGAGTCTTGTCAATTTAAATATGGTTGAACCTGTGTGACTATTGCGCATCACCTGTCAGTCTAACAGAGCTAGAAAATAGAATCCCAATGAGGAAATAATGACCCAGTGCCAAATGAACAGTGTGTGTGTCTGTGTGTGTATTATGGGTATGCACATGTTCACAGAGCATTCTTTTAAGAATTTGAGTGAGTTCAGAACATTCAGGGAGTTGGCTAGTTCTGTTCTTGTAATGCAGCAGTCAGTCAGTAGATGGCACTGTGGTGTAGTGTCACACTGCTGCTGGCTGTGTTATTTGGGGCTATGCTTTGTCTGCAGTGCATGCAGCCAGGGCACGACGGCTGTTGATGCAAATACGCTTTCCTTTCTTCCATGCTGGCAGTGTACGTACAGTAATGCCCATAAAGAGACAGGTCCAGATACAGCCCAAATTATCCAGTGCTCAAGCTGTCTCGGAGTGTATGATGCTGGGTCAGCCAGCGAGCTTCTCCAATTAAGGGGAGCGCAGGCTGAGAGTCAGACAGGAAGGAGAACGACACATGCATACATGCAGCGACGCAGAGCAGAAAGTAGGCTAGGGATGGAACTCGCATATACACGCAGACACACTCCCAAAGAGACGTGGGTACAGACACACACACTCATATGAAATTCACATCTCATGCACACCAACAGAGGCACATGTACTGTACATGCATGCGCCTGTACACACTGACAGGCACACCCAGCAGTGGTGCATTGATTTCCAGCAGTTCTTTGATGAGATGAGCTATTCCGATTCCCTCCCAAGGTGCTACTTTGCATAATTCATTTTGGAAGAGAGCAAAATGTAAAAACAGAAAGCCAGCACGCAGGGAGCATGATACAAACAGAGCAGATACCTCTGTGCATGGCAACGCTGACATCAATTAACATGCAGATTCATTAGGTTTCCCTAAAAAATCCCTAATATGACTTTCTAATGATTCAACATGTAACAGTGAGTCAGACATGGAGGAAAGAAACCTAGAAGACAATCAGACAGCAATGCAAATGTTTGACTTGGAGACACTGTGTTGAATCAATGGCTTGGAGGGAAATAATTTGGGCAGACACACATTGAATAGACAGTAAAAGTGATGCATGCCAACTGTGCTATCCACAGTTTCCAAAACAGCAAACTGTCGTATACTACTGCTTTATAATTATATCATTATCGTCATCATCATCACAACTGTCTGTCATTTGTTTATAATCTCTCTCTGCTTCTCTTCATCACTTGTCATCATTTTCATCACAATCATAGTATCATCATGACCATCTTCAAGGAAACTGAATATGGGATGCAGCATTCTCAGGCATAGAACAGAGCAGCATTTCAGGTTTAGCTATCAAAAACAAAATGTTTTTACGAAAAACACTGATGTGGTATTCTGCTTCATATAGCACAGCTTGATTAATCTTTTTAAAGTGAATCAACCTTTACAGGCACCTTCTTTGATATTTGAAACATGAATGTTTGCGAATTGATGTACCCTCCCTCCTGAAAAAATTATACATAATATCTAATTTATCTAGCAGCAATCAGACATTAGCGGTCAAGTAAGTTTTCAACATTGTCCTTGTCATTTTCTCCTTTACCTCTTTCTCGTCCTCATCTATGTGTTTGATCTTGGTGTAGTCTACAGGCAGGTCCCAGCAGTCAGCGGCATCCCCCATGCCATAGCAGCGGGAGCCGAGCAGGGCGGCTTGCCTCTGGGGGGACATGGGCTCTAGGGGGGTGAGCACTGAGTCCCCTCCTCCGCCGCCGCTGCTGCACAGACGCTTGCTCATACTCAGGTCCAATGTACCGTTCTCGTCAACATCTAGACCAGGACTCTGGAAAATGCATGTGGATGTGGGTGTTGTGCATGCATGTGTGTGTGTCAGGGGACAGTGGTCAGGACAGTATATGTGGAAGAGATGAGTGTGTGTGTGGTGAGTTGTGTGTTTTTAGTAAGATGATTATAAGGATGGTAAAAGGATGCACAGAACATAAGGAGGCAGGGAAGGAGAGAGAGGGATAAAAGAGAGAGAGAGTTTCTGATTAAATAGCAGTCAAACATATTCATATTCTAGGATCAGAGCTGGGCAAAACAGTAGCTGAGTACACGGTGAATACTAAAGAAGTACATGAAAAATGCTTGGATTTTCTGGTCTTCCAGTGATGTGTTTCACTTGTGAACTTTTTAGATGTCTGGAAAGATGGATCAAGAACACCTGCAGTTCAAATACCTGAAAAAATATTTTTTGTTTTTTTTGTTTTTAGTCTATCTAGGATGAAACATTACACTATTGCAGTCTACAGTAACAAAGTAGTCTTACACTCTAAGAAGGTCAAAAGAAGAGGAGGTGATCAGTGCTCAAGGACGAGTGCATCCCTCTGTGAACCCCTCCTTTTCTCCATCTCTCTCTGCCTCTCTCTTTTCTTCCATCCCGCTATGGTCTGACTGTGTTCTGTGCAGGCAGAAGGGGGTGTGTGCATGACTTTGTGCTGTGTGCTGTGTGAGACTAATGTGAGTGGACATCACAGGAGGGCAGGGGCTTAGGGTTAGGGGTGGGGTTGAGTGCAGTGATGAGCAGCAGTGGCTGGAACTAGACTGCTGCAAAACCCAAAAATAGAGGCAGAACTATACTGTGTTCTGGCACAAAGTGGACCACATCCAACAAGACTGACTGTTCACTAAAAACATTCACTTTGCCTCTTGAGTGTATGTTTCGATCTATGTATCTATGCACACATGTAGCATTCATTTCTTTAATCTACAGTGGGCACATACCGAAAGAGACCCACTCCAATTAGGATTATGTTTTGGTATGCATGTGTTTGTGTCCTTGCTGTCATTAATATCCTTCTCTCTGACTCCCTCTTCTCATCTCCCCTCTCTTCCTCATCCCCCTCACTCCCTTTCATAAGAAGGAAAGCCTGCTCTAATGCTGATTCCAGCTGACAGTGTCCCTAGGGGTGGATTCTCCTGGTGTCTGAAGCCAAAACCTCTGTGACGCACATTGACTCAAACACACAGGGTGATAGATTTGGGACTGGGCATGGCTACTGCAAGAGCTGTGACCAAGGACTTAAAAATAGTAGAAGAAAGGGCAAAAACATAATTACTGCTTGGTCATTAGTCTGTGTAGAATATCTCACTCTGACAAATACAAAGTACGGCAAAAAAGTTAAGAGTCATGCAAAACAAACACAGAGATGAAAGTGGTGCTAAACACAAAGAATGTTCATTGTAAGGCTGACACACTTGGTCTTAAAAACTCCACTAAATGTTAATTTGCATGTTAATTTGGCTAGGAGCTTGAAAAAGAGAGAGGAAGCAGAAGATGAGTAGGAAACAAGAAGGGACAGTAAGAGCAACAATAACAGTCACTGTAAAATAAAGGTCAAGCAGCTGAGGAATAGATCCAATGGCACATGCCTCATCATGTGTTGTCATGACTCGTATTGTCCTTGTGAATATGCTCAGCGGACTGCCCTCTTCTTGTCAGCCATCATATTATATGTCACCGTCCAATTAATGTGACCCACCCCTTCATATTGAATTAACAATTAATTAAGGGTGATGTGTGAGGATGCAGCCCACCTCCTTCATTAGAGACCACCCCCTCTCACTCTGCCCCCCAGTAACCCCTGACCTCAGTTGCCATGGAAATGGTGGTAGAAATAGGGCCACAGCGTGACAGGTCACTTGCTAATTCTCGCCACATTACTTCTGCCCACCTAGTTCAGGTCCTAAAATAAAAGCAGCATCATGTCCTGTCTTTCTCGCTTGAATGTTCTTTACTCTCTCACTGTGCTCACCATCCTTCCTCCTTTTCATAGTCTTTAGAAGGATGGCTCCTTTTTTCAAAAATGTCGCTGGTTTTCCAACCTAACAAACATTCATGGATGGTTTTTAATGCCTTTGAGTGCAGTTTAATAGTATGCAGATAACAAGATGATCTTATTTTGGCAAAATGTTGGGATGCCCATGGAACCTGTAACAGCGTTGCTAAGGGAAATACAGCTTCTCTAAAGCTGATTAATTTAAACTTTGTACCTTGTTCTAAGCTTTGATATTTAATGTCCTTTAAAAGACATTACATTATAACTACTAGAATAGGAGGTGGATTATGCGTTTGAAACATGCAGTATATGACAGCATTTTGCTGCCACCTTGACTAAAAGGAATTCTGTATAATTTCTGGTTATATTGAATAAGTGTTATACCTTTTACATTGTAATTCTGTGAATGACTAGACTGGATGAACCTTTACCTTTAACATGATTCTTCCTAGTTATAACAAGATGTGTTTCAGGTTATTTTCTTATTATTACTAGATAGCAATTTATCCAGTTTTAACAAGACATTTTTCTTGTTATTACTTATATCAAGATGTATATATATATAAACTGTATCTCTCTCTCTCTCCGAGAGAAAGAGAGAGAGATCTGCTTGCGTGGGTTCTTGCCGCGTACTCCGGCTTCCTCCCGCAATCCAAAGATATGCAAGAGTTAGGTCAATCTGTTACTCTTATTTGTCTGTAGTTGCGATTGTGAGTGTGAATGGTTGCTTGTCCCTATGTGTCAGCCCTGTGGTGAACTGGCAATTTATCCATGTTGTACCCCATTGCCGCCCAATGTCAGCTTGGATCGGCTCCAGACCCCCTGTGACCCTGAAAGGAATAAGCGGTTTCAGATATGGATAGATGGATATATATGTACTTGTTTTAATAATTAATATATTTATATATTTAATAATTATATATGATGTTATGTTGTCATAATATAGAAAATACAATAATTTCCAAATAAGTGTACCACATTAAAACACATGATCAATTAGTATGTGCTATATGTTGTTAAAACAAGTAAAAAGGATCAAACATAAACTGGCTTCACAAGACAGGTTTTTGTAAAACTTGAATAATTTGGTATCTAGTAATAATGAGATATAATAACATGAATTATGTTGTAAAAGTGAAAAGGATCACATTATAGCGAGAAATAATATTCTATGTGTGTTACACCTGTGTGCATTTGTATGACGTGTATGTCACACACTGAATGTGAGAGTAAGTTTTAGGTCTGTGGCATTTGGAGTGGAACATGAACCTGCCTGAAGGTAGAAACAACTTATGAAAAACCTATAGCATGGCATGCTTTGAAAATGTATTTGCATAAATGTTAGGTATAGTATTCAGTTGTAGTGAGAAGTAGTAGTGAAATTAATAATTTCTGCAAAAAGACAGGTATCGTCTAAAGGTACGTTTCCCAACATGGTAAGAAGGAAGACTCCCCAGAAACTGAATTTCTCTTTAACTGCTTAAGTACTTGGCCAGTGACTTTAAGACAATAAATACACACAGTTCATTTCAGTATTTAAGTCTATCCAGCAACCAGGCAGCAGAATGAGAGAAAGAGACACAGGTGGATGGACAGGCTGAAAAAATAAGGAGGTGAGAAAAGATGTGTGTGAAGTTTCATTCAGACATAGAAAAGAACAGTGTGCGCCACGAGGTGAGGTGTTGAGATGAAAGAGGGAGAGGAAGAAAAAAAAAGCCTCTGAAGTCTCCCGTCTTCCCATCCTGCCCTGAGAGCATCCTGCTTGTCTGGCCCAGGAGCAGGAGGAGGACAGACAATAAAATGAGGTAGGACCAGAGGAAGTCCTGACTGCTTCAGGCGTTTGTTCCTGCCAACTTCATTCCGTTCCACTTTTCTTTGGAAGTACGTTGCTTTTGGCTTTTATCCTTTCCTCCTCCTTTCTTCTGCCCTCTCTTCTTATTCCTCAGTACCTTTCTCCTCTTCTGTAACTCTTTCTCCTCTCCTCTCCCTCTGCACTTGTGACATTTAGAAGCCTCCCACCAAAAAGGCTTTCTTTGCTCTCTTTCTTTATTTTCAATTCTATCACCCTTGTTCTCATTCTCTGACAATCTCCGCCGTCAACATTAGCATTAAGTCAGCATTAGCCCTCTGCTGTGCGCTCTCTTTCTGGTCCCCATTTTCCAGCTCAGCATCTGGGCTCAGATAATACAGAAACATAGTCACCTTATCTCCTCAGAAATGACACACTGGGCTCACGCCGTGTCAAACGTTGCTTCGGCCTATCTGATCCCCAGACGGAAAATAAAAAAACTGCCCTGCTGAGCTCTGAGTGTAAGACACAGCCCCGGATCTTTAATGGAATGTGTGTGTGAGTGTGTGTATGTATCCATGTGGTGTGCGCAGCAGAAATCTCCCTATCTTTGTCAGTTTTCACTGCCAGCATTAGTATAATGAAGGACACACAGAGATGATCTGTCAGTGGATTTTTTTTGACTGCAGCAGGAGACAAAGGTGCAGTGAATATAAAGTCATGTGAGGCTGCAGTGTCAAATTGGGTAATGTTTGTAATATCCTTTCATTTACAAAATAAGAGTGCCCTGCTCAACCAAAGCAACAACCCACCAGAATTATTATCTAGATGATTATCTAGACCTGTTGATCTCAATGTTTTTTGTTTTATTAGCATTTTGTTGACAAAATGTACAACATAAAATGATCTTTCATCAGCCCTCCTACCTGCGAGCACAGGTCCTGGGGCTTCCCTCCCATGCCATGGGGCAGTTCTCTGCAGCGCGTGGACAGGTTGAGGATGGCCGTGGCTGCCATGTGGGCGGCCTCCATGTCGTGACTGTAGTCAAAGCTGCTCTTGCTGCAGGTGCTGCTGGCGCTGCTACCCCCACCCCCTCTGCCTCCTCCCGCGCCCCCTCCTCCACCTCCACAGCTCAGGCTGCTACTGCTACTGCTGGGAGCGTAGGTGCTGGTGGTGCTGCTGGCTGAGCTGGAGTTTTTGCAGTAACGTTTGGCTGCAGGACACATTAAAGACATTCGAAAGAGGGCTTAATGCATTTCAATGAATACTTACAATTATGTATGATATGGATTTACATGTTAATTGAATGTGTGTTTTCATGTAGTGTATGTTTAAATTAAAACCTGCAAACTTGTCAAATACTGTACACATTTTAGGATCTTGAACTAAGTTAAAAAGAAGGTGATTATTTACTCTGTCAAACTTTTATACTTTTTAGATTCAGCCTTGAAAATAAAACATTATTGGTCTGATAGATTTGGTATTTTAATTGACAGTCTTATCCAAATTTAAAATAATTTGCCACATCAGAAGACCCAACAAAATATTCTTACGTCAACCAAAATGTTTATGCTTAAAACAAATAATTGTGTGTTCATTAATGAGTTGACTACATCTTGAACACAAATAAAACAGTAAATCCACTATAGGAGAAGCTAAAGGAATGTAATGGGAATGTACAGTGAAAATAAACAAAGCCAATTTTATCTTGCTGTAAAATAATACCGTCATATCCTTTGGGGGAGGTGTCTCTTTGTCCGTGAACTTTGGGTGCGATGGCCCGTTTCCCGTACACTTGGTGGTTGTTACTGCCATCAAAGGTGCTGTAGTCAAAGCTGGTCTTGGAGTACTTCTCCAGCTCCTTGGCCAGGTTGGAGCGGGGCGTGCTGGTGGAAACATTGTTCTTGTAACCATACTGTGGATAGTCCAGTTGTTTGACAAAGCACATAGGCCTGGAAAATAAATGACGAGGGGGTGGAAGTTGGACCGAGGCACTCAACATTGCCCAGGGGGAGGAGAGGGAACTTGGGGTTTGGTTAATAAATGGGCAGATGCAAGGGAAGGGGCAGACTGCTATGGTAATAATCCAGGCTTAGAATATGGAGGATGATGCTAGTGGAGGGTGGGGTGATTTAGGGTGCAGGGCCTCCCTTTTATACACCATAGCATGGATGTTTTCTTCCTCTGCTTTACAAAAATAACCCTATAAACACTTGTATTTTTTCATCCCTAGTCAATAAAAAACTAAATTGAATTTCTGCGTTCCTTTTATTATACTTGCACACTTCTGATATGCTTTTATCATTTGATGTGCGTTTATATCCCTGATCTAAGACCAGAGAAAAATTAAAAGTAATATCTTGCACTGTTGATGTTCAGTTAGATATAAATATAAAATGTACAATTACTTATGACTTTTCATCATAGCATTTTCATGACTATCAGAGAAACTCTCATTCAAAAAGCCTTGCCTTTACTGTGATAAATGAAAACAATTTTGTTAAAATCTAATAAAGCGATTTGCCTTCAATAGTGAGGAGAGAAATGAACATGCCGTTTCTTGAAAGTATTCTCAGTAGACAGGAGAACATAAACATAAAACAAAAAAGGGAGACATAAAATCTCAATAGCTTAACAAATTGCTGGGGAAAAAAGAACAAAACATTCCAACATGACTGAGTACTCCTATTTTTTATTACAGTCAGTACACCTTAGCATAGAATCTATATTTGCATTTCCTCTCAGGGAATGACCACAGCTGAAGAGTGAATGCTACCTTAAAACTCGGTCAGAGGCCTGGTTGGACTTGGAGCCATCACAGCTCTGATGCTTCTCCTGGGCTTTGGCCAGCTTCTCAGCTGCAGCGATAGGACATCCTGACAGACTGAAATGAGAAAGTGACTTCAGTGGAATAGTGAAACATGCACCAGAGACACATTTTGATACGTGAAAATGTTACATTGAATGCACATGCTGTACGATGTTTGGCTTGTCAGGCTGTCAGCCAGTCTGCCAGCCTGAAAGCTTGTGCACCTCTGTTTGTCAGCCAATCAATTCCATTGTCTATCCGTTTGAAAGTAAGTGACTGTATTGACTTACTTTTAGTACTTTCATAACAACAAAATTGGTGATGGCTTGCATGTCTCTGGTTGAGTGGCTTGAAATAATTCTCAGAATAGATATTCCCTTATGGACAAATGTGCATTTTTACATGCATGCTGCAGCATCTTGTGTCCTTTAAACACATGCTGACAAGACACACACTCACTCACATACACTTGGGATCTACACCTACAAAATTTAGAGCTGTAAAACTTTTTCTTGACAAGTAACTGACCAAATGTGACAAAAGTTCATGTTGTTATCCTTAACCCCTATTATTCTCCATCCAGTCTGTCAACTGTAGTGTACCAGGCGGTGCTGAATAAATTTGCTTTGACAATGGCCTGAAGCCAGTATGGAGTTGTGTCCATGAGCACATGTCATCAGACATACCTGAATGTGTGCAGGGGTAATAGTGTGTATCAGGTTCGGAAGCGTGTGGTAGTGTATGGAGGTTTATAACAGCTCTTTCTAGTTAAAGTGAAAGTTTACTGTGCATGCCTATTTTGCACTGCAGCCGTGTCACTGAGCACGGCATGGAGGCATTCTGGCCCTCCCAGGTCTGCACCTCTCCTGTCACCCTGACTGAGTGGCAGAAAGGTGCTAATGGCTGCTGCTATGCCCGACTCCCTGAGCATCTGCTGCGGGTGACACTCTTCTTTCACTGTCACCTCGCCCCGTCTGACAGCACTGGCAGGAGTACCCTGCTATTTCAGTTTCTCCCTCCAAACCTGCACCTGATAGATGCCATTTTTCACCACAAGCTGATAAATGATTTATGCTTTGGTGTGAATTGCTGCATTCCAATCAGTCTCATTTAAACTGTGGGATAGTTAAGCAGCTGAACTATACTTTAATTATTTCTTTCTACCCAACATCATAAGACCAACTGTACTTATCCACACACAAAAGACAATGTGTTGGAAAGACAAAGAGAATGGATTTAACAATAACTAAATGAAAAGATGATGTGAAAAAAAACTGAGGATGACAAAATTATTTTAGGTAGCTCATTAGAAAAAAAGTCCCACTGTGAAAAAAGGAGGGTGCAACATGGACAGTGCCAGTTTCACATGGGCAGGCTGTCGCTTACCTTCTGTGGGAGTTTCTGTTGCTATTGACATGGCCGCGTCCCGTGCAGCCAGGCGTAGGACACTTAAGAACATTCTCATACATAGCCACAACTTCATATAGACAGGAGACAGGAGTGAAAGACAGGGAAGGTTAGGAGCCCCTTACAATCACGCATGAGCTCTATTAGTGTGTGAGGAGCTTGGCATTATAAACATCATTAAGAAATGAGCCTGTGTGAACCCAAATGACCTCTTCTTCATTTTAATGAACACTAGTTTAAGAGGGCAGGCAAGGTTTCCCACCATATTGCTTCCACTTACCCAGCCCTTTCAAATTAGTATTCATAGAATAGGGACAGTCATGAATAAAAAGATGTCATTTAAGTTTAACAGGACAAAGCCAGCAAGAGAGAGAAATGGAAGGAAATTTAGGGCATGCAGAGAGTAGAGCAACCAACAGCTAGCAATCATGCAAAACACAAGCCTTGAAATCAATGGAAGAAACAGACGGATGGAATACAGCTCCTTGATAGAGTGTGCTTTGTTATCATCTGCACGTTGTTAGGGTAGAGAGTGCAGTCTTCAATACCATTTACCATTAAAACAGTCCATAACTGTCTCAGATCCCCTCAGCAACCAGCCAATTAGATTAATGATCTATGGATGTCCGAGAGGAGCCGTCGGAGCACTGCAGGCACGGGAAAGGGTTGTCTTGTGCGCAGGGCCAAACCCCATCGGCACCAGCTTCATCATTATCATCCCCTTAAACTTTAACCCCTCGTCATCCTCCTTCCCATACATACTAATTGGTGTTCGGTGCAGGTAATTGGACAAAGCCTGCCACCTCAACATGCCACAAGCCAATACATTATGCATATCCCAGTTTTGCCCTGCCCTTTTGCAAAGACACAGATAAAATGGAAAGAAAGCACTTGGCCTGATTCAGTGGGCACTGACAGAACTACAGGGATGCTGAGGAAAAGAATGACATGAGGAAGCAATGTGGCTCCAAATGCCTTGTATGTTACAAAGGTAATTCATTTTAAAGACAAAACAAAGACTCCCATGTGAGCTGATTAAATATTTTAGCATTTGACAGAAAAGAGCTACAGGAATGGGAATTAATGAATTTGAGATATAATTTAATCATCATTTCTCACATTTCCCAAGGAACAGCCTGGTTGTACTGTGTGATTTCCCAATTAAATGAAGCCAGTGCATTAATAATACATTGTCCATTCAGTACAGCAAATGTGTTAACAGGGGAGATACTTGCCCATAGCTGAATCTTCCACACGGGCAGCTACAGGTATGACATGTACCCATCTTTACTTTTAAAGTGGTGGAGCAAGGTGTCAGACTGCATGAGACTATTGAGGTCATATAACAGAAACCTGTGACTGGCTGCTACATGGCTGATAATGCAGAGACCCACTAGCGATAAATCATGCCATCTAAAGCAGGTCACCTTTTTACAGCAACAAGACTGTGTGTATGTGTGTGTTTCACTCTCAAGTATCCTTCTGAAGTCAGGGAAGAAGTACTGAAGACGATGCCACAGAGATTAATTTTCTCGCTATTCCTCGCTCTGAGTGTGGCATTATTGCTCTGTATATATGTATATTTCTTGCATTTTTGTTTTGTTTTTGTTGATATTGATATTATTATTATCATTATTATTATTACTATTACTATTATTATTATTTCTGCATATTCTGAATTTTGAATGGGAGCAGCTGTAACACAAACAATTTCTGATTCTGATTCTGATTAAGAAGAGAACTTTTTGTGATCTGAAGCATTTTAGTGGTGTCATCTGCACAACAAGTCAGCCTGATGAACACAAGTGAGGAATAGGATGAGGAACACAGACATAATATTCCAAAATCTCCAGTGACAATCAGTTCAAGCCCATCCCAAATTCCATTCAGGGGCTCTAGATCCCAGTCAAGGTCAACTGCTCTGAGTCATTTAACATTTCTGGGAGGAGGGTACAGCTCAGGTTAGGGACCTTTGTGTGAGTGGCGCTCTGCAGAACAAAATGTATCTGTGACACTGCTAGTCTTTACAAGCCTGGGTTTCATTGTAACTGATTTCTTTGCCATTATGGCCCTCTTTTATTTTGATTGCAGTGTGGGTCATGGCAGATCATAACTTGATTTTCTCACAGCGGTTAATGAAAGGTGTAAAGGGGCTTTTATTGAGAAGTTTGCACGAGGTGAATAAGACTAAATAACTGGGGTGAAATCTCTAAAGGGAAAACTCACTATTGCCACTTCACTTGATCTTTGGCTTAGAGATATGACACTGCCTTTCAATTCAACAGAACATAATTGAGCAAGGAATACAAATAAATGAATGGGGTTTAAGGCATGGATGACTGAAACTTGCTCAGTGTTATCAAGGTCTGTTAAAATTTTCAAGTTTTGTGAAAAAGTAAATGTTAAGACTCAATTAACATTAAAAAGATAAACAGATTCATGAAATATAACAGCATGATATTTCACCTCTTCTTATCAGTCTCACAGTCAGTAAAACATGCTGCGAAGAAGCATGCTGCCATTATTTACCCTACAATGATAAAAGCAACAACAATTGATGGGATTATCGCATGCTTTTATCCCTGTCAGTCAGTAGTCTCATGCACTCAAATAAATCACTGATTGACAGCTTTTGACCATTCGCTGCATGGTCACTATTCACCGAGGTCTTATTTCCCATCTCATCACCACGGCACACTAGGCAGGCAATCAGCAAGCAAAACCATGGCCCCATGCAAAAGGTCACAAGAGGAGTGCAGCTGCAACCAAAGTGACCCCTCACTGTACCCCCCGCTCAAATATCAAACACAGTCCAGTCGTGACAGCAAGTACACAGCACACTGAACAAGCTAGACACAGCATTGTTTACGGGAAACATGCCGATTCCTGAATATCAAAGAACATGAAGGCCACAGGTTGGGTAAATAAGCCAAACCGGTGTTTGACTGGTGTGTGACTGAAGTGCTTACTTTCTGGTGGCACCCTGTCTTTGTGTGGACAGCCAGAGAGGCTCCGATGGTGGGGGTACAGGCCTGTCACATGACCCGTGCCGTCACAGCCTGGTGTCGGACACCGACTCTCCTTCTTGTCTGCACGTGAAGCATCTGTTACCAGAAAATCATACTAAGATCATCACATATAACAAAATGGTGGACTGCACCAAATAGCACAGATGGGGCTGGCACTATGTCAGCCACATAACTATAATTATAACTATAACATAACTCTATTGGATGAACATTAAAGCCTGGCTGATATCATTTTGCAGAAATTATTGGCTGGGTTAGTATTAGCATCTGGTATCAGTATCAGCAGATCAGTTGTCCAGTGCGCCGATACAAAAACTTTTTTAGAAATTATAATGCAGAAAAACATGCTTGGGATAATCTGTAATCATTAATTTCCCAATGAAGTTTTCTGTTTCAGTGCACTTATTTCATTTTAGATAATACCGTTTTTGGGTAAATTGTAAAATATCCTGCCTCTGTTTAATATCTTTGTCGCAAGTGTATGATAGCAACATTTAAAGGATCATTGCCAAAAATGTGTGTATGTCGGCCAATATATTGATATCTGCATTTTGTAACTTCCTAATATCTGTATTGGCATCGGCCCCAAAAATCGAGTATCGGTCAGGCCGTAGTGAAGTTGTTAGTCTGAACATAATGTTAAAATACAAATCATGATTTCATGATTATGTGCTATTTTCTAGATTGATAAAAATATGTAAAATCCAGGAAACAGTTTTAGTTGAAGAACCCACTTTTGTAACCAAATTTAGGCCCTTGACTACTGCAACCAAAAACATTTGAATTTAAGTGGATTTTATTTTTTATTCATAGTCAATTATGTATTGCTGTGCTTATTTGAAGAAATGCAGTGAAGATTGACAAGGACAAAGACTCAATAACTGGCTTGATGACAGATTGTTTGATCATGAGGTTTGTTCACTGTAATGAAATTGTAAATTTGTGAAACAATGCAACTCTTGTGTCGTTGACCTTCAACAAAAAAATTTAATCTTTCAGTTTAGATTCAATTAATGCACACACACACACACACACACACACACACACACACACACACACACACACACACACACACACACACACACACACACACACACCCCGGATGGGATTGTCTTTCTCTTCCCAAAATCTGGTTCTTCTGTTTCTCGGAAACCCAGATCAGATATAGTTACCCCCAAAAAGCAGCACTGTCAAGCCAACTGGCATCATTTCTGCAGATGTAACCATTCACCTTTAAAACACTCTGACTCTCAAAGAAGGTTAGGGATTCTTCTTACAATCAACATGCAATGGCTCTTGTTGATGCAGTTGACATTACCACTTGCAATGAAAATTAGGAACATTTAGAAATTAATAATAGTTTTGTATAATATCTTTTCATAGCAGAGTTACAGGAGCATAGTGTTCAGATTGTATAATCAATTTGGATCCATTTGAGTAACAGAAACCTTTATCTGAATATCTGAAGCAAGATTAGCAAAGCAGGAAAAAGGGAAAAGGGAGTGGCTATTATCTCATGCCATAGAAAGACAGACCACTGTTTAAAATTTACAGGCCTGCGCAACTTAGTATCTCCATTTAAGGCACTTACTGACAAACCAAAATGAAACAGAGGTTGTGGAATAGGAGCAATAAAACGAATAATCAACTGAAGGGGTAGAAGGGTTGAGAAAGAACAAATTTGAGAGGTGGGATGGAGCACACCAACTCATCCACTTACAACTGGTCACCAAATGAAATCCCTTGTCTCATTCATCAGATAAAAGGACCTCATTATCCACTGTGCCTGTCATCTATCTATGTCACGTTAGAAGTATACGAGTTTGGTTCAATATTGTGATGTCATGTCTGGCTCTTCTGTTAGCAACAGTGCAGTCAAGGCGGGCAAATTTCATGTTGATAAAGAACTTGGTCTGCATGTTAAATGTGGCTTTTTATTAAAATCAATTATTTTGGGGCAGATTATTACACTCACTTTGTGCTTGAACAGTAAGTTGGAAATAATTCTTCATTTCCACACACATGCATGCACGAGCGCACACGTACACATACATGATGCCTGTGCATTTTGTCTGTCACACTTCCATTGCAGAGGAGCCAAGTGGAAGGCATATTAGAAAGCAGGGGATATTGATTGTGGCTGGGGACGGTCTGTGCTTTGCATAGCAAATGGCCCCCATTACCATACCATCTCTGGATAATTAATGTACAGTCAGTTGGCCTGTTGTTCGTTATTGGTCATTCTGATACTGTTCAATTCTCATCTTATTCTCTTCGGAGCTGGGCTCTTCTCTGAACCCCCCATCCCCCATTCCCCCTCCCTCACTATGCTCTGTTTTATGAATCACACAGGAACCCTGGTCAACGAGTGTCTTATACTATCTTGCCTGAAGGAAAGATGTTATCGTGACGCAACTGTCTCACGTCCTCTCATTATTCCAACATTAGCCAGACACAGGGGCCATTGAAGGCTCTTGAAATTAACATTTGTGTGGCATTTAAGTCGCAATATATACCTGCTGTGAGTTGTGTGGCATTTAAGGTGTGATATCACCCTGCTGTGAATTAGCATGCTCTTATTTATTGGCCTCATCTGATACCTTCCTTATGGGAGGAAATAATTTAACATAACAAAGTCTGAATATTGTTGCACTAAAAGATCTGATGAGGAGTCAAATAAAGAAGATGAAATTTAGACCACTGTAAATGCCACTGTAGTACCTGTAAGACTGCTACTCTACTCTCATGTATGTAAGCATTTTCTGTACACTGTATAACAATTACCACTGATGGAATACTGCAGTCTTTGAACTATGTATCCATTTTTTGTGTTTGTCTTTCTGTAATGTAATGTTTCAATAAGTATCAACCTGAACAGTAGGTCACAAGCGTCATGACAAACGTAAAAAGCTTCTTTGTACCCTACAGAATGAAGCCTTTCTAAAGACGGAGGGTCTCTGTTTCGTAGCTTCCACTCCCAAGTGCTTGTGCAGGTTTAAAAATAGGCAGCTTTACCCCAAGCTGCATCGAAGGGATGAGATTTGCGGTCCTAACAGTCCGTGCAGATTGCCATTACTTATGCCTGACAAGCCTACCCTCTGATGTTTCCATGCTGGCCTATTTTAACAACATAAGCTGCTGCTGCTGCCCCTGCTGCTACTGAGATGCGAATTTCCAAATTGGCTGAAAAAGCTTGTCCTGGGGTTATAGTGAAGTTCCCAGAATGCATGTGGGCTGTCTAGTCTCCAGTACAGGATAGATAGAATATAGAGCCAAACAGTGGCAGACAAACATTTTACCTGAGCTTGTTAAATGAGGTAAACATGTCTATACTTGTGTAGATATGGTTTCCAATGGATCCTTGGTGTGCATCTGAGCATGTCCATGTTTGAAAGAGCCACTCACCTTTATGGTAGAAAGGCTTCTTCATACCATCAGGTAGCCGGGCTTTGCGCTCAACACCGTAACCATGCCTCTGGCTGTGGTCGTCATGGTTATACCTCACCCCGTCTCTCCTGGCAGCCTCAGCTGCCATCTTATCCCGCATTGCTTTAGCACGTTCTGACTCTAGTGCAATGGCCTTCTCCAACAGGGACAGGTTACCCTTTGTCATGTCAAACACTTCTTCTGATCGGTCTGATGTCACAGAGGCTGTGTCCTCATCAAAGTCCCGGTGGATAGAGTGATATCTGTCGTCCTGTGCACAACTGGAGAAGGCCTTGGAGCGTGGGCTCAGCTGTTCCTCAAGCTTCATGAGATTGTCCATGTCAGAATAATTCCTATCAAGCATTCGCCTGTCGTCTTGGCTGTGGCTGAAATCCCCATAGCTGTGATGCTGGGACTGCTGATTGGGATCCCCACATGAAAAATGAATTTGCTGGGATGGCCCATTTCGGTCAGCAGACTTTGTTTCACTTAGTTTCCGAGCCAGGTCAAAGCACTGGTTCCGTAGGCACTCCAGACTGCTTAAACACACTTCCTCATCGCTGTTTTCTATTTGTCCATTACTAGTTGTCTTAACTTGTCCGTTACCACCATTGTGCGCATTTCCACCATTGTGAGTACAGTCATTCTCACCCCCATTCTGAGCTGTACCATCCCCAAACTCCTGTCCATCTAAACTGTCAACCAGTACTGCACCATGACCTTGGGCCAGAAGTTTCAGGGAGTCCACCGTCTCCCGAACGACATCACTGTCAATGTCCAAACTCAGATCACCCTTCTGTGTTTCATCCCCTTCCCCCTCTTCTTCCTCCTCCTCTTCCTCCTCCTCTTCTTCTTCTTCTTCCTCCTCCTCCTCCTCCTCCTCTTCATCTTCTTCCTCTTCCTCCTCCTCCTCGTCGTCGTCCTCCTCCTCCTCCTCTTCTTCCTCAGCGCTGTTGGACGAGTTGCTGTTCATCTCAGATTCCGTCATGGCTCGGTTCGCAGCGTCTTCTGCGATCTTGCCCAGGTTGAGGAGGGACTTGGCCACAAGTTCATCGTAGTTCTCGTACTCGTCATTGTTGTTGTCATCCTTCTCCGTCAGCTGGCCAGATATGGCATTACTACCACCACCTTTACCATCGCCCTGGGCCCCCTGGCCACTGCTCATCTGACCATCCTCTGTTGGAAAGAAAGAACAAATGTCTTGTAATTTAATTTCCGTTATTCTGTTTTACTGGCAAATCAGATTTCTGGGCTTGGTCCATCTAAATTGGATAAGGAACTCTTTGCTTCCCCTAATAATTTACTTTGAGAGTCTTAACAGCAGCTTGTGTTCTGAATTGTGAATCAGCACAGGAAGTTAAATATAGCGTTTGGGGAAGGTTCCAGAGAAAGATGCTCTAGTAAAAGAGAATCAATGATACCAGGGACTATATCTTTAGCAAGTGTTATATTTGCCTTATTTCCTGGATGTCTTTCGAAAATGATATTCACAGGTCTTATAATTAATAGTATTGCTAAAGAATTCTGTAAATAGCTGCAAATTAGATAACATTTTATTCATTATTCAGCGGTGTAAATCAAAACACTGTGAGAAATATTTGAGTTAGAGATAGCAATTTTTTTTTACAGGAGAGTCTTAAATCTGAGAGATAACGTAGTGTTCCATCTGCCACACTCAGTAGCTATTCATCATTTGCTAAAGTTCTTTTTCTTTCAATCATCAGTATCTTTAGAATTCCTTTCACTGCCTAATTGATTCTGACAGGCTGCAAAAGGTTACTGAACCTCTTCTGTCAGTAATTTCAAGCACTCACTCCTGGAGCACTTCCAATCTCTCCTTTCACATTTCCGCCCTGAGCCGCCAAGAGCACATCACTCACACTGGCGTCACATTTGCCCCCCCCCGCCCCCCAACCAACCAACCAACCAAATTGAAGAGACAAAAGATAATAGTAGTAACAACAACAGTGCAATTGCAAGTGATGAAACACTAAATGTCACCAGGTTCAAAGACATGTCTGTAATCACAATATACACAATGACTCATCAGATCAAAATTACAAATATGAAGGTTGCTAACACATTACAATATGCCTTCAAAAACAAATATGAATAATATCAAACTACATACTTGTACTGCATATAGACTACACAGACACTCACACTGACTTTCCCTCACTCATGCCTAGTACATACTGTACACAAATATGCTTACACGCACTCCAATCTTAGAGTAACACAGTATCAGTGCTTTGGGGTGAAGGCTTTGGAGCGGGAAGAGGGAACAGTCACAACTGACCAGACACGTATTTTGACAGTGGAAGGCTTCTTACAGCAACCTCCTGCACCAGGGTTTTAATTTTTTATGTCATGAAACATGGCACAGGAACGCAATTTGAAGAGCAATCAAGGCACACAAAAAGGAAACAAAACAGATAAAAACACTGAGAAGCTCCAGAATGTCACCTCTATTACGTGTAGGAGACTAGAATCTGCCAAGCCACCATCCAGTATTGCATGATAAAGATGCATATGGAAAGATTTTTCTGCTTTTCTTTGGGGAAATGCTGCAGATTATAATGTTGTTAAGTCTTTCTGTTCTAATAAAGCACACATAATAATTGAAGAAGAGCTCAATGATTAGAAGAATTTGGAGAATTCATCAGGAAAGTGAATACCTTCCAGTGACAACAACAAGTACTGTGACCATGTCCATTGCACTTATCAAAAAGACATGGTAATCAGCTACTACCCATGGAAATAGAGAGCCTTGACAGGCTGAAGAGACAGTGGCAACAGTCCGCTTTCTCAATGTTAAGGGAAAGGCCTCGGCTGTAGGCTCTAATGAACACCAGTCTGTAGCAGATGTTTTCACATTCTGCAAGAAAATACAGGCATGGATGCTGAGATGCCACATCAACACTTTGGGTGGGTAGAGCTACACATCAAACAGGGTTAACACACTCCTCTCTCAGAGCTTCACTCTTAATTGGACTTGAAGGCACTGTCAGATCCAATCGTGATGCGGGGGTGTAATGCAGAATCTGCTGGAGAGAAACCTGACAAATCTGGTCTTGGCCACGTTGAGGGATTGGGGTTCTCCAATCCCAGTCCCAAAACTAGATCTAACCTATGTATTTTGTACAGTATCATGTGTACAAAAAGATGGCCATGATTAAAATAATGCTTTGATTCTGAACAACTCTAACATTCTTAAGATTTAATTTTGTCAAGGGACAAACAACTGGACATTATTTTGTTATTAAAAATATTTAGATTGTTCATAGTCCTAAAAAATAATCATGGCTCCAGTTTTAGCAATTTAATATGATTTAGCTCCACATAGGATCTAATATTTCTGGCAAAGGTCTTATGCAGAAGGTTAAAACATTTCAATGGGTGGGAAATAATTGCAAAGGAAGACCCTGCTAATTTCAGATATCACTTTAGATAACTTTAAAGAAATAGAGCTCTATGAAAAATCAAGAAAGTAGCTAACAATTTAGCGCCAGTGCACCTCTCCTCCAGCTTTTAGTGGGTTTAGACTAGCAGTGTAGTAAAGCCTTTGAAAATAACTATGCGTAATGCAAGTAAAATGCACAAATGAATTCATGAATGAATTGCCTAAAAACTATACAAAAGAAATATTCAGTCACTGCAGGATTAATACATTGTATGGTTTTAGTCATGCTGGACTAAGTATGTTGTTTCAGGTCTTTTATCTCATTCCAATGCAAAACACCATCAGTGTTTGAACATCTTTGTTATGCCCATCAGATATTACAATATAAACCACAGATATGCAGATGCAGTACTTGACAATAATGGCAACAGTTTAAAATAGATAGAAATGTTTAGAAGTGTTTAGAATTTTAGGGAAATATGTTTATTCGTTTTTTTGGTGGAAAGTTACATGAGAAGCTTGATATTCTCCTGTGTGTAGGGTAAATATGAAGCTACGCTTAGCAGCTAGATTACTTTAGCCTAGCACAAAAACTGGAAAGGGGAAAACAGCTTTAGATAACAAACTCCAACTATCAGCAGCACCTTCATTAATAACAACGTTAGATCTGGTTTGTTTGATCAGTACAAAAACCTAAGTGTAAAAACAATAATTTTCCATTTTACAGGGGTTATATGCCAGACTACTTCTTCTGGGCACAGTGACTTGCTGGAGTGTTTACTGGTTACCTGATAAGTGGCAACTGAGCAAAGATAACCCCATTAAAATGGAAAATTGGCATTTTTGTCTTCATATAAATAATCAAACAAGATATCACATGTTACTGAGATTTAGGAGTACTGTATATTTAAGTGGATCTTTCTACCTTTGGACAGAGCCAGGCAAGCTTTTTTCCTTGTTCCCAGTCTTTGTGCTAAGAGGGCTGGCTGTAGCCCTAAAATTGACCATATACACTACACATTAGAGTGCAACATATCTTCTCATCCAACTCAAAGCCAAATTTGTTCCTGAAATGTTGGACTATTCCTTTCAAATTCTATAAGGTTGTTCTAGTGCATTTGGTGTAATTGAGACATCTATCCAATGTGTTTCAATGATGAGAAAGCAATCTCACCTTGCCCTTGACTTTGCTCTCCTTCCTCCTCCTCTCCCTCGTCAAAGTCCACCTCTTCTAACGCTTCCTCCTCTTCATCTGCTTCCTGCACCCTCTCCTCATAGACCTCTTCCTCCTCTTCTTGCTCCACCTCTACCTCCTCTTCTTCCTCCTCTTCCTCACCCTCTCTGTCCCCTCTCTCCATCTCCCCATCTTCATGCTGCATTTGCTCTATGTTGTAGTCCATGTAGCCTTCCATCTCCTCCTCTTCCTCCTCCACTTCTCCCTCTTCCTCTTCCTCCTCTACTGTTCCTTCCTCCTCCTCTTCCTCCCTGTTGTCCATCTCTTCTGTTCCGTCTGTCTCGTAGCAATCCTCCATGGTGGAGTTGTTCATGTCACCTAGGTAGGTGCTCCTCTTAGGGGATGTTTCCAGGGTTTGTCTGTCTAGACTCTTTCTCTTCTTGGCCAGAGGGCAGCCGTACACACTGCAGAGGGGAGATAAGAGGGCAGCCATTAGCTGTTAGCCTCACCTGGCCAGAAGTGCTAATATTCATTTGCAGTCAGGATTCTGTGTTAAGGTGTTGTGCTTTACAAACTACATTTGGAAAGAATACAAAGCACAAAACAGCAATGGAACCCCCCCCCTTAAGTTCGTCTGCTGGGAGATATATTAAACTTTGCTTAACCAACATAATTAGATATGTAATCATTAACTATTGAGCAGTAATATTAAATGCTCTATTTCTTCCAGAAAACAGATACAAATAGATGAAATCTCTATCTTTAAAGCAAACAAAGCAGAAGATTAAGTTAATTTTCAGTTTCATTTATATTCAGGTAGCATCAATTTGTTCTTCAGGCAAAAGAAAATCACTGTGCATGCTCTGCAAACACTTTGTTCCAGACTGATATGCCCTTGTTCTGACGTGAACCAAGTGCAGCAAAACACAACTGCTTGTCTGGAATTGACTGTAAGAGACAACCTGCAGCCTGATTAATTGAATCTTGCCAAGGCACCTCAGATTTTAATGTATTCTCTGGCTCCCCTAGGCAGCAGGGGGACAGATCCTAATCTGATAATCTGTGTATTCGCTCAGGCTATTGATCACAGGGGTTTAATCCGTTTCGCTCATCAAACCTCTGAGAGCCCCGAACTGCTACCTGCCCCCCCAAAGTAAGCTGCATGAGTGTGACTTTGAGTGCTATTGTTTGTACATTTATGTATGAGTTTGTGTATGCGTGTGGCTGTGTGCAAACATTTGGCACATTTGAACAAAGGCACCCACACAGTCAGAATTATGATGAGTTCTGCTGAGTGTTTTGGCCATCAAATAAACCCCCTGTCCAGGCTGGAGTGTAAGAGAGCTAAACACGCTTTGGGCATGTTCACTCAGCTGTGAAATATCCCTGGCTCCTATTTTTACAACCTCTGGACATTTCCCTGCCTCTGCGCTACTTAGAGTAAGACCTGATGTGAATGAATGGCACAAGGCTGTGTGCGAGACTCAGAAAATGGTAGGTGTTAGTCAATGTGTGCTGGTTTTGTGGTGGAGTGGCTATAGAAAAGGATCATGGCAATGGTGAGGTGATATTGTAGGATGGTGAATCACAATCTTCCAAACTGATTTCTGTTTCCTCTTTTTCTGTTGTTATATGGTGAGTCCCACAGTGTAATATCTATCCATCCCGCTCTCCCTGACGTCCATCAGTCAGCCAGGGTCCAGTCAGCTGGCAGGTTCAATCTTGCACAGTCCAGGGATTCCTTAATGGTCTGACCCCCTGTACCCCCCGCAAACAGAGGCCTCATTGCATTAATCTAAGCCCACATGGAAACTCATTCCCTGCCTGACAGCCAGACCTCTCCCCCAGGGCAGCACGAAGGTCTGTGGGACAGTGAGGGAGTGGGGGTGTGCGGTACGGCACTGTGATCAATAGTGCTTGTGACTAAACATCTCAAAAGCACATTAAAATGCCACTCATCCTGGCCCCTCCATTTCAGGGCCCTCTCCAAATAAATCAAGGGCCAGTCCCAGCAGGTTAGCGGCTGCCAAGGCAGGCAGCCTGGCAGGAGAGGAGGATAGGTGAGTGGGAGGAAGGAGGAGGGGGAGCACTGCAGGGATGGAAAGAGGGAGAGGGAAAAGTGCTGTGGGAATGGCAGACAGACACAGGCCATCAACCCTCTATCCCTCTCTGTCTCCTGCCTCTCTACCTTTATCTTCACAATAAAGTCTTAAGACAGCATTTGCTGTCATTGTCATTGAGTCACAATTTAGCTCAGTGGTTACTACACCTGAATCAAAAAAGTTGTTGAATTGCTATAATTTCTCTGCAACATCATCTAATGGATAGTAAATAATAAATGCTGGGTTGTGTGTTTTGTATCTTTAAAAGGAGTCAAGTGCACTTCATTATCCTGAGTCAGAATTGTACAAACAAAAAGGCCTTTTAATAACAGAGAGTGAAGAACAAAACCTGATATGCTAAAAGATCCACCTACAGTGGAACAGATATTTGGTTCCTATTTAAAAGCTCATGATCATCGAATGCAACTGCAGATCATCTAAGGTAAATGACTTTTCATCATACTCTTGTTAAGGCGTTGTGAGGTTGCTGTGACACTGTGAGAGGTGTGTTTGCCCCAACGCTCCTATGCACAGCGATGACTAAGGCACAGGAAGCCTCCACAGCTCCTCCATCCCACGTTCCATGGCTCTGTCACTGTGTGACCTTGGCTACAACATTCGTCATCACAGGCAATGCTTCCCACTCACTGCTTGGCAATTAAAATTCCAGAAATAATTTGGTGGCATTTAAATTAAAAAGGAAAATAAATTCTGCAGGCATTGTGCAGAAAAAGGAAAGGATGAGAAAACACTGTGTCACTCCAAGTCTCCATTGCTTTGTCCCCTGGTAGAATCACAAAATCCTCCAGGAGCAGTTTGTGGTATTAGAGGTGGCAATCCAAAAGAAAAGAGCTTCAGATAACAAAATGACCACTTCATATTGTATGGAGTGGGCATCCTCAGCATTATAAGATGGAACAAATTCTATTATATTGTGAGCAAGTGGCCCTTAATGCAGACAAAACCTTCTGGAAACATTACAAAAAGGTCCCCATTTCTGGAGCATTAATGTGAGGCAGGAGAATAGAGCAGAGAACTCCCGTTCGGCTAATTTTGGGCGACAGTTGAGCGACTGCTGGAATGCGACAGCATTCCACGGTGCCTTTATTAGCAGTCATATTAGCGGCTGTTCTCAGCAGGGGCAAAAGCTTTAGCCAGTCATTAGCATCACATGCTATTTGTATCTGTGACACAGAGATGAGGCCGCTGTTGCCTCTTCTTCAGCTGCCTCTCATTGCTGCTTTTCCCTTGACTCCTCTCTCTCATCATCTCCTCTTGTCACCCAACATTCGAACCACATCATTTTTCCCTCTCTGTTCTCACCCATCATAACCTCACCTGCTCCCTTTCCTTCCATACATACACTCTCTCTACCTCCCCCATATATATTTGAGTATATATTACCTCAAGTCCTCTCTCATATTTCTTTGATATTTCCCAACATACTCTTTCCACTTTCCCCCCATTTTTCCAACCCCTTCCCCTCAGCCTTGGCTCATTGTTGTCACTCTCAGCAGAGCAGACTAGTGTTGGTGGGAATGCACCACCTCTGGCTTTGCCCCCTATCCAGCAGGAGGATCTATAGACACGTGTGGCAGAGCCCCGTCTCCATGGTGATACCCTCCGGAAATCCATGAGGGAGTCGCCATCCTCACAGCCAGCCAGTGAGGAAAAATGAGAGAGAAAGACGGCAAGAGAAAATGAGAGGTGGGGAGTAGAAACAGAGGCTATATACAGACATGAGAATGTATGTGTTTGTGCATGTGTGCATATACCACTTCTGTGTGCACGCAAAATGGGGAAATCTATAGTAGAGTGGTTGAAAAGAAAAGGAGGGATGTGTGTGTGTGTGTGTGTGTAAGAGGAGAGAGGATCATTTCAGAGCTGTCAGGCTTCTCCCGCTAGCAGGGAAGAACAAAAGACAGTGTCTTGGTGAGGGAGGCTCAGCGCATGGCAGACGCTGCAATTTGGGGCGTTTTCCAGCTCACATATCAGCTGCTGTGCCTCATTCACACACGCGGCAGAATGACGGCTTTAACTAAAACTCATAAAAAACATAGTTGCAGTGTGTCTCTGAGACATGTATAATGTGTGTGTTGTGCCTGGTTCAGATTTTATATACCAGCCGGATTATAGCCTGATCCAGCAGACATAGGGCATCGGGTTGGGGGCGACAACTGACGTTGGGCGTGACAATCAATTGTTTTATCCCATGCTGTGTGTCATATGTAGTGGATGACAACTGTCAGTGCATTTGGGACTGGGAATCTTGACCAATAGGAGCAGAGATCGCTCTTCCATACACAACTGTAAATATGGTGAAACAAAGAGGGTTAATGTTGGTGCAGCAAGGAGAAACTATGAAACACGATCTTGATGAAAAACATCAGATGTATTTAGGTAGCTTGTATCTATGAGAAAGTACCATTTGATGCAGACTTGGATCCTAGTAGAAATCTGGATCTAGCAGAATATGTTTAATTCTATATTGGTTTAGGCATGATTGAGTAAAAGGCGATTGTTGGGCCTTGGCGGAGGTATGTGCTCTACTGAATGCCTTTGTAGTTATGTATTTTGAACAACTAATATAATGATTTAATAAGTCAAGTTATCAAGCATTTATGTTTTCAGAGTACTTGAATTAAGTCCAAAAGTTGGGATTTGAAGATAGATCAGGTAAATTACAGATAAGTGTATCGTACAAGCCATTTTGCATAAATTGATAGAGGAGGTCCTGTGCAGGAGAGCTCATCCGGCAGCAGATTCTGGGGGTGTAATGCGGCCATCAGTCTTCCAGCAGCTAAATTCACTCCTGGATTAGCCAGGTAAGGAGTCTCTTCACCAGTGTAATGACTTCAATCAATCACCCTAACTCAGAGACACACAGTGAGGCCAGCTAGTTAGCTGCTAGCCCAGCAGCCATTTTGGGGAAGGAATTCCACCCTTTTGCTTGTCCATTTGTCTATGTATGCCACAGTGGAGGCTGTCAAGGTAGCAGTTTATTTCGATAAGCTAACAAAGACAAGCTGATATGAATGAATAGAGAGAGAGTTAAATTTCATTGTGAGCAGAATTATATTTAATTATATTAATTATATTTTTTCCTTCATTTAGGAAGAAATTAATTCTCAATATTAAGACATTGAGAGAGTGTTAAGTCATGTGCAGTTTTTTTTCTCTCACTGCACAAATGCTTCATCCTGGTGAGCACACTGCCAATGATTCCTGCCAGAAAAAGATATATATGAACATGAGATTCTGCATGTCGCATTTTTCTAACAGTTGTTGGAATCCCATAGAAGTTAAAATATTCTCAACTCTTCAGTGCAAGTCCTGGAGCTGCAGTGCTTGGCATTTACCACAGCAACTTAATGCACAATGCAAAGTGCTGTTTAGAAAGACATTTCTCTCTGCTGGTCAATTATGCTCCTCCTCTGCTATTTTCTAATCACACAAAGAGCTGATCTTTAAAACAATCTTATGAATTTATAATGTGTAGATAATATCTGTTACTGGATACGCAGGATGTTGCTTCTTCTGCAACAATGAAGTTAAAAGGATCATAGACTTCTGTGATGATCGGTGGGGAGGGGTTTCTGTGCTGCCTGTATGTACAGTATGTGTGTGTCTGCTCTGAGGAATTAATACGTAAAAACAGCAGTGACACTATTCCTAGTAGATTACCAGTGTGTTTTCTTACCAGAATCGCTCATAGCAAAGTAAAAAGAACATATGCCGAAACAATCACTACAGATTGCGAGCAGACCATGTAGGCAGAATGTCGACAGCGCTTCAGTGTGTTTGCCACTACCGGTCAGTAAATGGCCAAATTGGCCTTAAAAAAAGACACTAGGTCACATTTCCTAGGCCCTGAGTCATAGGAGGGCCAAAAGGGCAAAAAAATGCACGCTAACCCTTAAAAAAATATGCTGGAGATCATTTTGTCCTGGGCGCAAGCAAGACTATCGATGGCCCTGGTTGTCAAGATACTGGACTTTCTAACTTGGATACAATACCTTGAAAAATACCAATATTTGAAAACAGCATCAAAGTTAATTTTCTTCTGGAGGAGGTGGGGCCATGTGGGCACTGCAGCGGTGAATGTGTCAACTCACTGTTGGAAACGAGAGTGAAAACACACGGCTGGTACAGAGTAATGTAATGGTTTCAAATATTCAGAATTGATATGCATTGATAAATTGATATTTTTGGCAACATTAATCTATAACGAGAATCACTTACATGGTTATAATGTGTTACCAAAGTAGAGCTGCGACAAACAATTATTTTTGTTAGAGATTATTCAGTCAATTATTTAATTTAATTTTTATTAATTAATCACTTGCTCAATAAAATGTCCAGGCTGACATCTTCAGACTGCTGCTCACTTTACTGACTCATAAGACTATGAAAGAAGCACATTCTCACAAATAACCAAGGACCGTTTGTCATTTTCTGCTTAAAATTAACTTAAGCGATTCCTCAATTGTCACAACAGTAACACAACAAAAATGTAGATGAAGAATAAAGAAATAAAGAACATGTTTAGTGATATTCTCTGTACTTCCCCTAAAAAGACCAAAACCTAAAATGGATTGATCTTTCAATCTAACAAGTACTGCCTCTGAAGTCAAAGACTGATGTATCTTTTTCCTCTGTGCCATAGAGCTCCACACTGGTCCAAAAACAATTAAAAACACATCAGTGAGCCACACTGTTGCACTGGGTGACAAGTTCCTTCATTTTCATGAACATGGGAACTGAAGTGATTTGAGTCAATCCCTCATATACATATCCTGGTCTCAGAAGTAGTCCCCAACTCATACACAATTTACTCCTTTTCAGAGATGTAATGCTAAAAATTACAGCTCCCAGCTGTTATATATATATATATATATACACTATTATATACAGTGCCTGACAAAAGTCTTGTCGCTTATCCAAGTTGTAGGAACAACAAATAATAACTTGACATGTAGTTGATCAATCGGAATCAGAAATGCAGGCAAAGGCCTCTAGATTATGCGTATTATACCAAAATAAAGTCGTGTATCATTCATTGAGTTTTATCATTTAATTAGGACAGAAAGGTCAGATTTTGCTTGGACAAAAGTCTTGTTGCATACAAAAATAATGTACGGTAGAAATTATACTTTATTTTGAATACACAAACATGCTACAATAACATCAGAACATAAAGTCATGGTGCCTTGGGAAAAAGAATTAATATCATGTATGACTCCCATGAGCTTGGAGGACTGCGTCCATACGTCTCGGCAATGACTCAAATAACTTATTGATGAAGTCATCTGGAATGGCAAAGAAAGCAGTCTTGCAGGACTCCCAGAGTTCATCAAGATTCTTTGGTTTCATCTTCCAAGCCTCCTGCTTCATCTTACCCCAGACATGCTCAATAATGTTCATGTCTGGTGACTGGGCTGGCCAATCCTGGAGCACCTTGGCCTTCTTCGCTTTCAGGAACTTTGATGTGGAGGCTGAAGTATGAGAAGGAGCACCATCCTGCTGAAGAATTTGCCCTCTCTTGTGGTTTGGAATGTAATGGGCAGCAAGAATTTCTTGATACTTCAAGCTGTTGATGTTGCCATCCACTCTACAGATCTCTCGCACACCCCCATACTGGATGTAACCCCAAACCATGATTTTTCCTCCACCAAACTTGACTGTTTTCTGGTTGAATCTTGGGTCCATACGGGTTCCAACAGGTCTTCTGCAGTATTTGCGGCGATTGGGATGTGGTTCAATGGATGATTCATCAGAAAAATCAACCTTCTGCCACTTTTCCACTGTCCATCCTCGCCGCAAGCTGTGGGCCTTGGCGAATGCAACACAATTCTTTTGTTGTCTTCTGTTTAATGCTGGTTTGTGAGCAGTAATTCGGCCATGGAGACCACTGCGTGAGAGAATTCGACAAACTGTTCCTGTAGATACAGGGGTTTCTGGTGACCAGTTCTCATGTAGCTCTGCTGCAGTTGAAAAAGGGCTGGCCCTGGACTGCTGAAGCAACAAACGGTCCTCTCGAGCAGTTGTCTTACGGGGTCTGCCTGACCTGGGCTTGTCATGAACATCACCAGTTTCTTCAAATCTTTTTTTTTATCCACTCCACTTGACGTTTGGATACATTGAAGATGTCTGCCACCTCAGCAGCAACCTTCGTCTTCACACTCTTGATGATCAGCACTTTGCTCTGTAGTTGAATCTTTGGCATGTTGTCAGAGGTCTGGTTGCACTTCACATGAAGGTCTGGTGTGCTGGGGTTCTTTTTATACACACCTGGGAATGTGTTAATTACAGTATTTGTCACAGGTGGAGCTCTAATCTGTGATTGGTTGAATCGTTAAAGACACAACAAGACTTTTGTCCAAGCAAAATCTGACCTTTCTGTCTTAATTAAATGATAAAACTCAATGAATAATACACAACTTTATTTTGGTATAATAAGCATAATCTAGAGGCCTTTGCCTTTCATATAAGCCATTTCTGATTCCAATTGATTAACTGCAAGTCAAGTTATTATTTGTTGTTCCTACAACTTGGATAAGCGACAAGACTTTTGTCAGGCACTGTATATCTTCATAACCTGTAAATATTCTTTAGTATTCTTCAAAGTCTTCAGTAGGAACTGATGATGGGAATCAGAAAAGCTGAGGAAGTGGTGTGTATTGAGATCATTGGTTTTGAGATTTGTTGACAATACCAAAAATGTAAAATATTACCAGCCTGATCCTATACTGTAATTTTGACATACAGACTAGTGCTTGCCCTTCCCATGTTACGTTGTGATTCCCGCTCTGTGTCATGTTTACCAGGCTCCATCTCCCCAGCAAAAGAGATGGGCTTTTTGACATTGATGTAATTTAGTTGGCAGCATGGCAGCAGCTCTGAAGGGAGGGCTGGGTGTCTGAGTGTGTGTGTGTGCGTTGTGTGGGGGGTAAGAGGTCAGAATGTGCCCAGCTCCGAGCTGGCCCTAAGCAGCTGCCCGCCCCCTCTCACCAACCCGCACCTCCCCCATCATGCCCAAGTCCCCCTGGCACGCTCTGCACTCACCGCACATGATCTGTTATTCCCTTTGATGTCTTCCCTCAGGGAGCCAGTTATAAAAAAAGGCAGAAAAAAAGGGGGTTGATAAAAGCGTAAACACCACCTGTTTATCTGACGCCGGGTAATGTTAGAAAGGTAGTCTGCAGTCTTGTCATAATATGCACAGGAGGCAAATAAGGGGGAAAATTACAAAGAGAAAAAAATAAACAAATGGCTTCAGAGAGGAAGGCATGAAGAGGAGAGTGGTGTGTGCATGCCACTGTGAATTTGGTGGCCCTGGTTTTGAAATGCTTTCAAAGTGTGTTTTAAATTGCATTAGAGGTTTATGTCAGGACAGACTATACTGAAGGAAAACAGTCCTATTACTCTTTAATGTGCTAAGACAGAGACTATGATGTAGAACAGACAATTTAGTATTGTGATAATATACTATTAGACCACAAGTGATTGAAGTTTTACAAGACAAGAACCAATCTGGGTCCAGCTTCATCATACTGTTGAAATGATAACAATGGTGTCAGAGCCGAACTGAAATGAACCCCGAGGCTCCAAATGCAGTCTAAAGAGTATAAGCTAATGACAGAGCTGACAGATCCAACCGGCTCTGTTCTCTTCACCCTCAGCCCACACTGCCTTTTTGATGATATAAAGCTTTCCCATTAAATATGGAAATTTCCGTTTCGGTGACAGATACTTCACAGAGGGGGGTTGATGGCATAGACTGTGTTTTTTTGGAAGGGGAAGTGGCAGATTTTGATTAATGCGACCTTATCTGGTTCTGCACATGGAGGCAGAGGGGTTGCTGAGCTTGGCGGGGGTGGATGGCTGCCTGTTCTCTTCTTTTTCCAGACCTCTTTCTCTCCCCTGTTTGAAATGCTTTCACTCACTTGCTCTTCGTTTCTGCTACTGCCTTCTCTCTATTTCCATCCTTTTGTGGTTAGTGCGCTCATCTCTGTTATAATGTAAGCGGTGCTTTAACATCTTGTAGTCACACTGTTCTTTAACTTTGTATGGCCTGATAATTCTGTTTAATTTCCCTCTTCACCCTCTGGCCCCTCTTCACGTCCTCAGTCTCTTCATCTCTACATCCCTGCTCCCTTTTCCTATCCCACTTAAACATTCCCCTGCTTCTGTTAAAACTGTGCATCTACCTGCTGCTCCATTCTATCTTTAATTTCCTCTCCTTTACTTCTGTCCTGTATCCTCGCCTCTCCTCTCCTCCTGCCAGGCAGAGAGTGAGGTGCAGCAGTGCTGCTTCGCCCTGTCGCTCCATCACCACCTGGCACAGTTCCAATGCTTTTAGTGAGAGCTATCTGTCAAGCTATGAATAATACAGGCCCAAGGCTGGCGTTAGCTTGCTAGCTAGCTATGTGGAATCCAAATGAGGTCTACAGCAGGAAGAGAGCACTTGACTTTTAGCTCACTACCACGATCTCTCTACCAAGACAGGCAATTACTCAGCCCACAGCCCCAGCTGCAGCCGTGGCAATCATAATCGCGTCCCCTCACATCCACGCCTGCATACCCACACTACACACACACTTTGCATGTATAAGCAGACATGCACACCCAATTTCCTGATCCAAATAATAGTAAAATTTGTCTATGCAGAGAAACAGTAAAATCGATACTGCAGTACTGTCTTTTCTGGTAGCAACCAAAAATATTTTTGACAGTTATTTCATTGAGTATAATAACAAAATAACAACACTGATTGTAGGTGAAATACCTAAGTCCATCTACAAGACATTTTTTTCATTCATTCTTTATTAAGGTTTCCCTCATTTACAATGATTTGAAGATACAAAAAAATATGCAGAGTTAAAGCATTTCAAAAGAACAATACTCACTGGAAAAACAACTGCACACTGAAATGAGGTGTGCAAGGCAAAAACTAAAGGCAGATTTTTTGAGTTCAGAATAAACATGAAGAAACATGAAGAATATGAGAGTTAGTAGCGCAAGTTTGACAGTTATTATTATGACAAGGAGAGAATCTGTATTGCAGAGAGAAAAAGTTGCAAGATGTTCAAGAAAGAAATGAGACATTTAGCATAAACGTTTGGGGCAAACTCAAATCCACTAAAAGAACTCTTCCTGTTATTCCGGTGATATTTAAGACACCACTGAGCTACATAGATCTATTAATCAACAGTGGCGTTACTTTATCATCTCTTTTCTTTTGATTAACACGAGACATGTCGGCCACCTTTATCACGCTTGTTCCACAGTTATGGCATAAGGCTGAGAGGGCTATCACATGTATCAGGCTTATGACACATGTATCATGGCGTAATTAGTTTTGCAACAAGGCATCCTTAGGTGACAGTGTTAACCCATCCATCATTGCTTCTAATCATTGGTTGGTGGAGTGTGGGATGTAATTACAGAGTGCTAGGCAACGACAGGCTTCACAGGTAAAAATAGTCACGCAAGATCAGAGCATTCTGCATGTGTTTGGCGTGTAGGGTGTGTGCACAAGGTGTGTGTGCATGTGGGTGGGGAGATGTGTGTGTGTGTGTGTGTGTGTGTGTGTGTGTGTGTGTGACTGTGGGTGTGAGCTCCTGCATGCCTGCGTGTATTGTGGTAATGAGATCTAGTTAGTGATGCTCCAGAGTGTCTTATTAACAAATAATAACAGCACTCCTTTGTTTTTTACCTCTCCTCCCATCTATTATTCACACCTCACAGATTTACTCATGATTCATTTATAGGAGCATCTTGTGCAACCTAGAAACTAAATGTCACCCAAAACATCACTGTCAGATGGTGCTGTGTGTATGAGCATGTACGCAATGTTTCTGTGTATGAATTGTATCTTGTATCATGTGTGCATGTATCTTATCACCCACTGGAATTAAGTATGGAGCTATGTAAATATATCCTGCATTAGACAAATAGTACTTACAGCAACAATCCAACAATGCCACAGCAAGACTTAAAAAAAACGGGTCTTCTTCAATCTAGCTCCACCTGTATATGAACACAGAAGTGCTTTTGATAGAGTGCTATTGAAATAGATGAGTTGGATCTTGCCGGATCAGTTACGAGGGCTGTAGTGAGGCCATTCTGCCATTCAACCCCCCTGTTGTGAAATCAGCATGGCGCCCTGTGTACTTTAGTTGGATTCTCTTTCCGCTGAAATTGCCATGTTGGAGAGAGGCACTCAGGTGGGAATGCTGCTCTACATGTGAAGTAGGTTGTGCGTGTGTGAGGGCTTAGGAGATGTGTGTGTGGTTTGTATGTCTACATTTGTGTCAGTGCGCAGTGTGAGAGCCTATGTAGGTGTGAATGTACGTGTGAATGTGTGTGTGTGTCAGTGTGTTGCCCTTTGCCTCTCTCGCCTCTCTCCAGGTGAAGAGACTGTTCTGAAGGCTCTGCTCCTGTTGGAGCCCCTTGAAGCCAGGCTGGCAACACTTTGCCAAGATAGAAACCTACAGTAAACCATCCGTCTTAGCAGCAAACACTTAGTGGGCCATCAGACAGCAGCCACAAGTGGTTTGGCACCAGCAGTCAGCAACGCCCCTTCACTGCAAATGATATCTATCTCCACATTAACAAGCAATTTAAACTATTTTATTGACTCCTAGAATATTGATCTCGATAAGTCTGACAAAATCTGTCAGTCAAGTGAGAAGATGCCAGATGCATAGAACCCTAATCCAAAACCCCTTTTTGACAATGTATAGACTGCACAAATCATTGTGTTAATAGTCAACAGATATATCAATAATGACAATAATAAAAGTTTGTGGCAGCCCTACCTGACAGATATAAAATTCTGTGAAAGAAAGAATCTGCCTTATATCACAGGCAGAATAATAAAAAAAAACATTTTTTTAGAAAAGATGTGAAATTTAAAGGATACATCTGGTATTAATATATATTCTTCTTGTTGTCAACAAATCTCAAACCAACAATGTGTTATGTCTTTAAATATTTTCTGACTTCCCCTTCCTGTCTTTAGCACTCAGCCCCAAGCCTGTTGGTTTGTACTGAAAATAAAACTTGGTGAAGAGTACATGATTCATTTGTCTGCGATTACTTTCAGTTTTGGATTAATCCATATTTGGTGCACTAGTCTAGAGTGTATTTCCTGCAGCAGGACGTTGTACTGTATGTGGGACTGACTGAAAATAAAATTCAGCGTCAGTTCATAGTGATGATGAACATGTCAGCCAGTGTGGCTTATTGATGCTTTTTAAATAGATTTTGGAACAGTAGAGCACTGTGGCACAGAGGAATAACATATATCACGGTTTAGATACACATACAATAATTGTAAGTGGGATCATTTAATTTTCAGTTTTGTTTTTTCTTTTCCATTGCATTTGTTGACAAAAATGAAAATACAGCACATCGCTAAATCTATACTTATGAGAACAGTTTCTATAGAGTGACCACAGTAGATGTTGTCTATCAGTTATTTTTTGCATTACAATGTGCACAGACCAAGGATCTGTCACTCTTCTAGCTCACTTCCTGCTGTTCCAGGAGCTCTTCTAATGTAGATACCCAGAGACTCATTGTGCCACTCTGCTGGTTGCTTGCTGCTCTCATATCGGTCTGAGTGCTTTGAGAGCATGACATAGTAGAGAGAGCGGAGATGACTGTGTGTGTGTGTGTGTGTGTGTGTGTGTGTGTGTGAGGGAGTAAATAGCATCCCAACTGTCGAGATGGCATTTAAGTGTCTCTCCCTTTGCACTCCAATAGTACTGCAGACCCATTACCTCAGTGTGTTTGTTTGTGTGTCTACCAACATCTGTGTGTGTGTCTGTGTGTGTGTGTGTGTGTGTGTGTGTGTGTGTGTGTGTGTGTGTGTGTGTGTGTGCGTGTGTGTGTGTGTGGCTACAAATATATTTCTGAGCCAGTCCTCCAATCATCTCCATCCTCCCACGCATCTCACCCTCTACCTTTCTGTTCTGATCCTTTTCTCATTCATCATGCTTCCCTTCCTGTCCTCTTGCCAGAGGTCTTTGCTAAGGTGTAATTTAGCTCCTGCTGTTCTTTAATTTTTGTCTTAGTCAGCGGGGGCGTGGCTGGCCCCCTGACACAATGGATACAATCTGTCAATCATCTCCCCCAGCCAGGAAATTGTGTTCAAAGTGAGAGTAATTATTAAGTCTGCCCTGTGTGGTTTGAATTCAACACCCTCTTGGTTTGGCACAGAGAGAAATATGTATTCAGAGGCAAGGCCAGGTAGATTTGTGAGGCTTTTATTGTTGCTGAGAACAAGGTGAGGGCTCTCCTGCTCACCTTTTGTCTTTTCTAATCTCTTTGCCTTTCCTTTATTTCTGTCCTCATTCCTCCATCCAGTTTCTAATGGTATGTTTTTGTACAATTGTACAACCACTGTTCTTGTCAGAAGGAAAACCATTCACAAATTAGAGTTGGAGTTGTCAAGTGTCAAGTGTTGGAGGTCTGTGTTGTCTCTTGCTGTAAAAATCACACTGTTTAATTTATCTCCAATTGACTGTAGATCTGATAATATACTGAAGTCCTACATTAATTCTATCCACCAAATATAGTACTAACCCAGAAAGCCACCCCTTGGTGTGCTGGCAGAAGCACAGTGTAGAGGTGAAAGTATAAGACTGAAAGAAAGCCTACACAACATAAACATATTGGGTCAGGTATCTGTTAAAATTCCTTTTTGTTTAAGTCCTTGGAAAGCTAAAATCAAAACTGGTGAGCAGGAATGTTGCAACAGTTCCTCTGCCTTCACTCTCCTGGTTAAATTATTAAAACCTACTTTAGAAAACATGTGAGTCCCTAGTTATCTTTCTGTTCCACAGAAAAATGCTGATTTTTTTCATGGTTACCTTTCATTTCAGGAAACACTTACCTCTGTTTGTCAGCATATTAGCAAACCACAGAACAAGTTTGAGTTCAAGGAAAACACTTCCTACGATGCCTTATGCCAACATTTGCATAAAACTTGCTGTGTCAGTTCTGATTAATGTCAGCCACAGTTGCTTTGTTGTAAGAACCTCACTCAATCACCTGTATCGATGTTAATGTTAATTAATTGATACTAATCTGCAATGCACTGCCAACCAAACCTTGTTACAACATCCAACACATAAATGACCCATTAACCTTTGTTCATGAGCAGACTTGACACACTTAATATGATGTCCCTCTCCTTCAGCTGAGCGACTTAACCACTGACCCTGCAACCTTTACATAGGACAGTTTCTGTCATGTTACTTTAAAGCTATGGTCTACGATTTGAAAGATTTGTCATTATTATTAACATCATTTAGATGGTGGTTATGGCCCAATAGTACGACCTACACAATGTGAAGAGTAAAAGGAACCAAATAAATCCATTCTCTCCAGCGCCTGTAAAACTGAAAAGAAATTCAATGCGGCCCTGATGGCTCCTATTGGATCAATTTTCCGATCCAATCCCCTCGCTCACTCTCCTGCTCCTGCTCACGTCTGGTCCCGACCCACTTCCGCATTTGAAACTACAAGCGGACAAGAGGTTTGTTTTGCCCTGAGCAGTTCAGCTGCCTCTGCTTGCCCCACCGACAAAGAGTCAAAGAAAGAAAGTCTGTCACTGAAAAGACACGAAGCGGAGATGTGAAATAAAGAGGGCTCAAACCCGAATAAACATCGTGTCATCATTTGAACGGTGGCGAAAGGTCCGTGACCATATGGACCCGATGCTGATACAGCAGAATTTCTGTTGAGCAGGTAATCTTCGTCTTTATTGTGGATGTTGTGAAAGCTGCCGTTAGTTTGTTTCTGTGTTATTAGACGGTGTCGAGACAATTTCTGTCTCTGCAGTATTGTCAACACTTGTTTATTTGTTCGATGGAGACGTTAGCCTCTATGCTAGCATTGTAAGCTAACAACAAGCTAACATTGCTATCGTGTTTACACCAAATCAGCCTATTTATTTGCTCGTGGCAGCTAAATGAAGCAGCAAGTAATGCATGTAAGATGAATGAATGGAGGAATTAAACCCCAACGCGAAGCGCAGGGGTTTCGGATTTATTTCCGGATTTTTATTTTATTTGTCCGGATTTATTTCTCCATAACAACCTCTCGCCCGGTCACTACTCAACTGTTTTGCTAACCCTCCTCCCGGTCTTGTCCGTTTGTTTTCAACGAAGCCTTTGCTAAATCAATATGATGGATTATCATATACGCCTTACGATGTGTGTATTTGTGTGTCTTATCTGTCATAAACAAGAGATTACGGTTTACGGACACGTTTGTGTTGCGGTCTGGTGCTACTCAGACAACAGCTGGGACACAGCTGGTCCGAGACTCATGAAGGTTTATTTTTCAGCCACAATGTGGAAGCGATCGTTGTGATGAAAGCTGACGGCAGCATCTGTTAGTCTCTTGGCCCTCAATAACTTTTAGAAGTGGCTAACTTAGCTGTTGATAAATAGTAACTTATTACGTAGCTGTAACGTAACGTAGCTGTAACATGCTAATGACATTACGCTAGCTTGGCTGTGGAGCTTAGCTGTGGACATTGTAATGACTTACAAGATTTACGTGAGTTTCAACGTGCATTGTAATAACTTTACCTGTGAATCCGACATCGTTACTCCGCATTCAAAGCTGGGCTGTATTTGGTTTCTGCCGGCTTGGTGCTCTTGTTGCGTGTTGCGGGAGGGGGTGTGTCGCGGGACTCCGAGGGGAGAGCGATACGAGCTCGGAGGGGAGGGGTTAAGGAGCACAGAGGGGAGGGGTGTGTGTGTGGGGGGGATGCTTTTTTCAAACCTTTCTCAGATCGTAGACCAGAGCTTTAACTGACATGGGAACAGCTTCCTGTACAGTATGCAGATTAAGTCTACTGCTGCCTTTGAATGATGAATGGAGAGATTCTATATTAACTGTGCTACGCTGAAGACCAAGATCAATTGGTAGATTTGTGGAACTGTGTCATGGAAATATGCCTTTTGATAAGGCTCGAGCTCAGGTGAGTTGGGCCTTATTTCAACCAAAGCAGGCAAAAACACCATTCCTTCCATTCATTTGAATAAGTGTTGTGCATTTAAGGTGTGATGGTGTGGAGAAAAGGGTCTGAATGAATGGAAGTAGTATTAACATTCAGTTACTATTGTAGGTAGTATGCTAGTTAGCAGGGCATGCTAAGAAATGATACTATAATTGAAGCAGCTAAACACACTTTTTAACTTGTTATTTACACATTGGCTTAAAATATGTTTAAGCAAATTGCATTGCTCTTAACACAGCACATAAGGAAATTCAAATCTTGACAGGCCTGTCATGCTCGGTTACAGCTGCTAATACCATGTTTGGACAACCAAGAGCTAGGGAAGGAGCTTAGCGAATGGTCAATTGTGCAACCAGATCATATTATGGGTCTAAAATGTCCAATAAACAATTGCTGCTAAACCATGACCGTACTTTTAATTGACGGTAGCTTGAGGTGTGAGTGCACACACACACACACACACACACACACACACACACAGTTACACACCCACTATAGATAGCTGAGAACCTACCCTAAACACCATACAGTATTTGGATGTCTACAGTGCCCTATGGCATTTGCGGGGCCTGTAATGGGTATTCAAACATTCAAAGACTGAATGTGAAGTGGAGAGAGAGGTGGAGGATACGGATTGTGTGCCACTGTCCAAAAGCGAGGTGGGGGTGGGGTAATTAACATATTAATGACCCCACCTTCCTACAGCTTCTGTCGGATAGTCCAAACACTTTGATAAGTATGCAAATGAGAGACGCACCATCTGAAGAGGGAATTAGCTCTGCCAGAGACAGTCGGGAGAAATGCAAGGGGTAGAGAGAAGGAGGAAGGAAGGAAAGGAGCTAAGAAGAGACAGGGTGTTCGGAAGAAAAGGGGAACGAAAAGGGGGCAGGAAGGAGAAGAGGAGAGGAATGTCAAGATGAAGAAACAGAAGGAAGGAAATTAGGAGTGACCAAAGACAGACAGTGAGATAGAAAGGGGTCTCAGGCTTGCTGATGAACAGATATCCTCATGTTAATTTCAGTGGTCTTTAATTATCTGGTGTGCACAGTTGGTCAATGTGGATGTGTGGCTATGTGTGTAGTATTGAGAGTGAGAGAGAGAGAGAGAGAGAGAGAGAGAGGGAAAGCTCTTGCTTTCCATTCCATTTCTGTGCTCTACAGCTCTCAGATCGATATGTCAGTGCCCATCAGCCCTGCAGTGATGTGCAGAATGGCTGCAGGGGATGAGGCCAGTGGGCATACAGGCTCGGTGGTGGCTGAGGTGGGCGGCTCAGGGTAACAACCCCGAGCAGACAAGGTCAAGTAATTATAACACAGACTGATCTTGCTCGTTCTATCATTGAAGAGAATGGCAAGTAATAAGGATAAGGGAGAACACCATGGAAAAGCAAGTGTTCAGTGTGGGTGAGACAAAGAGAATCAGAGAGAGAGGGTGAGAGAGTCATTATATGAATGTGTATATGTGTGTGTGTTGCAGAGACACTTTGTGTGAACAGCCAGGACAGGGATTCACCGACACGCTCGTCACATTCCACAATTATGTTGAATAATTAAAACGTTTCATTAACTCGATCATTTCCTGTTCAGCCATGTTTCAGCTCTGACACTGGCAATTAAAGCTGGGGCCAGGACTGTACGCCTTTCTCATTCAGCCAGTTGGCGACAGAGGACAACCTTATGTCTTTTGTATGGGAGCAGAAATCTGACAGGGAAAAAAAGGGGGCTTTAGCAGTTATCCCCCTTACTTAACTGTTCTCAACACTTCAGTGCAAAAGCACACTGGGACTGACAATGAAATCTACGTGCTCAAGGTGAAATCGTGCAAATCTGGATTTGGTTTCCCTGGCTTTTTTTTATTAATGCAAATAAGGCAGTGATTAGTTTACCTCTGCCAGCTAGCCAGCCTTAAGCACTGAGACATTCACCTTGAAAATCTTTACATATTGATAGCTTTTACATAAAATACCATTTTTCTGATACACGCCATCAAATGAACGAATACCTTTTTCCTGTAAGCCAGACATCCATCACCTAACATAATGATAGATTCAGTACTGTTTTATGATTTGATACTATAAGCGCTGCACTTGTTTAACTACACAACACTACAAAACACAGAAATATCTTCATAAATCATGGCCTTTGTTTAAAACTGGGGAAAATCTTTACTGTGCATTAACACTATAATTAGCAAAAGCCTGTCCTGTCCTAGTTACATAAGACAGCTCTTTTTGTCTCTTGAAATTGGATTACTGCTGGAGAAGCCATTTATTTCCAGAAATGGGGGGTTGGGGCAATTTTTATCCTAGTGTCTCTTCCATGCAGTCTCTGCTGCTGCCTGCACACCCCAATAAACATGATTAGCATGGCAGACTGTAAATATGCAAATGACAAAAGAGATGTGGAGGGGAATGTTTATGCAGTGAGCTCTCTGTCTAGCACAGCCCCGCCCCCACCTCGCCCCCTGAACGGAAACCATGAGGAGGTTTATTGAGATGGGGTCTCTGTTACTATATTTATTTTATTTTTTTCATTAAAAAGACTCTACCATGTAATTGCAGCTTTGAATGGCGAGGGATGTTGTGGTGAAAAATCTTTTAGGTATGAAAATGTTTCTGCATTTTCATGGTTAGCTCACTCTGACCTTTTACCTACTCTACCAAGCTTGTGAGAGTGGTACCAGAAAGTCTAGACTGTCATTGATTGAGACCTTCTCGTTATTTCTCAATATGCTGGATTCTGTTGTTTAGATTTGATAACTCAGATGAGTCATACATGCCTCTATTTATGACTTTGTTTTCTTGGGTATAACTAGACTGTATTGTAAGTATTGTTGACAAGCTGTCAATGTAACCACCATCATGTTGAGTCTTGCTTCTTGTTCAGTAATTTATACGAATATAATCATACACTCATTTTTAAATCAACAGAGACTAATGAGAATGTTTATTTATTCAACAACATATAGACTGACCTGAGAGTACAGTTGTCTTTTCATCAAACACATTTACATTCCATGTATTTCATATTGCTGCTATTGTGGCTGCTTTTGACACGGAGGAGCTGGAGTGATGCACAGAGCACCCACTAAATGTTTTTTCCCACATGTCATCAAACCTGGACTCAACCTGAATTTTATTTTATGTGTGGAATCCATGTCATGTATCCATACTGTGTGTCACTGTACCATAATGCACCAATAATACCACTTCAATAAAACACACAGAGGCTCACTGCTTGTGTTCACTTCTGCCATATAGTATACAGACATCAGTAAGCCATGCTGAGGGTCTTTGGTTATGACAGGTAACTGTTTCTGAACTGCTGAAGATGTCGGTAGCAGGTGAAGCCAGGCAGCCACCTGCACCATACCCGAAATATGACTAACTAGAATGATTGACATATCATTTATATATATATTAACAGAGTGTATGAAATATATATTACAGCTCGACTGACACTGGATTTTTGAAGCGGAAACCAATATTGAATTTTGAGCGTTTAAATAAAGCAGATAAGGTTATATTTAATTTTTTTCACATCAGACGGGCACATCTATCCAATAGCACAACAACACACCTTCACTGTTAGCCTATCATATTGCTGCTGTCTCTTTAAATGTGAATGTCCCCTGCCTCTAGTTCATTTATTCTGCTGCTTTGCGCGCGCCCTCCAGCTCCCCATCACCGCCCAGTCTTTGGAGATTCACCAGCTTCATCTGCTTCATCATCGTTTCATCACCCTATCTATATCACCGATATGCCTCAGAAGAGTCATCAACCACCACCACCAGTGTCTGGACTCCTTGGGGGCATTCTTCTAGCTGCTGCTGCTCAGGGCAGATGCCCTTCGATCACAAAATCTCCCTGTGAAGTCTAAGCGCCAAAGACTTTCTGACTGATAGATAAACATAGGTAAAAGTAATAAACATTTTCTTAACTTCTTTCACTAGTCTCTCCTGATTGAAACACAGATATTGATGTATCAGTGATAAGCTATTATAAGCCAAATAATGTATAAGCCTATATGATTTATAAGTCTAGTTCATATGATAAAAGTACATTTAATTTATGTAAATACCTAAATGACAAACCTCCTTTACAAAGTCCATAATTATATATTTTTGGTTCCATTGGTCCAGTAACAGAAACGTTTTGCTTAATTAATCTAATTTGCTCTAACAGCTAAAAATTGCTCTAAATAAACTTAAATTGAATTTGTTCTTTAAGTGTACTGATCCTAATAGTATTTTTTTTTAGCATGCACAGGTTAATAATTAAGTCTTTATTGTTATCTGCTTACTAATTATGATATCTTCTCAACAAGTTATGTTCTCACTAGGGATGCAACAATATTCAATATTTTATTGAACCGTTCAATACGCCCTGTTAGGTTCAATATAAAAAGGCAACCAATACAATACAATACAGTACAATACAATACTACAATAATGTTTGCTGTTTAACTTGATTGGATACTGCATATGTTTTTTATGGAAGGCAATAAAGATAAGTGTTAAATGTTTATAATAAGGTTTGTGGTTTGACTATATCTGCTTTTAAGTGCCAAATCAACGATTACCTCAAGCTAATTCCGTTCTTGTGTATGAAGATGGGGCCCACAGCTTCCTGCTGAGCCTTTTGATGCTGTTGTGGAAGCAGTTCAATGTCTGTGATAGGCAGCATCAACTTTATAACCACAATCACACACCTGCTTTCTTAACAGGCCACCTAAAAAGATTCTCTGTGATCATTTGACATTTACATCCTCCCGTAATTTGCATTCCCTCAGTCCAGTTGTTGCAATTTTCTATCAGTCACTTGACCCATATCATTGTACATAGCTCACAACCCATTCCTCTGTGTTGTGTGTGTGTTTACTGTATGTGAGCAAAACCTTACATGGATGCATGCAAGTAGGGTATGCACATAAAAATCCACATACATCATGAGCACAAACAGTAGCAGCCTATCTGATGCAGCCCAGGCTGCTCCATGCAAAGTCAAGGCTGTTCGTCCTGAAGACTATCAGCTCTCCAGGGAAAGAGGCCATCGAGCAGCATTATTGACATTATAGACGCCTCAGCCTGGAGATAGGCTTCACATCGATCCCCTGATTAATTACTATCTGCAGGCAGCAGCAGAGTGAGGGGGAGAGGGGTGGTGGGGGTAGGTGCGTTGGGGGTTGATAGAGGGAGGTGAAAAATTACAGAAAATAGGGAAAGGGGGAAAGAGTGAAAGTGGGGGAGGGGGGGTGTGACTGGGGAGAGAGAGGAGAGAGAGTACACCTTGTACTATCTATGATTATCACCCTACACAGTAATCTTCTAGGTGGAATATTATTTATTGATATATAGGTTGGCAGGAACCCTTATCTTAGCTGCAACCACCCCCTTAACACACAGCCAAGGACAAAATTACATTTATACATTACTGGGATGGAAACAACTTGCAAAGACAAGTAGAGGACACCGAAATACCCTTCCTTGAATTACTACAGGTTACTGCGAGTTGTCCTTTACACTCAGTCATAGTGAAAAAATTAAGAAAGTAAAATTAATAAGTAAGCATCTATATGTAAAAACTAATTCTAGCCTTAGTGTAAATGGCTAACTTTACAGTCAGAACTGGTACTAGTGCAGACAGGGAGGCTGAGTGGGTAACATTATTGAACTCCAGTCAAATCCTCTAGGCTTACAGTCCTCACAAGAGACTGTGTGCAGCTGAAGTCAATAAGCTGTTAGAATGCAAGTATCAGGGCTCCATTAAAGGATAACTACCGTTTTTTACAACCTGGACCTTATTTCTAGCAAAATATATGATCATCTACTCACCCAGATAACTTTGGTGTCATTTGGCGTCGTTCGGACGAAATTAGATCCAGTGTAGCGCCGCGTTCATTTCACCAATATTTTGTTACGATACGCTATCCGGGGTCTGTAGGTTGACCTACTACCTCTGACCTGGAAGACGTCATCTCTGAGCTGCGCGCGCACCCGCGACAGCCGGCTTGTTTACCTGTAGCTGCTACTGCTAGTTTGACCCCGGATGTTGATAACAGACGAGCCCGGACTCAGAGGGGAATAGCACTAGTGTATCGTAACAAAATATTGGTGAAATGAACTAGTTTTGTGGCAGATAATGCGTTATATAGAGGCTGTGTTTCAGTGCCCCGTCACTCGCATTATATGGATATACCGGCGCTACACTGGATCTAATTTCGTCCGAACGACTTCAAATGACACCAAAGTTATCTGGGTGAGTAAATGATCATATATTTTGCTAGAAATAAGGTCCAGGTTGTAAAAAATGGTAGTTATCCTTTAAGGCCAATGTTTTGGAGTGGTTGGTTTATTTAAATAGCAACTAGCAAAGCAAAGTAACCCTAACCTTTGAAATTGGTATTGTGAATCATTTTGGTCCTTACAGTGTCTTTGAGGGCTGCCACCTAAATGTTGATAATTTGAGTTGGACTGCTTTTGCATTTTTTAAGCTGAGTCACTGTGTGCAGAGCAAACCGAGTTTTGTCTCAAAATCATCAGACTACAAAACTAACTGGAAAAATTGAGAAATTAAAGTGATGTGGGAAAACATTCTGTTCACCACTCCAATGCATTCAGCTCCAATGCTAAATGCTAGAAAATTCGATAAAACATCTTTTGAACCACAGTAGGTGGTAAGTAGAGGTCACTGAACTATGACCAGGATACCGATTGTATATTTCTTTGACTGAGCGGAAATCTGATGTTTTCTTATAACCAATGATGAACAGACACTAAAGTGTCTTTCAGTTCTGAATGTACTGGGTTTTTTTCCACTCTGAGTATGACACTGACCAAGGCTCTTGCCCTCTCCAGCCTGCCCAGCATTTATATTTTGGAAGAAAAATAGAGGCATCCAACCTTAAACAGTGTTATGAATTCACTTGAGTATTGTGTACAAAGTTTAGTTTGAAGCAGTGCGGGTTGTGACTTACTGACATATGTGCTCACCATAGCCATATGCGTTTGCTGCTAAGATTGTTCTGCACTACAAGCCATGTACTCAACTTGACCTGACTAGACCCGGCTGCCACTGGTACCAGCTCCTGTACACACCCCATCCTCAACTTTTCCTGTACATGCCAAACTACTGCCTGTATGCTGAAGAGTACCAAGGGACCAATTGGGGGATTCAGGGCTTACCAAATTCGCTCATGTAACTGAGTCAGACAGTACATTCACTAGCCTGTGGACACTACTGCTGCTGCCTGCTGAGAATAGCAGTGGTGCAGTTTGGTTGACGGTTAGACAGTAGATAGTATATAGTGGATATAGCTGAGTGCTTCTTATTGCTGAGAATTTTTTGATGATTTAAGTACCTTTATCATTGAGCAAGTTAAATTCTTATTTTTGAAAGATGATGCAGTATACATTTCTATACTTCCATTCAAAAACGTCACATCCTGTAGGTTTCCTTCCTGAACTATTCATTTCTCAGTTACTCCATTCATCCACCAAACCATCCTAGTCATCAGTCCAACCATTCATGAATATGCGACCAACCATCCAGTAATTTTACAGATGAACCGCAGACATAAGACCATCCAATATTAACTCTATGGTTTCCATTCATACAGTCTTTTCCTCAGTAATCAGCCTTTTAATCTCGTAATATGCCAGAGTAAGCTTAATCTTTTCCTCACTTTTGCATCCCTAAAAAATGACAATAGTTCTTTAAAAAATTTAATTGGAAGAAATGTCTCCAGTGACAAAGAAAACCGCCAAATTTGAAATAAAGATGAATTCTACCTTTTACCCACTCAAATCACCAAGCAAGAGCTTTAAGGCCATCGGACTAGTGAGAGAAAAATAGTTGCTCTGCATGGGTAATGAATTGATAATTGGCTATCGTGCAAAATATCATCAAGTACACGAGACAAAAACTGAATTATTTAGCTTGTCTAGTTGGAACATTAAAAGAGGAAAAAGGGAGAAAAGCCTCGTTTTTAATATTTAATATAAGGAAATTGTATTAACTAGAGGGGAGAAATAATTTGGTGCTTGTTGTTTCTGTTCTTCTGTTCTAATCTTTTTTGACACTGAAGATTTGTCCAAAGACAGCAAGGGAGACAGATTGAGAAATTCACACTAGGAAACAGAAATGAGAAGAGAGAAAGTGAACTATCCATAAGGATCTCTTCATGGCTGAAGACACAGCAAAATAGAGAAGGAAAGCAAGATGAACCGAAGGAAGAGGAGGAAAGTCAAAGAACTGGCATCAAAGCACACTTTGTGGCTGCTGATGTGAGTGCAGTGATCAAACAGCAGAGGAAAGGCTGGAATGTCTCTGGTCAGTAATAAGGTGATAGTTGATCCAGGCACTGTTTGACTATCTCTACCTCGGCACTAAGACAACAGTAGGCCAATTTGGTTTGTGTATTTGCGTGTGTGTATGAGTATGTGTTTGCAACTCTCTGGCTATTTTCTGCCCGTCTGTGCATTTCTGTTTGTGTTGTTTTTGTGTGTGCTTGTGTACCAGTTCGGTGCACTTTTCAATTCCACTGACCTGAAAAGCTCTGTTAATGCCGGATCCACAGGCACTGAGAGAGAGAGAGAGAGAGAGAGAGAGAGAGAGAGAGAGAGAGAGAAAGGGAGAGAGAGAGAAATATATATATATATATATATATATATATATATATGTAGAGAGAGAGACAGAGAGAGAGAGAGTGAGAGTGAGAGAGATTATAAAACAGAACTGACACTTGTTCATGCTAAATCCACAGGCTCTTTGTAGAACGGTTAATCACTGTGATGTGTGATCTGCGTAGGTTTACCATAAAATTAATTTCCAGTGAAACACTAAAGTATATGGAACACATTGTGTAATATATGCATGTGTTTAAAATACAAATTTCTCAAAAATGTGTTACTTTCATCTGAAATACTTGGTGTGAACAGCTTTACGTGAACCATTGCCATGCAAGAGATGTTGGTCAGTGCATTTAGGTGGAGGCCTTCCTACTGTACAGTTAATCTATTGGAAATATGTGATTAGATGATTGGCAAATAAAAAAAAAGGGGGGGGGGGCAGTCAGTTGTGAAGGGTTAATACTGTACCTACAACTCACTGTTTTTATATAAACAAACAAAAGCAGGATTAATTTAGTCTTCATCTTCAATATCAACCAGCAGTTACAAAACAGAATATAAATAATTAATGCAAAATATGGGTAAAATCCAATTGGATATCATGCTTTATACCTCAGTGTTTTTGTTTGTTTGTTTTTTCATTTGTTTAATGTAATATTTGTTTTTTTCAAAATTTCCCACTCTCTATAGGGTACACCGCTGTGTCTCTAATAAAAAGGGAGTAGTGAATGAGTGATTTTAGATGTCTGACACAGCCATGACACATTTGGTCTCTCCTTGGCCGACATGCAGAGGACACATGTAACTCAATCAAACAAGGGCCTTGTGGTCATAGGCTTCACTACACAGCTTACAAAGGGTTTGATCCACTTGATGTAGGAACAATGGTTACCACCATGTTCTCTGTTCAGTCAAAGATGTTAGATACTTTCTAGAGGAAATAAAATATGCATCAAGAGGGTCCCCTAATGGTCTTTTCGGATGCTTGAAAATGTGAGAGTGGACATTAGAGCTGGGATGGAATAGGTTTAAGTCTGTCGCTGAGCATTTTCAATGTTTGTTTATATTTTGTGCTACAGAGTAGGTGCAAGTGCATTATTGTCATGCGGCCAAGTCCACTAGAAGATTTGTAATGACCGGTCATCAAATGCTTCCAAATGCTAAAAGAAAGTCAGTGTTTCCCTTCAATATGTGTGCGTTAAACTGAATGTAAAACACACTGGATGCTCAGCTCCTGCTTCATGCTAGTTTACATGTCAACCAGCAACAGTGAACGCAACAGCCGTGTGCGGTGAGCATGTGCAAGCAAGTTTTTTTGGCTGTTCTGTATCCTTCACCATACACAGCTGCTCATTCACGGCTCTACTACACAGGTAAAAAAACAGTCTGTTTCAAGTTGCAGCATCACTGAAGCACATGTTATATCTATAAACCAGTGTATAACCGCTATTAATGAACACATCTGCTCTGGAGTCTTTTAATGTAACATGCTCGAGGATGATCCGAGTTTTGAAAACTGGGTCCTTAGTTGATTTGTCACTGAACTATGTTGCTATGAACCGATCAGGTTATCATTGTATTGTTGGTCAAAATGCATACAGACCTGCAGGTGGCAGTTCTGTGAACATTGTGGCAGGCGGCCCCTGCCTCTTTGTTTGTTCTGTGTTTAACGGAATAGGCAACATGTAGCTGCTGGTTAAAGAGTTAATACTGACAACACAGATAAATATTCTGTGTCTTGTTGTTTTTACAAAATATGTGTAAGATGTGAGAACAATACACCTGGACACAAATAGAAGCCTGATCAGCAACATTGACTATTAGTGCTTTATTTTAACATGTGTGTGTTTTTAGGGTTCTACCTACCCAGTCGCCACCCCCCACTGTCTGACTGAACATTTCACCCTTGGTTAGGTGGGTATTTTTAGTGATATAACAAAGTCTTGTTAACACATTTCCCAGAAGACAATTTTGAAAAAAAGTATCATTGATTTGAGTTACCTATTATTTTTTCCATCCAGAGTTCCATAATTTGTACTATGTATAGTTTTGTTGGATTAGATGTCACTGTGGCAGATATTTCATTTTGAACAAACCTCTTAAAATATGCACTTTGTGATTCTGTTTCTGCGAGATATATCAAAAGACAGTCAGAGGAAGAGAGAGAGCATTGAGAGAAGGTAACTCAACTGTGACAGTCTGGGATTTGTGCAGTGGTGTGTGTACAGTATATGTGCGTGCATGTGTATGTTTGTGCCGGGGAGTGAAGGTCACCCTGAACTGTAGTGCTGCTGTGTGTGTATCCATGCCGATACCTTTGGAGCGTGTGCGATGGCGCTTATCATCTGCATCCACCTCCATCTGCAGAGAAGGCACAAACAAGCTGTTAAACACAACAGACAGCATTGCAAAATTATCTTTAATTTGGATGCATGTTCATGATCAGAGTACTTTTTCCCCTTGTCAAACATTCAATTCACACCTGATGTTTGCATCATTTAGTTGTAACATTTTTTGTACTGTACTGTACTGTAGATAACTGACTGACTGACAATCAGTCTGCAATCAAATACTTTAAAGACATCTGTATTGCTCAATTCATAAGAATGCATTTGTACAAAGAGATCTCTTCAACCAAAAACCAGTACTTAGTGTCTTACTGGTTTTAATGGTTTGATGTCAGAAGTGGTAAAACAATTTAAGGAAATAACTCAAAACCAATGAAAATTATGCAAATTGAGGACATGTTTGATGAATAACCATATATTTAATTTTTATGATAAATATAAATTAACATTTTGAAATGATGCAATACTTAATTCCTGAACTATTTATTTCTCAGTTACTCCATTCATCCACCAATCCATCCTAGTCATCAGTCCAACCATTCAGTAATTTTACAGCTAAACTGCAGTCATAAGACCATCCAATATTAACTGTATGGTTTCCATTCATACAGTCTCTTCCTCAGTAATCAGCCTTTTAATCTCTTGATATGCCAGAGTAAGCATTATCCTTCCTTCCACCTCTCTTTCATGTCATGTCAGACCAACATATCCCCACAAAGATAGGTCTATCCCTTCACCAACACATCATAAATTGTTTAGGAGACTGAACGCCTGTGTATGTCACTCTGTTATTTCCAGATGTCTGTAAATATTTGTGCTTGCTGCGTCTCTGGACTACGATGGGGACTGTGGCCCTGTTTAGATGTCTCTTTTTATTAAACATGATTTATTAACACCACACTTACTATACTGTAGAGGCCCTCAGCCCTAATGGTGTGTTTTTTTATGAATGCCCATAAAAGTTTCAACAGGAGAAAAATAAAATGATGAAAGGCAAGGATACCTTGTAAATCTTATTAGCGTAGCAGAAAGGGAACAAACTGGCGTATTTTGGGGAGGATGACCTAAACTTTCTATATACAGTATGAATAAATATATTCTACGTGAAGCGTAACTGTGGTATCTACGGCAATAGAAAATAAATCCTTCCTTGGGAAAAATAGAAAGGACAAAGGAAAATAAAAACTTATCAATCCAATTCCTCTTCTCTCACCTTCCAGCCCTTATTTAGACAGAGACTTAGTATAGAGCACTGTGAGTGTGGTTATACATGTGAGTGTGTAACCTTGAATGATTCTGACTTTCTCACTAAGCATCTCTCATCGGTCTCATATTTGTTGTGTTTCATCAAAGTTTATCTGGAACCAAACAAGCTGGAGTAATAGCATCCCTTTAACATTTACATTCCACTTCATAGTGTTCAAGGAATCGTGTTTGATATGCCCTTATGCAGTAGCTGACTCTTAACGAAAGAGCTTACTTTTGTCAGACATACAAAAATACATCAAATATCTGTGGAGCAATTAAATCAATGTCGATTAAATCTAAGCTTTAAGATTTTTCTGTAAGCTTTAAGATTCTTCTGTATATATGTATATATATATTTTATTTTTTAAAATTTTTTCTCTGTTTTAGTAACTGTGTACTCATGGCTGCTGTTTGTGAACTGAAATACCAAGAGAACAAAAAAATTAAGAATTTTAAGTTTGGGCTGTTGTAGATGGCACTTCTCTTGTCCATTCAGCCATGAAAGGTATTATTCCTGTACCTCACAGTTCTTCTTTTCCAACAACTGCAACAGCATTTGGCAGCTGCAAAAGCTTTACGTGTACTAGGAAGGACCCATTTGTTATTTTACACTGTTGATAATTAATTAAAATAGGCATATGAAAAGAGTCTTTTTGAAGAACTGTCTTGAACCCACTAGACTGAGCTGTCTGCATGAAATACTAAAATCAAGAGATACAGTCTCAACCTGCTTGCAGAATGTTTCCATATTCAAAAGAAACACATCAGTTGTGGACTAAAATATGAGACTGACTTGTTTAAATACATGTTTAGTTGAAGTGCACACACACACACATACACACACACACATACATACACACTGTACATACTAACAGTGCCTATCTGCAGCTGACAGGCTCTCTCTGAGGGTCGTGGTTTGAAGCGATGCCTGCATCAGTGCTGAACACAACATCTACAGCAGAAGAATAAAACAACAGCAACATTAATGGCAGCAGCAGTGTCAGTCTTGTCGCCTCCACTTCCTTCCCCAAAGCTCCTCGTGAGAGTTGGACCCAGGAAGCAGGCGCGCCTCTGTGGCTCGCCATATGTTGGAGAGCCCTTCATATTCTGTCTGGCTTTTTCTCGCTCTTAGCACCCATGGGAAAATGTCATGGCTGTAATGAAGGTTAGCCTGCTTATTGAGGATTAGGAAGGCCCACTCCTTCTCTGTCTGCGTCTCAATTAGACCCTGGCTTTATAGGCCCACATGAATAACCACAGAATCACGTTGATCCAAGTTCCAAAAGTTTAGGTTGGTGAGTTAAGCAAATGCATAGAGTGATGTACATTGCTGAGAAAATACTGCATATTCTCCTATTTCTATGCAACCAGCAATTCATATTATTCTAAGAATTCAAATTAAATGTACTTTAAAATTTTGCAAAATCTGAAAAAGTAAATAAATAAAAGCTTTAAAAATAAAAGAACCAATTCTATTAACTGACACAATTTGGTCTGATAATGACTATTTACATTCATAAGATTTTCAGCAATCATACCAAAAAGTATTTTTCACTGAGTGTTTTGTTGCTGGGAGGACTCAAGCAAGGTGGAGATACTGTATAGGAGTAATTCACAAAATTCATTTTACACATGAGCTCCGCTGGGAATCAGTTGATAATAATAATAATTAGGTAAAAATCCTGTTATACTTCATATTCCTATTTACCATTCAAGGCCTCTAAATGTGTATGAGAGAAGTTCTTTCCATGTTTTATAATTTGCATCCATGAATTTTTAATCCATGTGCCATATTATGCAGCATATATTGTCACAGGATTTTATTCGCTTTCAAAGAACACAAGGTCTGGGATGAGATGGCTGCATAAAGTGAAGCACCATCACATTCCAAATTCATACCATATGAGCCTATAAACACACAAGTTTAATTCAGCACAAAAAATATATTCTCATAGAAGATTGACATCCTTTGAAAATACATGCATGTTGTGAATGGAAAGTGAAATTCAGATATTGGAAATAGCAGCTCCAAATGCCAACTGTGTTTGTGTTGGTATTGACTGTACAGTTGACATGCAAATTCACTTCTTTGGAAATGAGTGTGTCTTCATCATAAGGACACAGGAATGCCATCAGACAGACAACTTGCACAGGGAAAGAAGAAGAGGATTTTTGCTGTTTGATAGAGAAGAATCAGGATATTACAGGGAGTAAGGCATGATAAGAAATGCAGTGATTATTGTAATATGCAAGAGACATAGTACAAGCATTTTGTGTGTGTGTGTGTGTGTGTGTGTGTGTGTTTATCATTTTGGTAGTGGGGATAGGGGGGTGGGGGTGTACAGACATCTGTCACAACAATTCACATCGTTATCAGTTTCCCTTTGTTTTCACCTTGAAGTTTTGGGAGAATGCGTTTCAGGCATATGGCGCCCAACCCCACCCTCCGCTACACATGCAAACACACACACACACACGCACACACACACATTGGTATTCTGTAATGTAGCAGCAGGTAGCCACCAAAACTGCTCTGGCACTATCAAATTTCACTGCAAATAGGTATTGTATGCCATGCATCATCTAGTGACAGTAAACATGTGTACCAAACCGATGCTAAGTGCATCTGAATTAGTGTGAAGGGCTGTGGAGATAGCATCTGAGTGGGCGCTGACAGTCAGAGTGAGAAAGAGAGCGAGGGTGATGGAGACAGAAAGAGAGACTGAAATCTGGGGAGTGGTTCCTAACTAGTATGGAAAATGGTTTTGGTGGGTGATGGCTGTGGTGCATGCTCTAAAATGGTTAGAGTGAGAGAAGCTGTGATCTGAATACAATAGGACAATTTCTCAGCAGGTGCAGTGATGACAGAGCTGTCACAGTGTAGGAATTGAGGGATTTGTGTTTGTTACTTAAATGATTGCTATTTAACTTGAGTGGACTGAGCTCAGATACTTTTTCTCTCATAAAGTCTTAATTAGATTCAGCATTATGGCCTTGTATTTAAAATAGTTTATCTGCATTACTACTGCATTAATTGAGTAGGGAGCAGAATAAAGGTATTTGTTTTTGGACGCAGGTTGTGTCAAGGGTCTTCAAAAACTGGTTTGTATAGGATCATGTTTGATCATGTTGTTTCTTATATTGATATGATCATGAAAACATGATCATATTTATCACATTAAAAACTGATTTTACATCACCAAACATGCAGGTGGGAAATAACCCTTTTATCTGGGCCTCGACCAGTAATTAATAACAAAACTTTCCCTTCTGACAAAGGAAGATCTTATTTGAAATTTGGAGGGCTTAAAATATTTGGGGACCTTTATGAAGCAGCCTCTCCCATCATTTTAACAACTTAGGATCTGTTTGAAAATCTTTTTTCCATTTACACATTCGATGTTTCATTTTTGACAAATGTCACAACAAAAATACAAAAGTCGCAACAGCAAGTTGTGAGCAATAGTGACCCGTCCTTTTTTGCCTCTGATTGGTTAGCTTTGTTGGTTGTGTCTTCTCAGCTTGACCCAAACTGTTAACTCACACAGTAGTTCTGGTAATGTTTCTTTTCGGCGGTTAATAAACTGAAGTTTTTCTATTATAAAATAGAAAACCTATTAAATTATCAGAATATCACAGACAGCCTTTATTGTCATGGAAAACAAGCACAATTTCTCTCCTCAATGATACATTTCAACAAAAAAGAGATCTATTTTCCTTAAAGAATTGATTTGAAAGGGACATCTGTGTGGTTGGCCAGCTGCTCAACTGAGAGGGTTCTATGTGTCACAGTGAATTTAGCTGACTTTTTAATTTTCCAGCTCTAACTAAAGAATATGGCATTGTAATAAAACTGTCCCTTTTGGTTCTGTGGCTTTATATAAAGGTGTTCCTCTTCCTACTGATATCTCATTACTTCAACCTAGTGACACTCTTTTTGTGGTAAAATCTGTTTTGTGTATGCAAAAAAATAATAAAAGAGCTTTGCATTCCTTATTTCAACAACAGTATTTCTGTCCCTTATGTCACCTACTGAAATAAGTTTGTTAGTGACATTCCTTGGAAAATGGTTTTGCTGCTCCCTAACAAATATCTCATCGAGGTGTCATTTAAGCTTCTACACAAATGCTCTACTGTAAAACATTTCCTTAAAAGCTTTAAGAATGAAATGAATGTTTCTTGTTCAGTTTGCTCTGCTCATCCTGAAACTGTACCTATTTGTTCTGGCATTGTGATTACACTAAAAGACTGCGGCACGAGATTTCAACGTTAATTAATTTTACACTTATGATTGCTTTTACTTTAATTTATAAACATGTCCTTTATGGTTTTTAAATGGCAACAGAAAGATGGAGAAAATGGTGTAAATTATCAACCTTTTTATTATATTAGCTAAATTTCATATTCATTAATTAGATACTATACTAATAAGAAGGCTGTTAAAACTGTTTTTTACTCAAAGCCATTGTTTAACTTGTTTGATTTTTATTTGATTTTGAACATTTCTGTATAATGTCTATATCATATCTACTTTTAAATTTTTTTTGTTCTGTTTATTTTTATATTACTATTTTCCATTTCTTGTGTGTTTGTGATTCTCCCTGGCATTCTGTTTACATGTTTGTACCTTGCAGCCCCATAAAATGCAACCATTTGTTTTTTATATTGATGCTGACATGTGCTATGGTGTGCTTCTGCTTATATTTGAAAACTGAATAAAATATAATGAAAACCCTGTCAACAGACACTAGTAAAATTCAGATTTATCACATAAATCTGCGTCAGAACAAGCTTGTAAATATGATCCAGCAAGAACAAACACATTTTAACAGGTTTATGTGTAAAAACCGGATGCACCAGTCTACCTGAAATGGTTTGCGGTTGAGACAGCTCTTTGGTCCAGACTTCTGCTTCCACTGTGACCTGCTAATGTTCAGCTGGAGAAGAACGGCTCACGACGTCTCCGCTAAATTCATTTTCTACACAGAAGGAAGAAGAAGACGGAGTACATGCATCATTAAAATCATTTGCAGAACAATCACATTCACATACAGCCGTGACAGGATCTGAAATTTCCTCTTCTCCTTTGACTCTGGGCTCATGAATAGTCATATAGCATTAGCTATGCGGCACATGGCAAGCGAACGTTGATTTCTGCCATAACGACGACTGCTTGTCTTGTGCGATAGGCTTGGCAACATGGGGTAATTAGCTAGATCTATCATCTTCTGCAGGAAGTGGGGACAAATATAGCTAATGATCCATGCCTGCCTCCATGATTTCTCTCCTCAGCTCTCCATCTTTTGCTGAGTTGGGGGGGGGTCGAGGCCCTACTCTGTCAAAAAAAAGGTAAAATAACCTTCGTCATAGAAAGAGATAATGACAGAAAGGAGAAGATATGGAAGTGTGAATGGAAATATGCACTCATACACTGTCTCCGTCTGCTAATTGAGAATATGTATGGGAGAGAACAGATGAGGTGTTGATGGTGTATAGGGACTATCACAAAGAATGAAGGCCCCCATAGAGAGCCTACCAGACGGCCCATAACAAGTACACACTCACACATACACAGACACACACACATACACCGCGGTCATTCACAACCTATCTCAAAGCAGCTTAAATCAAAACGATGGCTGCTCCCTCAGGACTAACACAACCATACACATACGGTGGATGCTCAGAGTGCCTGTTGGTTGTTACGTAAATGGAGTGGCGGCAGTTACGTGCACAAGCAGACTTTACTTCTTTTACTTTCTTTTTAACCCTTCATCAGACACACGCACACACCTCTGTTCAACAACCTTTTTTGTCCACTACCTTTGTAGTGTGAATAAAAAACATGGCCAAGCTGGAAACAGTGTGCGCGAGTTGTTAGGGGATAATGCAAACAATGGCCCACTCAAACTATATTTTCATTTTACCACTACGATCCTTCTGTCTTTTATGTTGAAAGTTTATTTGAAATCAGCGTCAAAGGCTGGTTTCTACTCGACTGAAGCCATCGGTGCACTCCAAAAGCATGTTCATTCAGAAAAATGTGGCAAAAAAAAAAAAAAACGTTTTTTTTTTTGTTGTTTTTGTTTTTAGCAGATAGCTAGCAGATTGTGTATGCAGAAATGTATGACTTTGTAGCAAATTTGTGACATAATTCCACCTGCTTCAGTCCCATAACATACAAGCAAACCCCAAACACACACACACATGCATACACACTCCTTGGCCCCATGGTCATTATAATCAGAGATGGATCAATCAATCAAAGGATCTGTCCTCTGATGAAGGTCTTCATGTGGAGGCTGATGACAAATCATAGCTCTCTGACTCTTTATCAGGACAAGGTCCACATTCCCCGGTATCTCTCTCTCTCTCTCTCTCTCTCTCTCTCTCTCTCTCTCTCTCTGTGTGTGTGTGTGTGTGTGTGTGTGTGTGTGTGTGTGTGTGACAAGAGAACAAAACAGACAACAGAGGAAGATACAGTGCAACAATACAATACACTGTGGCCGTGTGGTAATGTGTGTTTTTTCAGTCATGGAGCTGGGAAGCTATCCTGCTAATTTCAGTACCAAGGACAGTGACAGACAGAGCACAACAAGGGAAGAAAAGGCCTGCAACTGCAGTTGGACCACACACACAGGACAAACAAACACAATCAGTTTTAATACATACAGTACATAGGCATTCATAATAAAGGGGACGAATTAGAATAGCTTTTACACACGTGTCTATAAAGATTAAATATATGACCAAGACTTCTTCTAAGCATCCTACAAGTTTGTGAATTTCTTGCAGTCTATGCCTTGGAGAATGAGGAGAAGGGACCATGTCTGCCCTTTACTGGGCTCCTATATTTATCAAAGGCAGGGTACACACAGTAATTAGCCTATTATGTTGTATGGTTATGTACACTGTGATATAGAATGTGGGTCGTGATGTCTGCTTTGACATTTTCCATATGGGGTTAGGGTCAGGGTCCATCATAGCCAGTATGAACTTCTATTCTCAACTAATTCTGGATGTCAGTGGATGTCTAGATTATGGCCTGACTATTGACATGGCCAGGCCATGATCTGGACGTCCATTGACAGCCAGAATTAGTCGATAAATGACGTTGAGAAAAGATGTCCAGTCAGGCCATAATCTAGACATCCACTGACATCCAGAATTAGTTAAGAATAGATGTTCATACTGGCTATGATCTGGATGTCAACTGACAACCAGAATTAGTCGATAAACGATATATAAACATCTATACAACGTCCAGAAAAGACGTATAAAAAACTTTCATTCTGGCTCCCCAGAGGACGTCTTTTAGACGTCTTGGATGTCCATAAATGATGTCTAAAAGACGTGATCTAGACCACTTTTTGCTCACCGGGATGCTGTCCATGACAGGAATTTTAGACAGACACTCTAACACAGAAAAGAATGACACACATCATATAAGGAAACACACTTATGGTACATGAGGACAAGGGGCACACACAAATAAGCACATATTACAAGAGAGACACATGCTTTATTCATATGATGTGTATGCACATACACATGTACGCAGCAATCTTGTTCTGCCAGGCTCTTGTGACTGGGGCTGCCTGACCTACATTCTAGCAGATACGTATACAGGCAGAGAGGAGATGAAATCTCTCTTGCTATTGCACTCGCTCTCTCTGTTCCATATCCTGTGTTCATTTCAGTGCCTGCCCTGTTCATTGCCTACTGGACACACACACATACACATAGTTGAGTTGAAGAAATGACTATGATTTCTTTGCCTGAATGTCCTCCCGCTGCAGATGAAACTGGCATTGTCAGGGTATAGCTACATGTGTTTGATGATTGAGGTGAGAGCAGTATCTCTGTATATTCTGTCCTTCCTCAGAACTACTGCAGGACAAGCACAAGACCAAAAGCTAGCTTCTCATGGTAACAAAAGGTAAGGTGAGGAAAGAAGCTGATGGAGTGCAAGATGAGAACAAGATTTGAGGAGAACTGAAATATTTAGTGCACAAATGGGTGATCGTCTGTTAGTTAACTGCTCTGATGAGCTAGGGGTGGGATTGGTCTGCTAATAAAGCCAGCTGGCATCTTTTACTTCTCACACAGTTCAGTGGAAATGAATGCTTCCACTGAATCACACTGCAAACACAGAGTAAGATAACAGAAAAACAGTACTCATATCATTTCTAATTTAAAGGGTTCATTTTGACCCAAACCCTTAGGTCTCCTAATACAGTGAGAGTGCTCTTTATTTGTCCAACATATCATTTGCCATTATTCATGCTCACATTATGACTATGTTTTGTTATTTCAGGTGGCAGTCTAGAGCTCAGAGTATCTATCCAGTAGTCCTCTCCGTGCCCTGACAGCATAGAGATTAGTAATTCAAAAGGCTTTTACTTTATAAAAAAGACTTGATCCACCACATCCCTAAACTAAACCTACCTAGCCCTCTATATGCTACTGAGGCAATACAATGACCACACTGTCATAACAGTGATACGGCATAAACCAACAGAAGAATTCCAATGACCCTGAATCTAGACATCTTTCATTTTGCAGGATTTTTACAACAGATCTTCCTGCAAGTAGAGAGAAAATAAAACAGAAAGCATGTGAATTACAGTTTCCTTAAAGCATTCCTAACATATGTAATTTCATTATAGACAATTTTGTCAAAATACTATCAAAAATATGTTTTCATTTTGTAACGGCATTTTTACAAATTTTACATTTTTAATTCATGATCATTTTCATGGCAGTGCATTGTCGCCAGAACCTGCCCCCTCAGACAATGTCCTCCGCCTCTCTCAACAGGGCTCAATGACTTGCAGCAAGATCTATGCAGCCAACAGCTAGCACCTGTTGGCCGCTCTTCACAGAGTTGTATCTGTTTCTCTGATATTCAGAGAACAAGAACACACAGGGCTTCAGCTACCCATAAATTCTGTAAAATCTCTGTTGAGCTTCGCGGCTTCACTAGCGCTGAACTCGGGGAATAACCTAGCGGAGGCAATAATATTCTTTAGCCCTTCTTGGCATATTTATTTGAGACACACTCTCATCGGTCATGGAGGAATGAACTCCGAACTCCACATACAAAAAAAAAGGCTGGGCGTGACCTTAACAAAATGTGATGACACAGCATGAGTTTCTGGTCTATAGACTTGCGACTCACTGTGGTGAAAACAAAATACTGCACCCCAGTAAACAGCAGTACAATCACATCTCACATCACAACAACCGAGTACACTAAATAAAAGAATGTCTCTTAACACCCCCACTTGTACTCAGGTTGGAGAAATCCAAACACAAATTACACACAATAACATACTGTACAATACAGATGTGGACATCTTCCACTCTTTTTAGACACCAAACATAATGCCTGCAAACTTTTCCAGTTTTGATTTAGTGACGGGTTTGGTCATAACGTCTGCAACCATCTCTTCAGTAGGGCAATATACCAGGGTCACTTTCCCCTCGTTTACAATGGACCTTATAAAATGATATTTAATGTCCACGTGCTTGCACCTCTGTCTGTTTACAGGGTTTTTGGCTAAGGCAATTGTTCCCTGGTTATCCTCATTCACTACTGTTTGCGTGTATTTGCAGTCATCAATACTTTCCAATAGCTGCTCTAGGTATATACACTCTTGCATAGTAGAGGCCAGAGCCATATATTCTGCCTCGCAGGTTGAGAATGCTACTGTAGGCTGTTTCTTAGTTTTCCATGAAACTAAAGAACTGTTCTTACTTAGGCTTACACAGTAACCTGTGGTGCTACGTCTGTCAGAGGTATCAGCTGCCCAGTCTGCATCACTATAGGCTACTAGGCCTAACTCTTCACTGTCATTTCTCCTGAAACACAACTCTCTGTTTGTAGTGCCTCTTAGGTACCTTAATACATGCTTCACAGTTACCCACTGTTCCTCTGTTGGCTCACAAAAATATTGTGATAGCTTGCTTACCACAAAACTTAAGTCTGGATGTGTACATGTTGTTAAATATATGAGGCTGCCTACAGCCTCGCTATACATTTTAACATCACACATCTTAACGGCATCTTCTGTGTAACACAGTTTTTGATCACAAGGAGTTTCCCTGGGTTTACAGTTTTGCATATTAAACCTTTCTAATATCCTGTTGACATATGTTTCCTGTGACATCTTCACACATCCATCAGACTGAGTGAAATCGATACCCAGAAAATGCTTAAGCCTACCTAAATCTTTCATCTTAAATTTTTCTGAAAGCATCTCTTTTACATCCATCATTACTTTTTCATTGCTGGTAGCAATAATCAAATCATCCACCCAGATTATCATAATCACCTTTCCATGTTTTGTCTCCTTGGCATATACACAGTGATCTGCTGGGTTTTGTGTGAAATCATTTTCAGTTAGACAGTCATGTAAAATCCTATTCCAATTTCGGCCAGATTGCTTTAGACCATACAAAGATTTTTCTGGCTTACACACCAGACCTTCCCCTTTTTCATAACCTTCCGGTTGATCTGTGTAGATCTCATAATCAATGGGAGCGTGTAAATAAGCTGTTTTTACATCCATTTGGTGGATTAACAAGTTCTCCTGTGCTGCTTTTTGTAGCAATACCCTTACGCTTGTCAAATTGGCTGTTGGGGAGAAGGTTTCACCATAATCAATCCCCATCTTCTGACTGTAACCCTTTGCTACAAACCTTGCTTTGTACTTGTCTTTACCCTCAATGTCACTCTTAACAGAATAAACCCATTTACCCCCCACTGTTTTCTTGCCCTTTGGCAGAGTAGTCAGAGTAAATGTGTTGTTTTCTTCTAATGACTGGATTTCTTCGTCCATTGCTTTAACCCACTGTTTTGAGTTAGCTGACTCCATGGCTTCCTTAAATGTATGTGGGACACCACACATTGCTCTGTAACAGTAATCAGTGGTAATATGAACCCTATCACTATCACCGTTGTCAGTTACAAAATCCCTTAAATGACTTGGTTTTCTCCTCTCTCTTATAGGATACCTCCCACCTGCAGGTTCACTACTTGTCTCACTTGACTCTTCTTGGTCACACTCATCAGATGTACCACCTTGTGGATTTTTGTTTCTCACCCTATTACATCTGCTGTTTGAGTGTGTGTGTGTGTGTGTGTGTGTGTGTTTGTGGTGGGCAGAGTGGTTTCAGGTGTGCCAAGACAGAGCAGAGCCCTATCAGCTGCATCTCATCCTGCAATCACCTCAGCCTACTTCTACTCAGTCCTGCCACACGCTCGCTGCCAGATCGTAGCCACTGCTCAGTCAGTATACAGCTCGACTCTAGCTCACTAAACCTGTACTTGAGATAAGAAACACGTTTTTAACCTTTTTCCTCTGTTTTCAGTACCCGCCTGCCTGCTCTGCTCTCCGGCCCCCACTCTGCTCCACCAGTCTCCGCCTTGCAACACCCCAGCCTGCTCCCTCCTCAGCCTGCCTCCTCCGCATATGCCCCGGACCCTCAGCTTGCTTTTCACTTCAAAATAAAGCCTTGTGAAACTCCACCTGTACCTCTCCGTCTGTCCGCAATTGGGTCCTCATACTACCGCCCCGTAACAGTACGATCTGGCCATATGGATCCAGCGGACCAGGATTCCGCCGTCCGCCAAGCACTCACGGGACAGGGCGCAGTCCTTGGACAACACAGTGAGGTATTGCAAGCACTCACGGCTCGGGTAGCCGAGATGGCACAGACCCTGGCAAATCTCCAACTGCAACTTGCAGCCCAAGACCCTCCCCCAGCTCCCGTGGCAGCCGGCAGCAACCAGCCTCAGACCCGGGAGTCCCATGTGCCACCTCCTGAACCCTATGACGGTAACCTAGGCACTTGTAGGGATTTCCTGATGCAATGTGGAATTGTTTTTGACCAACAGCCCAGTTCCTATGCTTCCGACCGAGCCAAGGTGGCTTACGTGATGGGTTGTCTCCGGGGGTCTGCACGCAGCTGGGCCACGGCGGTGTGGGAACAGCAGTCTCCACTTGTTGCCTCCTACCCCGACTTCACAGCTGAAATGAGGAGAATTTTTGATCATCCCGTCCGTGGGAGAGATGCCGGCAAGAGGCTGATATCCATCCGTCAAGGTACAAGCTCTGTCGCTGAATTCGCCATTTGGTTTCGCTGCCTGGCCGCGGAGAGTGGCTGGAACGAGGAGGCGCTCCAGGGGGCTTTTCAGAACGGCCTCAATGAGAGCATTAAGGATGAGCTGGTGTCTCACCCGGAGGCCGAGGGACTGGAGAATCTGATTGCTTTGTCCATCCGGATTGACAACCGTATCCGTGAGCGTCGGAGGGAGAAGACAGGTAAGGTAGCTCCTCCCATTCCACCACCTACCTTACCTCGTTTTTCTCCCCCGACTGCCTCTGTTCCTCGTCCTCCAGATCCCGAACCCATGCAACTGGGCCGAGCCAAACTCTCGCCAGAGGAGAGGCAGCGCCAGTTCAATTCCAGGAGCTGCCTGCACTGTGGTCAGTCTGGTCATTTCCTCCTCACCTGTCCTCTGCGCCTGGGGGAAGGGCCGGCTCAGCAGTAGTGGGGGAGATACTGTTGAGTCATAGTAGTTGCGAGTCTCCTTCCAGACCCCTGCTCAATGCCTCCCTCATGTGGCAGAACCAGACATTACCCTTGTGTGCTCTCCTTGACTCAGGGGCTGAGGAGAGTTTCTTAGACAGTAAGATTGTTGTACAGTTGGCTATAGACACAGTACCACTGGATTCACCTAAAACTGCCAGAGCCCTTAATGGTAAATTTCTCGCCTGTGTGACTAACAAGACTGTGCCCATCCTCTTCAGAGTCTCAGGTAATCATCAGGAGATGATGAGTTTTCATGTTATCGACTGCCCCAGCTCTCCACACAACCCCCAACTGGACTGGTCAGCTGGTAAGGTAATTTCCTGGAGTAATTTTTGTCATGCTAACTGTCTGCATTCAGCCCCTGCTCCTGCCCTGTCTTTACCTCCTTCTGTTCCTGAGCCAGCTGACCTGACTTCTGTACCTCCAGTTTATCATGACCTGGCCCTGGTTTTCAGTAAACATCATGCACTATCATTACCACCTCACCGGCCATATGACTGTGCTATTGCCCTGCAGCCTGGAGCACCGCATCCCCGCAGTCGCCTGTACAACCTCTCTCGTCCTGAGCAGGAGGCTCTGGAAGAATACATCCGAGACTCCCTGGCTGCAGGCATCATCAGACCATCCTCTTCCCCGGTGGGTGCAGGGTTTTTTTTTGTGGGAAAGAAAGATGGCACACTCCGACCGTGTATTGATTTCCGGGGATTAAACAACATAACCATCAGGAATACCTATCCTCTGCCTTTAATCGATTCTGCTTTTTCCCCTCTTCATGGAGCTAAGATCTTCACCAAGCTGGACCTGCGAAACGCTTACCATCTCATCCGTATCAGGGAGGGGGATGAGTGGAAGACCGCCTTTAACACCTCCCTGGGCCACTTTGAATATCTGGTGATGCCATTCGGTCTAACAAATGCTCCAGCTGTTTTTCAGGCCTTCATCAATGATGTGCTTCGAGACATGATCGGACGGTTTGTCTTCGTCTATCTGGATGATATTCTCATTTTTTCACCTGACCTTGACACCCACCGGCAGCACGTCCGTCAGGTACTCCAACGCCTGTTGGAGAACAAGTTATTTGTCAAACCTGTCAAATGTGAATTCCACGCTTCCACAGTGTCTTTTTGGGCTATGTCATCTCACAGGGGCAGGTGAGGATGGATCCAGCTAAGGTTGAGGCAGTGTCTGAGTGGCCCGCCCCCACAACCCGAAAGCAGTTGCAGAGGTTTTTGGGGTTTGCCAATTTCTACCGGCGTTTCATCAAGAACTATAGTCACCTGGCAGCCCCTCTCACAGCTCTGACCTCAACCTCTCATCCGTTCCACTGGACTGCAAGTGCGGAGACCGCGTTTCAGGAACTTAAGGGCCGCTTCACCTCAGCTCCCATTCTCACCCAGGTGGATCCAGAGCTTCAGTTTGTTGTTGAGGTGGATGCTTCAGAGACTGGGGTAGGAGCTATTCTTTCTCAACGTTCTCCCACTGACCATAAGATGCATCCTTGTGCTTTCTACTCCCACAAGCTGTCCCCCGCAGAACGAAACTATGATGTTGGAAACCGGGAACTTCTGGCAGTCAAACTTGCACTGGAGGAGTGGCGTCAATGGTTGGAGGGAGCCAACCAGCCTTTCATTGTGTGGACGGATCACAAGAACCTGGCCTACATCCAGACAGCTAAACGTCTCAACCCACGACAAGCCAGGTGGGCCTTGTTTTTTGGATGATTCAATTTTACCTTGACTTATCGCCCCGGTTCCAGGAACACCAAGCCAGATGCCCTGTCCCGCCAGTTCACGGCTGATGCACCTCCTGAATCAGATCCCATTCTGCCCCCATCCTGCATTGTGGCCTCTGTGACCTGGGACATTGAGTCACGTGTGTGCCAGGCCCAGCAGACTCAACCTGATCAAGGTAATGGCTCCCCTAACTCTCTTTTTGTTCCAGAGTCAGTCCGCTCCGAAGTCCTCCAGTGGGCCCATTCAACCAGACTTACCTGCCATCCCGGGGTGGGTCGTACCTTGGCCTTCCTTCGACGGCGCTTTTGGTGGCCGACCATGGACAAGGACACCAGGGGCTTTGTTACTGCTTGCAAACAAGACTTCAACTCAACCCCCCTCTGGCCTACTCCGCCCCCTGCATGTACCTAGTCGTCCCTGGTCACACATCGCCTTGGATTTTGTGACCGGTCTGCCCCCATCAAATGGTAACACGGTCATCTTGACTATTGTTGACAGATTTTCCAAATCAGCCCACTTCATTCCTCTGCCAAAACTCCCATCCTCCAGAGAGACTGCAGACCTTCTGGTCTCACATGTGTTTCGTTTACATGGTATTCCTGTTGATGTTGTATCAGACAGAGGTCCCCAATTCATTTCGCGGGTATGGAAAGCTTTCTGCTCTGCTCTTGGGTGCTCTGTTAGTCTTTCCTCTGGGTTTCATCCACAGACCAATGGCCATACCGAGCGAGTTAACCAGGAGCTGGAAGCCGCCCTTCGCTGTGTGGTCTCTACTAACCCCTCCCGGTGGAGTTCTGAGCTGCCATGGGTGGAGTATGCCCATAACTCCCTCACCAATGCCTCTCTAGGTATGACACCATTTGAATGTTGTCTTGGATACCAACCCCCCTTGTTTGCAAGTCAGGAGGAGGAGGTGGCCGTGCCCTCGGTCCAGAACCATCTGCGCCGCTGCCACCGCACATGGAGGATGGCTCGGGCGGCACTTCTCCGTGCATCCAATAGGGCCCGGACCTATGCTGACCGTCGCCGTGCTGTGGCTCCAGTTAACACCCCGGGTCAGAAGGTATGGCTGTCATCTCGGAACATCCCTTTAAGGGTGGAATCACGAAAACTGTCCCCACGTTTCATTGGGCCATTTGTTATTGATCATGTGATCAACCCTTCTGCAGTCCGGTTGAAGCTCCCTGCATCTCTTCACATTCATCCGACCTTCCATGTGTCCCAGATCAAGCCTGTCCATTCGAGCCCTCTGTCTCCCCCCACAGTAACACCTCCCCCTCCTCGGCTGATCGATGGCCACCCTGCATACACGGTTCAGAGGCTGTTGGATGTTCGACGAAGGGGACGAGATTGGCAATACCTTGTGGATTGGGGGGGCTACGGGCCCGAGGAGCGTGCCTGGATTCCTCGACGGCTCATCTTGGACCCCTCCCTCATTCGGGACTTCCACGCCCGCCACCCTGACAGGCCCGGTCGGGTGCCAGGAGGGGTGTGTGTGTGTGTGTGTGTGTGTGTGTGTGTGTGTGTGTGTGTGTGTGTGCCAAGACAGAGCAGAGCCCCATCAGCTGCATCTCATCCTGCAATCACCTCAGCCTACTTCTACTCAGTCCTGCCACACGCTCGCTGCCAGATCGTAGCCACTGCTCAGTCAGTATACAGCTCGACTCTAGCTCACTAAACCTGTACTTGAGATAAGAAACACGTTTTTAACCTTTTTCCTCTGTTTTCAGTACCCGCCTGCCTGCTCTGCTCTCCGGCCCCCACTCTGCTCCACCAGTCTCCGCCTTGCAACACCCCAGCCTGCTCCCTCCTCAGCCTGCCTCCTCCGCATATGCCCCGGACCCTCAGCTTGCTTTTCACTTCAAAATAAAGCCTTGTGAAACTCCACCTGTACCTCTCCGTCTGTCCGCAATTGGGTCCTCATACTACCGCCCCGTAACACACCCTTGGTTCCTGAGACTTCTCAGTGCTCTCATAAACCTCCTGTGTGACTCTGTCTTCATCATTGTTTGATTCTGTCTCAACTGTCTGTTTGCTTTTCCACATTTACCTTGTTCACAAATTTAACAAGTCTGTGTTTTTGAATCTTCTCAGTGTCAGGATGATAAACCAAATAAGCAGGGCTGTTCTTGTCATAACCGACAAAAAATCCCTGGTCACATCTGGAATCAAGCTTTCCCTTGTTCTATTTGTATGTGTAACATACAGATCCAAATTTCTGCATTTTGGACAAATTTGGCTTTTTATCTGTCAACATCTGGTAAGGGGTCTTCCCTGTTCGCTTATTAAAGCATCTGTTGCGTACTATGGCCGCCGTTCGAACAGCATAGTTCCAGAGACATTTGGATAGCTGACTTTCAATTAGCATACATCTGCCCATTTCAAAAAGAGTATGCCAGCCCCTCTCAGCGGTACCGTTTTGGTGAGGTGAATACGGGGCTGATGTCTCGTGCTTGATACCATTCTTCCTTAACAGGGTCTGGAAATCCCTGCACATAAACTCTGTGCCGTTGTCTGATCTGATACACTTTATCTTTCCATAAGGGGCAGTATCTGCTAGGAACTTTTCAGTTGCCTGCACCGTATCACTCTTTGTCTTAAGAAAGTATACAAACACTGCATTTGAATAATCATCGGTGAATGACTGCACATATTTGTACCCACCAATAGACTCATTAGCTACTGGACCTGCTAGGTCTGTGTGCACCATCTGTAAGGGAGCCTCTGCTCTTGTATCAGGGTCTCTGCTTCGGGTTTGAACAAACTTTTCCTGAATACATACCTCACACTCTTGATCAGGCTTAACAGTCTTCCCCTTAATCTGCATACCATTAACCACATTTTGTAATCTTTGTATATCCTCATAGTTGCAGTGGCCTAATATTTCATGCCACGTCTGCATGTCATGACAAGTATTACACTTATCACTGTCCTCAATCTCAGTGTGCAAATAATACAACTTGCCATACACATGAATGTCAAACCTGGTACCGTCTTTATGTGTCAACATGTCCTGTCCTTGTTTAAAGGTGATCGTTGCTCCAAACGCGGTGGCTGACTTCACCGAAAAAATGTCTTGGGGGTAAGACGGTATAAACAACGCGTCTCTCAGCGTTGCTCTACGTCGTTGTCCCGTACTGTCTACCAGGAACACCTCTGCATTCCCCTTGCGTTGAGCGACACCTCTGCACAGGGTGCCGTCTGCCAACTCTACACAGTGCGTCTCCGGCTTTAACGTGTCGTCAAAGCTTTTAAACTTGGTTATATCGGTAACGATGTGGGAAGTAGCTCCAGTGTCAACCATCAAGCCCTTCTCCTTGATGTTGGGTGCTGGCTGCTGCTGAACCCCGATGTCTGCGTCCTTGATCCTGAAGGCATAATCCGCTGCTGCTGCTCCAAATCCGTTGCCGCTCTCATCTGCGACTTTCCTTGCTCCATCTTGTTTATCTTTACGTCTACAAGTGGCATCGTTGTGGGTGTCACTCTTACAATGTCTTTCGCCGACATGCTTTTGCTCGGTGACCTCTCATGCCACACTTGAAACATACAATGTCCACATCTTCATTGCTCCTGTCCCGTGCACTTGACTTGGCGGGCTTCCGCCCGGCTCTCGACACAGTCCTTATCACATTGTCACTGGACTCTGCTGCAGCTAGCTTCTCTGTGGCTTCAAAACTACGCAGCTTTGTTTTGAATTCTGCAAATGTTAAGTCTTCCTCATTATGTGCTACATGTATTGCAAATGGCTTAAAACTTTCAGGCAGCCCTTTTAAAACCATAGCAATCAGCAGACCATCTCCCAATGTTTCACCTGCGTTCCACAGCGCCGTAATGGTGGTCTCTGCCCTGATGATGTAGTCTGTAACCGTCTCGCTGCTCGTCTTCTGAAGCGATGTCAACATGGTGTACAGGTTGATAATGCGGGGCTTCCCCTTCCCGGCATAGTATTCCCTCAATATTTCCAGTGCTTTTCTTGCATTGTCAGGTGCATCTCTCATAATTAATGAGAGGCTCTTATCGTCCAGAAGTTGGATCAACTCGGCGTACGCATCAGCGTTCTTCTTACCGTCTGCCGCTACCTCAACTTGGCCGTTGGGTTCTCTCAGAACCGTATTCTTTAATCCTAATAAATGCAAATGTCCCATCATTTTAGTCTCCCACAGTTCATATTTGGTTTCATCTCCGTCGAACATGAGTCGAGGCAGCCTGCTTGCTCCTCGTGACTCCATGATGCTATCTGTTAGCCGTTAGCACGCTGTCCGTCGCGACTTTCTAGCGACGAATAAACATCCAAAACTCTTCCCTGAGTTGCTCCTGGGCCCATAACCTGTTGAGCTTCGAGGCTTCACTAGCGCTGAACTCGGGGAATAACCTTGCGGAGGCAATAATATTCTTTAGCCCTTCTTGGCATATTTATTTGAGACACACTCTCATCGGTCATGGAGGAATGAACTCCGAACTCCACATACAAAAAAAAGGCTGGACGTGACCTTAACAAAATGTGATGACACAGCATGAGTTTCTGGTCTATAGACTTGCGACTCACTGTGGTGAAAACAAAATACTGCACCCCAGTAAACAGCAGTACAATCACATCTCACATCACAACAACCGAGTACACTGAATAAAAGAATGTCTCTTAACAATCTCTCTTGCTAAACCCCTTCGAAAGGAGAACTTTAGGGGAAAAACTTAGGGCCGGATCTACTTAAGGTTTGCGTGTATTAAAACGTGTGCAAACTCCTTGCACACGCAAAAAAATGTACAAACTGATTTACTAACAGTGCGCAAAAAGGGTTGCGTCTGTCAAAGGTGCAAAATACCGCGTCTGCATTCAGTTAGTACGTTTGCAGCAATGAATATGCAACATGGGGCGTTTACACGCAATTGTGCTTGTTGTGGGTGGAGAAAATGTAAATATATTCATTTAGCACACGCAAAGTGATTTATCAAACCTGAAAGCAATTTTGCCAATAGAAACTGCGTCTACATTTACCACGTCTCAAAGGGAGGTGCAAACGGTTTGTATGCATAATTGCATACACAGGGCTACGGTTATTGCTGCAAGAAGGAGACTCCGAAACAATGGAAGGAGACGCCGAGATGCATTTTTCACCCTTGTGTGAACATTTTTGGGATGAATGAGGAAACTATCATTAGAACATATCGCCTATCCAGCCTTGCCATTTTGGAGCTGTTGGAGGAACTCAGAGCGGATTTGGAGCCAGCTACGAGAAGGAGTCACGCAATACCTGCAATAACAAAACTCCTTGCAAGTTTACTATTATTATTAGGGTCCGGGCAGCTAAGCAATAAGCGTTTAAATTTAAAAACTTTAAAAATACCTACAAAATCAACAGTACATGCTACAGTTTTGAAACTTTCACCAAACTGTAGCCTCAATACTGCTGAAACTTTAGTCCACTTACACTCATTACAAATTATGAAGTCCATCACTCAGTTTTTTTCAAAACCTGTAAAACTTATAAAACCTGTCTCCTCCCACAATTTTTGCTCAATTGTCACCAAACTTGCTAGAGAGCATCTTCAGACCGTCCTCCACAAAACTTGTTTCTCGGATTTTTGATTTATCAAAAATTAAGCCTACAGTGCATCAAAATGTTTGACTGTAAACAGTACTGTAAACATATACTATCAAATTCTTGCTAAATACATTTTCAATCTTCCTGAAAAAAATTGAGAATATTTTGGAGTCATGGTTGATCGAGTTTGGCAAATATCAGAATTTTATCTCAAAAACTGAATTTTTGAGAACATTTTGAATTCTGCTCTCATGGGAAAAACTGAAGTCAATGTAAGAGTGGCATTTTTAAACATCAAATTTTCTCTTATGAAGCAAAACACTTTAAGTTAAAAACAAATCACCAACATTTCCATGCTGTCAAGATGCAATTTATGTATTATCAGATTTTTGTTCAGGTAAAGGAATTTCTGACATTTTGACCATTTTTGAAATCTGCCTTGACAACAGCTGCCTGGACAGTGACTCCCTGAGTCGACAAAGGAAGCTACACAGCAGGTCTCACTTCCAGCCAGTTAGCCCAGTGAGTTAGGAGCTGGTGCTTGGTGTCAGGGGCTGTGGGTTCAAGACCTGATGACAACGACGATGACGACAACAGATCCAGATGTCCTCAACATGAAACACAAGACATGTCAATTGTCCTGATGGTAGCATCGCAGCAAGTCTCTAAATTAAATAAAAACAAATAGCTTCGACTGGACCATGGACGAAAGCTAGCCAAATTTTGCACAAAGGTCCAGTCTCATGCCAGATTACCTCAGCTGTAAACCCAAGCCAATAGTCCTGATGGTGGTGCTACAGCAAGCGTCTAAAGTTCAAAACTTTTAAAATTCGTAACAAATCAACCATACTTGCTACAGCTTCAGAACTTTCACCAAACTGTAGCCTCAATATTGAAGAAACTTTTGTACATTTAAACCTATTAAAAATTATGAAGTACATCACTCAGTTTTTTTTTTCAAAAACTGTAAAACTTCTTAAACCTATTTCCTCTCTCCTCCTTTGATTTATCAAAAATTGAGCCTCAAAAACTGAATTTTTCACAGCATTTTAAATTTTTCTTTCATGTGAACAATTGGAGTCAATGCAATAATGACATAGCTAAACACCAGTTATTCACTTATGGAGCAAATCAATCATTTTTAAAAATACCAACATCTCTATGCTGCAATATGTGTATTTTCAGATTTTTGTCTTGATAACTGAATTTTTTACAGTGGTTTCAAATCTGCCTGCACAACAGTGTATTACCAATTGCCAATTAGCTCAGAGTGATAAATGACAGTCTTTGGTTCCAGAAGTTGTGGGTTCAAGCCTCAAGTGAGCCAAAATGAACATTGTTGTCAACTGTCTTGTCTTCCTATTCTCCTGTTTCTTGCTCAGAATTGCCTAAATCTGCCAAAAATAGCCCGGACCCGACCCATCGCTGCGCAGCAGCTATAATTATATTTATATTATTATACGCCAATTTTTTCCAACAGCATTAACTTTTTCTCCAATTTTCTCCCACAAGGCGTTCCTTTGCGCGACCGTCAGATTCCTTTGCTGCAGCTCATTGAAATGTTTATTCGCTTCCTCTACCAACACTTCTAATTCCAAAGGGTCGAATTTCACTTTGCGCTTTCGCTCTCTCAAACTCGCCATGCTGAAAACCATGAAACACGCTAAACCCTCATTTAAATAGGCGTGTCTCCAACACGTTTGCACCTGTTGTCATTAAAGCAATCACTCTTAGTAAATCGCCCGCAAACCGCGGTTCAACCCCACAGGCAAATTTCTAGATTGCCCACGCAGATTAGTACAAGCAATTTGGGATCTTAGTAGATCCGGCCCCTAGTGTTAAAGAACTTGGACCTGAGAAGCCCGGTCTGAATTTAACACAGCAGATGCATGAGAAAGGTAAAGTGTACCAGAGGAGCTTCTCTCTGAATTGGTATGACAGGAGGGCTTGGCTAACTGGATGTAGTTTTGCAAATGCAGTATTCTGCTTCCCGTGTTTACTTTTTGAAATGCTGGGGACAGATACTACATGGACTGTAACAGGAGTTAGAGACCTAAAATTTTTGTCAGAGCGGATTAAAAAACATGAATGCTCAAAGGTACACATGAACAACGCTGTCAAGCTAGCCATGCTAGGCAGGACTAGCATAGCTGCGTAGCTGGATGAATGACACAGGATTGCAGTGAGAAAACACAATGAAGAGGTGGACATGAACAGACATATTTTATCGAAGATCATTGATTGTGTGAAATTCTGTGGAGCTTTTGAGCTGGCATTGCGAGGCCATGATGAGACAGCATCCTCTGACAACCCCGGCATTTTTCGGGGATTAGTCGATCTTGCGGTGTCGCTGGACAGTGTGTTAGAGGAGCAACTGAAGACCGCCACTGTTTTTAAAGGGTACCTCAAAGACAGTTCAAAATGAACTTTTGGACTACATGCTGTCGGTTCTTCGAGACTGCATTCCGGAGGATGTAAAAAGGGCAGATTATCTAGCTATCCAGGCAGATGAAACAACAGACACTGCCACTCATTGTCAGCTGGGGCTTGTGCTACGTTACACTGACAGCCTGAATAACGAGTTCATCCAGCTTCCAAACGCGACCGCTGACACAGTCGCCACGGTGTTGGAAAGGCTGAAGACTATTCTTCTTGAGGGACAAAGGAGAAAACTAATCGCCCAGGTCTAAAACGGAGCTGCTGTGATGAGAGGAGCTACAGGTGGCGTACAGCGCAAGGTACAAGACGTTTACGGGAGTGCCCACTACATACACTGTTATGCTCATCAGCTGAACCTGATAATGCAGCAGGCAACATCCCACATCACAAAGGTCGGCACACTCACCTACTCACTCACTCACACACGCACACACACACTCACTCACTCACTCACTCACTCACTCACATACTCACTCACCAACACACACACACACTCACTCACTCACTCACATACTCACTCACCAACACACACACACTCACTCACTCACAAACTCACTCACCAACACACACACACACACACACACACACACACACACACACACACTCACCTACTCACTCACCAACACACACACACACACTCACTTACTCACTCACCAACACACACACACACACACGCGCACACTCACTCACTCACTCACTCACTCACTCACAAACTCACTCACCAACATACACACACACACACACACTCACTCACTCACTCACTCACTCACACAAAAAAACACATATACAAGTCAGTATTTGCACACTACTATTGGTACAGTTTATGTTCTTATACCAGTTTTTCTGTGTAAAGTGAACTTTAATCATCATCCATCTGTAAATATTACAATAATATCTGATAATATTGTCATCTTGTATGAAGAGTATTCACTAATATATTTAATCCAATTGCTACATTTTATGTTCCTATGACAGTTTTTCTTTGTATATAGTTATTTTTAATCATCATCCACCTGTAAATGTCTCTCAAGAACTTTAATTTTGTATTAAGAGTATTCACTAATAGTGAATTTAGTGAATACTAATACCCTCTCCTTGAACCGACACCTTACCGTGGTGGAGGGGTTTGAGCACCTGAATGATCCTAGGAGCTATGTTGTCCGGGGCTTAATGCCCCTGGTAGGGTCTCCCAAGGCAAACAGGTCCTAGGTGACAGGTCAGACTAAGAGCGGTTCTAAAGCCCCTTATGAGAGAGAACACATCAAGGACGTTTACGTCGCCCGGATTGGCGTCACCGGGGCCCCACCCTGGAGCCAGGCCCGGGGCTGGGGCTCGCAGGCGAGCGCCTGGTGGCCGGGTCTTTGCCCACGGGACCCGGCCGGGCACAGCCCGAAGGAGCGACGTGGGCCCGCCCTCCCGTAGGCCCACCACCCGCAGGAAGGTCCATAAGGGGCAGGTGCAGTGGGATTTGGGTGGCTGTCCTGGGCGGGTGCCCCGTCGACCCAATCCCCGGACGGTGACTCTAGCCATGGGGACATGGAATGTCACCTCGCTGGGGGGGAAAGAGCCTGAGCTAGTGTGGGAGGTTGAGCGCTACCGACTAGAGATAGTTGGGCTCGCCTCCACGCACAGTCTGGGCTCTGGAACCCAACTCCTTGAGAGGGGCTGGACTCTCTTCTACTCTGGAGTTGCCCGCGGTGAGAGGCGGGGAGCTGGTATGGGCTTGCTCATAGCTCCCCAGCTCAGCCGCCATGTATTGGAGTTTTCCCCGTTGAACGAGAGGGTCGTTTCCCTGCGCCTTTGGGTCGAGAATAGGTCTCTCACTGTCGTTTCGGCCTACGGGCCAAACGGCAGAGCAGAGTACCCGGCCTTCTCGGAGTCCCTGGGAGGAGTACTGGAGAGTGCTCCAACTGGGGACTCCATCGTTCTACTGGGGGACTTCAACGCTCACGTGGGTGGCGACAGTGTTACCTGGAGGGGTGTGATTGGGAGGAACGGCCTCCCCGATCTGAACCCGAGCGGTGTTCTGTTGTTGGACTTCTGTGCTAGTCACGGTTTGTCCATAACAAACACCATGTTCAAGCATAAGGATGTCCATCAGTGCACGTGGCACCAGGACACCCTAGGCCGGAGGTCAATGATCCACTTTGTGGTCGTGTCATCTGACCTCTGGCTGTAAGTCTTGGACACTTGGGTGAAGAGAGGGGCTGAGCTGTCAACTGATCACCACCTGGTGGTGAGTTGGATCCGCTGGCAGGGGAGGAAGCTGGACAGACTTGGCAGACCTAAACTCATTGTGAGGGTCTGCTGGGAACGTCTGGTGGAACCCTCTGTCGGGGAGGTCTTCAACTCCCACCTCCGGGAGAGCTTTGACCAGATCCCGAGGGAGGCTGGGGACACTGAGTCCGAATGGACTTTGTTCTCCACTTCCATTGTTGACACAGCCGTTCGAAGCTGTGGCCGTAAGGTCTCTGGTGCCTGTTGTGGCGGCAATCCCCGAACTCGGTGGTGGACACTGAAAGTAAGGGATGCTGTCAAGCTGAAGAAGGAGTCCTATCGAGCCTGGTTGGCTCGGGGGACTCCTGAGGCAGCTGACGGGTACCGGCAGGCCAAGCGTGCTGCAGCGCGGGCGGTCGCGGAAGCAAAGGTTCGGGTCTGGGAAAGGTTCGGGAGGCCATAGAGGAGGACTACCGGTCGGCCTTGAGAAGATTCAGGAGGGGGAAGCAGCCCTCCACCAACACTGTTTACGGTGGAGGTGGGGAGCTGTTGACCTCGACTGGGGATATCGTCGGGCGGTGGAAGGAATACTTCGAGGATCTCCTCAGTCCCACTGACATGCCTTCCATAGAGGAAGCAAAGGCTCGGGACTCGGAGGTTGATCCATGCATCACCCAAGCTGAATTCACTGAGGTAGTTCGGAAGCTGCCCAGTGGCAAAGCACTGGGGGTGGATGAGATCCACCCTGAGTACCTCAAGTCTCTGGATGTTGTGGGGCTGTCTTGGCTGACACGTCTCTGCAACATCGTGTGGCAGTTGGGGACAGTGCCTCTGGACTGGCGGACCGGGGTGGTGGACCCCTATTCAAAAAGGGGGACCGGAGGGTGTGATCCAACTATTGGGGGATCACACTCCTCAGCCTCCCTGGTAAAGTCTATTCCAGGGTACTAAAGGGGAGAATTCGGCCGATAGTCGAACCTTGGATTCAGGAGAAACAATGCAGTTTTCATCCTGGCCGTGGAACACTGGACCAGCTCTATACCCTCCGCAGGGTGCTCGAGGGCTCATGGGAGTTTGCCCAACCAGTCCACATGTGTTATGTGGACTTGGAGAAGGCATTCGACCGTGTCCCTCGTGGCATTATGTGGGAGGTGCTTCGGGATCACAGGGTCGGGGGCCCTCTGCTAAGGGCTGTACGGTCCCTGTACGACTGGAGCAGGAGTCTGGTTCGCATTGCCGGCAGTAAGTCAGACCTGTTTCCAGTGGATGTTGGACTCCGGCAGGGCTGCCCTTTGTCACCGGTTCTGTTCATTTTTTTTATGGACAGAATTTCTAGGCGCAGTCATGGGCCGGAGGGGATCTGGTTCGGGAGCCACAGGATTTCATCCCTGCTTTTTGCGGACGATGTTGTCTTGTTGGCTCCTTTGAGCCGGGACCTCCAGCATGTCCTGGGGTGGTTTGCAGCCGAGTGTGAAGCAGCTGGGATGAGAATCAGCACCTCCAAGTCCAAGGCCATGGTTCTCGACCGGAAAAAGGTGGCTTGCTCCCTCCGGGTTGGGGTAGAGTTCCTGCCTCAAGTGGAGGAGTTCAAGTATCTTGGGGTCTTGTTCACGAGTGAGGGAAGGATGGAGCGTGAGATTGACAGGCGGATCGGTGCGGTGGCCGCAGTAATGCGGTCGTTGTATTGGTCTGTCGTGGTGAAGAGAGAACTGAGCCGTAAGGCGAGGCTCTCGATTTACCGGTCAATCTACGTTCCTGCCCTCACCTATGGCCACGAACTTTGGGTCGTGACCGAAAGAATAAGATCCCGGATACAAGCGGCCGAAATGAGTTTCCTTTGCAGGGTGGCGGGGCGCTCCCTTAGAGATAGGGTGAGGAGCTCCGCCACGCGGGAGGAGCTCAGAGTAGAGCCGCTGCTCCTCCACATCGAGAGGAGCCAGCTGAGGTGGCTCGGACATCTGTATCGGATGCCCCCTGGACGCCTCCCTCGGGAGGTGTTCCAGGCATGCCCCACCGGGGGGAGGAGACCCCGAGGAAGACCCAGGACATGCTGGAGTGACTATGTCACCCGGCTGGCCTGGGAACACCTTGGGATCCTCCCGGAGGAGCTGGAGGAAGTGTCCAGGGAGAGGGAAGTCTGGATGTCCCTGCTCAGACAGCTGCCCCCGCGACCCGGCCCCGGATAAGCGGAAGAAAATGGATGGATGGATGGATGGACTAATATACATCTCATATCATTGTCATTATCTGTCAAACTGCTGATTTTCAAAGGCAATTAAAGCAACACTAGGTAGTTTTTTGACCTTAAAATAATATTTCTAAACTCAGTTAAGTGGTAGAATAACAGTTAATAGGATGAATGGTGACGCCTCTGCAGCCTGAGGGGGGTCGCGCTGCAGAAACCACACTGCGTAACTTCCCTGAGCGGGTAGCTACATACCTGACGTAAAGGCGTCTAGCGCGACCTGCTTTACGACATGTTTATTCGTTGGTGGATTTAGCCAGCAGCTACTTGGATTTTTTGTAAACCAACGCTATGGCCAAGCCAGCTAAAAAAGCCAAGAAGGTATTGTCTGAGGAGGCGAAGAAAAGAAAAAGAGAAAGTGATATAACATGAGCAGGACATGGATAAATATTGGACCAGCTTACGCTCGGTGGTGCGAGCTGAAAGAACTGATGGCGACCTAGCCTAGATGCTACTGGATTTGTAAGTCATATATTACATATATACATATTTATTATCTTACCGACTTTTACTTTGATTTGATTTGTTGTTATGTGGTGTTCATTGGGGCTCTATTTGTCCAGTTTATAACCGTTATAAAGCCGGGAGATAAGCTAATGCTGTCTGTTTCGATAGCTTGCTCGTTTTCATGTAGTGACTGTAAAGATGACTAACTTACTAAAACACTATGAACGTCTTGTCCTGAAAAGTTGCAGATTCCTTAGTTCATGCAGATAATCAACGTAATAGTTGAACAGTGTGATCGGGAGGTAACGTTAGCATGCTACTTAGCTACTGTTGTACCGAATTGGTTGTAGTTATTACACCAAACACGTCAACTTGCACGTTTTCATGTAGTGACTGTAAACGATGACTAACTTACTAAAACACTATGAACGTCTTGTCTTGAAAAGTTGCAGATTCCTTAGGTCATGCAGATAATCAATGTAATTGTTGAACAGTGTGATCGGGAGGTAACGTTAGCATGCTACTTACTGTTGTCATACCGAGTTGGTTGTAGTTATTACGCTGAACACAACGTCAACTTGCAATTGAATTCAGTAACTCCAAAAACATAGTTATATTTTCAGACGTTACTAAACACATTCACGCCCAAGCGTTGTGTTTTGGAAGTAACTTAGTCGGTGCAATCACTATAACCAACTCGGTATGAGAATAACTCTAGCATGCTAATGTGCTGTGCAGCCTATATGCTAACAAACTACCAACTGCTATCTCTGAATCTAGCTTGTTGTCGGCTCTCGATTGAGGTTTTTTCAGATGATTTCGTGATTTGCCGGCTCCGTCAACAAATTCACGTGTATTCATTTTCCCCAGGGATGCTCATACAGCGACAGTATTTACGACTCTAGTAACAGATAATTGCACTTCTCAACCAGCCGGGGGTAGTAATGAGTCCAAACTACCTAGTGTTGCTTTAAATAATTATTGTTTATCCCTAAAACAATGGTATCTTTTGGTTTGGGTTCTTTCATTGGGATAGTTACCGAAAGCTTCTGGCACATACAGCCCCACCTAGAATATTTTTCTCCAGCCGCCACTGACCGCATGCATGACCTGCTGGGCTTCATGGTACTCACAAAAAGAGACACACCCACACACACACACACATAGACGCACACACACACAAAGATGACACCTACTCAAGAAAGTAAGAATCAATAAATATATACAATGCACACAGGAACACATGCAGTTGATTCATTATTAGCTTTCCCCTCCAAATAAAACACACATACACACAAACAGCTAACAGTGCGCCCTCCACCCCTCTGTCTAGAGGGAGGTGCAGAGAGTGGGGGAAATAACATTGAGCGACCTGCAGCTGCAATTACCCACAGTGGGGTAATCACCAGCCCAATGCACTATAGGTTGGCTGCCTGGGAGAGAGAGTGAAATACTCAGGTGAGGAGAGAAGCCAGACAGCAATCAGCCTAGCAGGAAGAAGAAGAGAGAGAGTCAGAGGGAAAGAGAAAGAGAGGAGAGCAAAGGGCCATCCTTTAATTTCCAAGGGAGAGCCAGGGCCTTAATTACTTGATGAGTCTTCTTCTCTCTCTTTCTCTCTTCCCTGCTCTGTGGCTGCAAAAAAAGTGTGAGTGTGTGTATGTGTGTGTGAGTGTATATATGTGGCCCATTATCAGATTGGGAAGACTCCAATCACCTCTCAGCACAGATAGCAAGCGAGGAGAACAACATTACAGTGAGAGGAGGGGGGTGAGGTGGGTGAGGTGATTTACGCCTTTAGAGCTGTTAACACCGTCTCTCATCCCCAGCACCTATAGAACACCAAGGTTGAGGAGTTGCACAGCCAAGACTTGAAATAGCCACAGGAAAATGCAGAGCAGTACGGTACGTCCACCTATAGATACAATATTCTACTGTTGTACATGATGCCACAAGTATTGTTCATGATTTTCTCGAAGACAATAGCGTGTTGATGTTCAGCACATCGAGGCCTGCATGCATTTTCCTTGTAAATGTGAATGAAAATTACAGTGAGTGAACATGAAAAATTATTTACGCACAATTGAGCAAGTGCCTCAGTAAAGACCTGTGGACCAATGAAAACTACAACTGCCTAATGCAGCTAACGTTTTATATGAGGGACTGCTTTTGTCCTATCCCATTCAAGATCAAAGTACAAAACATACAGGTGGAAAGCTTAATTTTTACCCAACTCAGACGCTCAATGTCACTGGCTAGAATGATTGAAGTTGTTGCTGTCTTATATTAGCTGCAGACAATTAAGGTCAATTTTATGATTGACAACTAAAATTTAAACTTGGCTTTTGTCTGGTCAAGTGCTTTTTGCAAACCACTGACATTTGCTCCAGTTTGCACTTCTCATGTTTTATTTTTTATTTGAGTCACAGAGCTAAGCATCTGTTTATCTGAAAGATGAACTATACCTAAAGAAATATATTAGATTGGGTTTGATTTGATTTTTTGGATTTGAATGGATTGAGGTACTATACACAGAATTGATACTATTCAGTCCATAATCGAACACATACTAGAATTTTGAGGCTGATAATGATAATTGAGAATTAAACATATCCTCTGCCTCTATGGACCTCTCAATTAAAGCACTGAAAACAAAACCACGCAGTTTTATGATGCTGCATGTATCTCCAGATAATGGAGACTTATGTCTAAATTGTTAAACAACCACCATTGCTGATGAAAATCTATCCGACATGACAGGCAGAAATTTCCACTTCCTTCCTTCCTTTCTGTTGTTAATCTGGTATTATCCCGGAAGTTGTAGCAACAGGCAACCAAATTGAATGTACCTTTAGTAAAATTATGGATTTTTCCGGGTTTGAACATTGTCAAAACATTTGGGATAATGTAAGTACATAGGTCGTCAGAATATAGAACAAAGGTCTAGCCGTTTTTACACATTTTAATGTGGAAATGTAACATTTTATAAATGAAAAAGAATTAGCAGGCTCTGTGCTGTTTCAGGACAGAAATGTGATTTGCCCCTTTTTCAGTCCCAATAGGTGTCTCATGTTTCAGAATTCTTTGCTAATCAATTAATAGCTAAGTTAGTAGTCTTTTTGTGGTGTCAGTTTGTCTTTTGTCTTGCGCACACTATGTTTAATGTTAAAAATGTGAGCCATTTCTTAGAAAAAAATAAACACTCACCGTGACCACAATTTTTGTCAGTGCAACAAATTAGTTTTACTTAGCAGCAAATAAAAAAGTAAACCCTAATGCCTGACAATTCATCAAACTGATCAATAATAACTTTTCCTCAGTTATCGCTCAATTCTACAGAAGCACTGCCAATTTCCCGAGATAACGGGATCATTTTCTTGAGATCTCGAGATAACGAAACTTTGTTTTCCCAAGATAACAATATAATTAATTTGAGATCTTGAGAAAACAAAACGATAGTGTATTATATTAAATCATTGCAGGAAACATCATTCAGTGTAGCAATGTAAGAGGAGCAGGAGCATATTGATCAGTGCGTCACATATCTTTTCAATCAAGGCCTGACACAGGCTGAAATAGCATTATGCCTTGCTATTATAGATAATATACACATTAGTGTGCATAATCTAAAAAGACGGTTAGCAAGGCTTCAGCTATATCAGCGGCGCAATCTAAGTGAGCCTGATGTCCTCGTTAACTACATAGCTGACCAGCTACTAGGTCCCGGGCGTCTCCATAATCTCAGGCCTATCATATCACAGTCATTATCTCGAGATCTCGAATTAATAATATCGTTATCTCGGGAAAAACAAGTTTCGTTATCTCTAGATCTCGAGAAAATTATCCCGTTATCTCGGGAAAATGGCAGTTGTTATTTCGAGATAATAACTCGAGATCTCGAGAAAACAAATGAAATTAAAACGGCAAGCAGTGATGAACGGGCCCTCGCCCCCCCACGTACGTCGGGCTGTGGCGCCGTCGAAGGCCGCACGGCCAGATGTTTGCTTGCCTGTTGCCTGTGGAAATTTCCTACCTAAATGGGATACGTGTCACACAAAACAGAACAGTGACATCTTCAGTGACTTCCAGTGGGTGGTGCTATAGATATGACACAGTATTGATGCAGAGACATATTCAGGGCGAGCCCCTCTACATGTGTGAGCAATTTGATGCAGATGGGCAATTGTATGTTGAAGTTATAAGGACTTCCTGCGTGATGGTGAAGGATCGAAAATGACCGCACGGCCACGCCCACCAGGCACAACGCAGGCTGTTGAAGGTCTAAGGATGCTACTGAGTAAATGTGAACTCTGTAGTGTGAAATATGTAGGAAAAGATAGTGAAACTACAAGCCATAGAACTTGGGTCCGTATAGAATGGGAAAAGCCATAAGGGGGTCATCGAAATTGACCTCACTGCCACGCCCACCAGGAATAACACAGGCAAAAGCTTTTCACAACATATCATCATCAAGGCATGAGGATGAGGCGTAGTGACTGGAAGTCTGTGGCGTGAAATCTGTAGGCCAAATTAAATAATGTACGATGCTTAGAAATGGCTTCCTACAGAATGGGAACAGCCATAAGGGGTTATCGTATACCAGGTATATCGGAGGCGAAAGCTTTTCATATGGTGTCATCATCAAGGTCTGAAGATGATATGTAGTGAGTGTGAAGTCTGTGGCGTTAAATCTGTCGGACAAGTTAAATAAAGTACGAGGCATAGAAATGAAAAAAAATGAATGGGAAAAGCCATAAGGGGGGCGTTAGGGGGCGCTACTGAGCTATCGTGCTGTGCATGAGGGCAGTTGTGGTATTGAATTAACGTACTCATGGGTAAGGAGCTACAGGCCAAATTTGGTGAGTCTGCGAACATCCTAAAGTCCCGAAAACAGCGTCGGAAAAATGAAAATGGCCGCACACCATTCAAGATGGCTGACTTCCTGTTGCAGCAAAAATTCTGAAAAAAATAATTCCTGCCTAAATCCTTGAGACCCATGACTCCTGTAAATTCCCAGTCCCCTGGCCACACCCACCCCAAATCATTTTGAATTATAACATTTTTCAGCACATGTGATGTATGTTCCAAGTTTGGTGAGTTTTGGGGTATGTTCAGGCCGCCAAAAATGCGATCTCGGGGATGGAAGAATAATAATGAATTCCGCCTACAGATACAATAGGTCCTCGCACGAGATTCGTGCTCGGGCCCTAATTAACTCGTTATCACGGGAAAACGGAGGAAATAAAATGTATGAATGCATGGCCCTTTAGGGCTTTTCTACAGTTCTCCACTTGTCCTCAGAAATTTCAATAAGCAGATCTCGATGTTTTGCTGGCGAATGATATCAGATCCTGGACCTTTAGTTAGTGAACTGATACCCCTGCACGTGGCCATCTGTCGATGAAGGCAGAATGCTTATTTACAGAAAAGGCATATACTGTACAATCTTTTTCAGTAGACAGATATGAGATCAATCCGAATAGGTAGTTTGCAGTATCTATGCAATAAAAAGGATGGCAAAGTGTCTTTGAAGATTAGCTGTCTTTTAGCACATCAGATCAGAGTTTAACCCTATCTATGATAAACTGAATCGGTGTTGGAGATTTTTGCTCCAACAAATGAAATAGCTCCTTTTGTGTTTTTGCTGATGACATTTTCCAGCATTTAGTTCTTGTGGCATTGTCCACCTTGTTATTCATATCAGATCTCCCTCGTGAATTAACAAGGACACCGCTCTGCATGTATGTACTTTACATATATAGGATGTGTGTGCATGCCTGCATTTACCATTACTGATGTATGACTGGATAACAGTTTGTGTGCATGTGCAGACATAGGTGCACCAGTCTGTATACAGTGTACAAACACGTACTCATTTGTGTATGTGTGTGACTGTGCTTGTCTGATTGCACACAGGTCTCAATGCACTGATGAGCTCCATTGTTCTCTATTTTTCTCTCCACAAAATCCCTCTATTTCTCTATCTCTCTCTATCTATCTCATTCTCTCTCTCTCCAACACACACACAATGTATTTCCCTTGCCCCTACCCCCCATCCCCTGCTTTGCTGCCAGTGTCTACCCAGAATACCAATGATGCAGTCTGCAGATAGATAGATAGGGCTGTCTGTCACATGACCCTATATGTCCTGAGGCTTTACCCGTGATGACAGCAGGCACAGGACACACACTCACGCACGCACACACACACACACACACACACACACACACACACACACACACACACACACACACACACACACACAGACACGCACATGCATACAAGGAGACCCCAGTTTGGCATGCTGTATCTCAGTATAGGCACTGAAGCAGGCGTGCTGGCAAATACACACACACACACAGCCTTGCACAAATTCACATTCGGATGCTAATGGGCATACACGCATTGAATCACCTCAGGGGAGCAAGCCAAAAAGAGAGAGAGAGAACATCCCGCCACTGTACACACATTCTCTCTGTCTCTTTCTCTCTCTGTCACACAAACAGTTCTGCAGGCAAGATAGAAAAACACTGAATATCCCCATATTCCATCCATCTCAAACACAGACACACACAGACACACACACACACACACATACACACACACACACACACACACACACGCACACACACACACACGTAGCGCACTGAAATAATATTCTTTATTTCTTGCTGATTTCATATCCAGTTCTGTCCAGTTAAAAAGTATGTCTAAATAAGTGCTTTAATTCATTCATTGTGTTTTTATTACCATGGTTACAAACATCATTTGTTAATACTTACCTGTGAGAAAGTTGGTGTACTTACCCTTTAAGAGGGAGAGACACGGAGAAGCCGTGTTGAAGCAGTAGAGCGGTATTGAGGCTAAGTTGTTGTGCTTGATTTTGAACCGTGGACAATGTTAATAAATGTTCATGAAAAGCAGAAGAATGCGTTTTCGGCCCGTCATTGTTGAGGGTGCAACACACACACACACACACACACACACACACACACACACACACACACACACACACACACACAAATGCATATCTTCCTGTGGGAAGGCACCCCACCCGTTTCTCACACAAACACATTCGTCACTGACAAGGCTCTACACAGTCACTGGGTATCCTGTGGCACCAAAAATAGCAGCCTAATAGAACGGAATAGAAAACGTCCCCTCACTCTCCACTTAAATAAGACTATATTTCCAGAGTGGCAGTCAAAGGTGTTGGACAACATGAGACAGAATTTGTTTCGATTTGAATGAATCACAAAGTAATTTAAAATAGCTCTGCGAAAGCCAGAGACCGTTCTCAGAGGTACACACACACACACACACACACACACACACACACACACACACACACATGCACACACAGCCATCCTGTACAGTCTTTACTACCATCAGACAGGACAGTTCAAAAGTCAATCCCATGAAATTAGATTTATGTTCCCTGATTTAGTCATTTTTGTTGTCCAGTATCATTTTTGAGTTACTGTGACAGTGTTTACATGTCTCTTAAGATTACATTCATTAGACTAAAAAAAACAGCAGCGTTAACTTGGATGCAAGGGCTCCGCTGATATAGAGCTGCAGTCTATGGCTCAGTATCCCAAGCTGCTGTCATTAAGATGAGAACATTTTACATGCATACCGATATGCTTTCTTTTGCACATGCCTATTCAGTCATGAATGGATTATATATTTTGAATTTTCCAATTATTGGTTACCTATCTTACCAACCAGCTTTTGGAAGGGTCTTGGTTGTTCTTCTATTTGAGAATTAAGGAGCTCTTGTGGAGCACTATGTACTGTACCTTCAATGCAGCAGAAATTGTTTGATCTGTATCTTACTTCAAATTAAGGTGTAGAAACATCTCAAAGATGGAAGAGAGGAAGAGAGTTGGAATAAGAGCCATGTTAATCCGACATGGTTTAAGGCTGCTCCTGGCTAATATCTGGTCTCAGGAAAAGGAAATGGACAAATGGGACTCAGGCTGGGAAAAAAACGTGAATCAGAGAATGTTGCCTGAGACCTGTCTCCACCACAACATTTGAGATCACGTTTTTGCATTTGACGGGTGGAACGTATTACAGGCCAACAGAGCACAGGACTACAGCTGGACAAAGGAGAGTTGGACTAACAACAATGTTTGGTGCTCTCACACAATCAAAGTGGATGGACAGTGTTTTTCCAGATGTCGAACTATTGATATGAAGATGCCAACCACATTATCATCACCATCTTGTTGCTGCTGCTTTCATACACCCTGATGCAGAATCAAAAGATGCTCTACTAGAGTTGCACAATACCCACGGTACCCACGCTACCCCGCGGTGCCAAATCGTAACAGTTCCTACTATACTAGAAATTCTACATGACGGTACTATCGTGGATTACTATACTACCGTTGCCAGTTTCCGCTACATAGCGGCTGCCTCTACTCTCCTCCCGGCTTCTCACTGCATGCTACTCCCTTGTAAACAAACCCACATGGCAACTACTGCAACCGAACTACACAGCTGCTGAATGATTGGCTGTTTGCCTGTTACTGGTGACGTCCGGGGATATGATAGGCTGTTTCCGCGCGCTGGGTCTGCCCGTCTGTTAGCTGATTGGCTGTTCGTGTGTTTCTGCCGGCAAGAACGAACTCCATGAAGACAGATCCGCTTCGATAGAAATTTGCTTCAAAAACACACTCACCACTGCAGAAGCACGGGGCCCGAGCGGCGAGTCTGCCGCGTCGTCGTCGTCAGTGGCACCACTAATTTTGCTTAAAAAACCAAACTCCAAAAGTCACATTTGGAACTATTTTGGCTTTAAACAAGGCACAGACGGTAAATCAATAGACGATGGGTGTCCACTGTGCAGGCGCTGCCACCAAGCTATAGGAGCCAAAGGAGGGAACACATCCAACCTCATAAAACACCTGCAGTGTAGTCACCCAGATTTATATGTCGAATACCAGGTTAGTATGCCCTGTTTGTTTTCTCATTGGCAATAACTGTATATACTGTATGTTCTGTAATTTGTATTGCAGTTTACAAACTTTCGTTGTGCAACCCTGTGTTGTTTAACGATGAATAAATTACCATGTACCTTGCACCCTGAAATTATGGAAATAATAAAGATTACTGAATTTCATTAAGTTGATTCAGTTTCAGGGTTTTTACATGCTGGCTCATGCGTTTCCATCCACCAATTTTCATGCACCTCTTGAGTGCAAAAAAAAAAACACAAAAAAAACAAAAACAATGTCTACTGTGAATAAGGCTTGTGGTCTGTTGAGCAATGGAGGAACTCAACTTGTTCTTTTGACACAATGGGGTACCTGTTTATGGCAGCCAGCACCTAAATGAGTATCTATGGCAGCCAGCACTGATAAATAATATCTTATACATTTCAGAGAATACACATTTTAAGAGGTTTTCAATAATGTGTAAATAAATGAATACATTTAGTAGCGACGATCAAACCCCTAACTCCAAGAGAATTTTTTTAAATTGAAGTGGAATAAAGAGTTAAAAATTTCTGGACATTATCAGAGATAATATATCAGCTGCACAGCACCTGTTTGGCTACTGTAGAGCTGAGTATGACGCTTTTGTACTGAGTGGACAAAGTGAGCATAGCACCTATAAAGGCGAAATTGATCTGAACATAGTAGCTAACACATGTCTTTATCCCATTTACTGTAAGAGAATAGAGTAACTGAACTATGCCTAGTGTCACCGTAAAACAAATACCAAATCCTTAGGAAAGAAACAGGTGCTTAATGTGGCACTCTTAAATGAATTAATTTGATTCCAAGATCTTGCCAGAGTTGTGCCAGTGACAGCAGCAAGTCACAAGCACGTTTCTGTAATTATCAGCTTGGCACTCACTGTGCCAAGCACACATGCCTACACTGAAATACAAGCTGAAAAAACAATCATCTGCAAACACCAACTGTGTGTATATGTGAATGTACACAATGACACTACTGCATTACATACTGTGTGTATGTGTGATTGTGTGTACCTGTTTTGTCTGTTTGTGAGTGTACTTCACTTAACACCTGTTGTGAAATATGTATATGTGCATTTCTGGATTTTTGTCAGGAAACTTGTTATGTTGATATCACACTGCATATTGCAGCTACATCAAGGTGACAGTATGAGAAAAGGTGGGATGGTTTTATGCAAATGGCTGTGAGAATGAAGACAGGTCTGACTAGAGCTAGATACAGCATAGATACAGTATACAGGTATATTCTGAATGTTTGAGGTTCTGAGGTAGGTCACATTTCTGCATGTGCCTGTGTGAATGTGTGTATAGAAGCATGGTTGCAATTGCCCATGCTTGTGTGTGTGTGAGTGGGCTCAGGTGGATTGTGAACTTGGCAGATGGACATTTGGAGCAGCTTTGCACCCTGCAGCAAAATGTACACATGCGTAGACACACAAAACACACACATACCTACACACACACACACACACATTCACACTCCCACACACAGCTGTAACATTAACCGTTTGTAACTTTAGCCGAATAAAGCCATAAAAAACATCCTCAGCACCTCAAATCACATATCGACATACTGATCCAATATTTCAACTGTCCAAACACGAGGTAAGTCAAGGCGACCATAATACTCTAGTATTTCGTCTGTGTCCTGAAAATACCTCCACAGGCTTTTTAGCAAGCCACAGACTTTTCTTTTGACATCCAAGTGCTTCACCATTGTGCTAAGTATTTTCACTGGGCTGGTCTGGCAAGACGATCACATATCACTAACAGCTATGCTGAATTCTATTTTGAAAAATAAATGAAAACTTTTCTATTATAGCCATGTATTCATCAACATATTTTTAGGACCATTTTGAAAAAATAATTACAATTAGAATTACAAAAAAATATATATATTTTTCCCTTGTTGATGGCCAATGTGACTGATTCTGTTTCTTTCTTCTTCTTTGAAACCAAATAAACCATTTGCGGTTGGCAAACAACTGCACTTTCCTTCGTAAACCTTTATATCTTCTATTCTGTTTATTAGGGCCATACTGCTAACCTCTTATAAAACGACTCTTTGCGTAGTATAGTTAAGTCTCTCCAAACAAGTTGATGGAATGCCCCTGATTTGCATCTTCTTTCTTGCAACATTTTAAAAGATTTCTTTAAACTCCCTTGACAATTAGATGGAAACAGTTACTTTCATTCAAGTTTATTCCTCTGCAATTCCAGGTAATGTATTATGATTCCAGAAATAGAAATGTTTGCTTCATCTGTCTCTGACTGCTGCCTTTATTGGTTAACTACTGCTTGTTTATAATGTTGTTGATCTGGAAAGCTCACGCTGATGATGCTGTCACTGTGAGTTGCTCTAGATAAGAGTGCCAGCTAAATGCTCAGTACGATAAAAGTGAATATGATGTATGAATGTAAATACAACATACTGAAGGTAGATCATCTTAGAAGTTGACTGTTGAGAGAACTTTTGATGCACACATTTTTAAATACTTGAGAAGATCAGTAAACTACTTATTGAAGCATCTATGGTCCAATGTACAGTTTATACAATTGTTAGATGACAGCAGAATGATTATCATTAATCGTGAATCGTAAGGCATTCCTGTCACAATGTCCTTCAAGTGTTTTTTACAGAGGAGATCGTTTTCCTACAGTGTGTTTCTGTCCTTAATTCTGAGCTAGATGCTGTCATTCCTGTCTCCTTTTCCCAATGACTGCTGAGTGGCATTTGTCTCTCTGAGTCCTCATTTTCTACATGTTTGCCTTCTTTAACCTGTCTGTGCCTCTGTTTGATAGTCTCTCCTCTGAAAGGCTTGTCTTTCCATCCCAGCTGGGGGCTGGAGGGATGAAAATTTGGGTGGAGGGCTGCGGTGATGTGGTCGGAGGCTGTGTGGAGCTGCTCTCTCCCTGAGGAGCCTCTTCTGCCAGCGCAGTGCCACAGATCAACAGTCAGCCAGCCAGCCGTGCACTGACCTCATCTCTCTCTCTCTCTCTCCCTCTACTTCTGTCTCCAGCTATCTTGCTCTCCCTCTCTGCCAGAGGCACTTGCTGTCCCCATGTCTCCTTCCTGCGCCAACCGCCTGTCCTGCTACCAACGGTGCATGTCTGTCTGGCAACTGCTCTGCCTTTCTGTCTGTCTGCTTCTCTGCATGCCTGTCCGTCTTTGGGCCAGTCTATCTATTCTTCCAGTCCTCCTGTCTGTCTGCCTTTGTGTCTCTGTCTGTGTGCATGGGTGCCTGCCTGTCCATCTGCCTGTCTGCCTGCCAGCCACTCTTTGTAGCCAATACCTCTCTGGCGGAAAGTGGCCAGGCTGTCAGCCACTCTGCCAATCTGCCCCACTATCTGCCTGTCTATTCGTCATCTGTTTGTGTCTTTATTTGTTTTCCTGCTCGTCTATCTGCCTGTTTACCTGTCTGCCAGTCCATCTGTCTGTTATCTATTTATTTGCCCGTCTTACTGTATGTCTGTATGCATCAAGGTGCTTTGTAAAATGGCAAACATGAACCCCTAACCCCATTCAGTAGTAGCTGGTACTCACTTCAATTTCAGTAAGATTTACTGACATAACAGGAAAAATGATCAGTGTTGCGAATGGAGTCTAATCTCATCTTTTCAAATTTCTCGCTTCGACACTCGTGACCTCATAACATCCAGCCAACACTTCCTTCCTATATTACCAAAACAGCATAAATAGATAAGTGACTGGTGACCTGTGTTCATATTTGATTGTGAGGCCACCACACTGTCACCAGAAGCTTTTAGCTAGATTCATTTCCATATTCAGCTTGTATTAACATTTGGTATAATGGGTGCCACCTTGCTATTCCACATTGCTCAGCAGGTTTTCGAAGACCAAAAGCTCTACATCTCAAGGAATTAGGCACCACAATTTCTGAGGCTGTCTTTCTTGGCAGACAATGTCTATCCATTCACTGTATTTCCAAACAAGATGCCCGGAGCTCTCCCCTGTCTTCAGACGCTTAGTCATCAGGCCAACTTCCTGCTAATACTCTTCCTGTCTCATTCACAGCTCTTCCTGGCTTTAGGAAGATGTTTGCTGGATTGAAAAAGGCTCTCTCCTTTATTTTTCACTATCTCCTCTGTCTCCCTCTGTCTCACTCCCCTATGTCCTCTTCTATTCTTGTCGCAACAGGAGAGCGAGAGAGCATTTGACTGGCTCCTCTCAACTAAAGGCTGCACTGTGCGCCCACTCGGCAGTCAAGGACAACTCTAATAGAGGTAGAACAAAAGAAAAGGGGAGAGGGAAAGGGGGAAAGAGAGACCTATCGAGAGAAACATGCATGCTGTGGTGCAGGGGTCTTTGAAATTATACATATTGTAAAATAATAACAGTGTGTAATTCCTTTTGCAGTGGTGCCGATTTTTGCCCTGCACCACTGTCCACAGGTGGGGAGCGAGACAGAAAGGAAATTTCAATCTGTGTCTATTTTGCATATCACACAGCTCAATAGGCAGCTTTCAAAGAGCGACTCAACTCATTTTCCCCTCGGCATTGAGCATATACAGAGCCATATACAGTATATTTATTAAATTGAATATATGTAAGGTCAACTTTTTCATCAGCATGTCTCTACAGTCTTCTATCTTTCTATTTGTGCTTTACATTGCTCCATCTCTTGATATATTCATAATATCACTCTTATATTTGTATTTTGCATCCTTGGTGAACTTTTGGTAATTTTTTTGCGCATTTAATATTTGTTTTCTTCTTTCTTTGCAGTGTCCTTTTGTTGCCAATTGTTTCATGTATTAAATCTTTAAATATTTTCATGTAATGCTGGAATATTGCGTTCTGTTTGTAACATGTCTTCTCTATAGTATTAAAATTGTATATGACATCCCTTAAAAACACAGAAAACAATAGAATAAAGCATGTATTTCTGTCTTTCTTCTTTCTGACACCTCAGTATGTGTTTGTGTTTACAGTCACTCTCACATAAAGTGCAGAGTTTGCTATGAGCACATTTAAATGCCTCTGCAGCTATATAGTTAATCCCTGTTGTGGATTGGCCCAGTTAGTGGTTCCCAGCTTTTGGAAAGGAATGCTGGGTATCTGTGGGTATCTCTCCATTTATAATGGTAAACCCAGCAAATGTTTGTGCTGTGCTGATAGATGTTATCTGTGTCAGCCTTTGTTTCTTCCTCTCTCTCCTCCTTCTTCCCTCATATTCCCTCTGTTTCTCTCTGCACAGCCTGTCTCCTGCTCTTGCTCATTCTTATTCCCTGTCTTTTTCCTTGTTCTCTTCTGCTTCTCTCAGCTCTGCTCTCCTCCCTCCTCTTTCTATCTGGTGCCCAGATGCAGAGAAGGCAGCTGTGTTGTGTTTTAAAGTGTGCCCGGTTGAAACCACTGTGCCTGGCATCTGCTGTTGGCAAAAAATAATAACCAACCCCCACTATAGGCATTTATCTCTGTCTCTGTCTCCTACTCGCTCTTGCCATCTCTGCCTTTTAATCCTCTGAAATGAGATGAAAGACTACTGTCGTCCTTATGGGGAGGAAAGGGTTAATAGGCTACCCAGCTCCTCTTCCAGCAAGCTCACTAATAACCACCAATTATTGAACTGTATATCAGTGTACAAGAGAAGAATGGAAAAAACATTTAAAAAGGCCCTATGTTATGAGTCTGTTAGCCCAGAGGTACATGGCTAGTTTGCTGGCTAACGGGTTTCTCATCCAGAGTAGCCCAAATGAGGTGCCTGCAGATGTGAACTGCCAATGTTTGATAGACATGATATAGAAATGTCCTGATCACGCTAAAGAGCAAAACATGTGGGATGGCTGTCTGGCAGCCTATCCCATAACTGTCAACAAAGAGAATGGCAATATAGCCAGCCAGCTAGGGATCTCATTTAAATCAGCTAATCAGACACAGCCGGGCTTTGTGCTAAGGTGGAGCCCTCCTGAGACTAAAGCTTCGGAGATGAGGGGAGTGTATCATCTAACTCTGCCAGTGAAGATGCACCCAAACATGGGGGCTGAGGGAGAAGCAGGCATACTGTAGGAGCCGGCGCTGTAATTAGGTGCCCTGAGCTTGACGCCCACACGCCTCGACTGAGACACCATCCATCCCTTCCTCCCTTCTGCAAATAGACTCCTGGGCTCTGCTGCACAGCCACACACTGGTGCACACACGCACATATACAGTATACATGGTATACTGTATATAGTTTGTGTCATCCAGCACATAATGGGAGAAAAACTCATGCACACAACTATATGCAAAAACACACAAAAACAAAATTTGTGTCCAAAAATTTACTTTTTTACTCATTGGCCACACTGACTGGACAAGAACATTTCAAAATAAAATAAATAGCTTTGTTGTGTAACATATACGTTAATTTTAGTACATTTCACTGAGATAATAAGATATAATGTCAAATGCAAACGTAAAAAAGAGGCCAGAGTGAAATTTGAAGCAACATTATTTTAATAAATTGATCAACCATTAAAATGAATAAACCTCAAGAAGTATTTGCTACTAAATGAACATAATGATTAAATCTAAAAGTAAATTTTAAGGTTTAGGATGTTCAATCAGTCTAATCGACTTAACCTTCTCATCAGACTACTCACTCTCTACTGTGAGAAGCTAATGTCCGGTTAAAATATTTGCTATCATCTATCATCTTAAAAATGTGCTTCTTTGGCTCTGATGTAGCTGCCTCTCTCGGTCTTTAGTCAACGGTCTTTAGTCTTGCTCAGTGTCTCGCCCACAGCAATACCTAATAGCCTATCAACGCCAAATTCTACTGTGTCACGAAGACTGACCTGCGGTCAGAGCAGGGCTTGGTGTTGGATGGAAAAAAGCTTTCCAAAGTTACAATAAACATCACAATTTTATGTTCTAATTCTATAATTATAATCAAGCCAGTTTCCCAGTTACATCACTGAAAATGCCCGCAGTCAGAGCCAATTGGATTTCACTCAGTGGAGGTGAAAGTGACCGCTTTTAACCCAGTAATTTTTAGAATTATTTTTTTCACTTTAGAATACAACACAGCACACATCTTGTCCACCTAATCACTGCAACTCTGCATTAAGATGTAGGAAATCATTAATTTAAAAAGTAACAGTGGCTATGTGTGCGTCTCTGTCAAACTTCGACACAGACAGCAAAAATCACCAAAACATGATAGCGACTCTCAGCATAGTTTTTAAATACATGACTATTTTGGTAAAAACATTTAAAATCCACCCACATTTAATTTCAGACCCTGCATGTCACCACACATGAACAATGAATAACAGATGCAGACCCTATTCGCATACTCGGAAACACACTTTTGGGCATCATGAAGTGATTGTGTAAGAGGGATGAAAGATATCCTCAAACAACATTTTTTGGTACTTTTTGGTTATCTTTTTGTTACTCTTATAAATACGTAAACAGATTCACATGAACCTGTGAACCGCTACGACTCTAAGAATTTATGCCATACAACCAACCACTTTCTGACTGGAACTGTTCAACGATTGCACAAAATGTGCTGTTTTATTATTGTAATGACAAGCTCAGCCAAAACACAAAAATATAAAAATATATGCCAATGTAATTTCCATTGTGGACCAATCAATCCCAGGCACAGTAGAGAAAAAAGCAAGCTATCTCTACTGCAGAGCCTGTCTTCCCATCTCCCCTGGTCCGTGAGAGCAGAACACACTGGTGCGCTGGCTTTTGACCACGGCAATTTTAATCAGTCTTTTTCACACTTCATTGGGAATTCATCGCCGCCTTCCCCCTTCAAACATTGTTTGGGAGAGTTATCAGCGGCAGGCAGCATATCCGGTAATTATACATGCAAGGTAATGCTGGGAGCTGGGCTGAATATTTCAGCCAAATGCATATGCTGCTGAGAGGCACTGGAGGGTACAGCTGCTTCATAATGCTGGGTCTCTGGTGGCCATGATTGAAGAATGGTGTCTGAGAGTCACATCCAGAAAGTAGTCGTTTATACATGCATTGTAAAGTAGGCTGAAACATTACGTTTAAAGCAATGTGATTTTTATCACAATGAGACGATTTGCCAAAGATGTTGTTCTTTAATGTAAATCCTTCCCATGAATTAGAGCAGATTTCTGTGCTACAGATACAAGCACACAGCAGATGAAGAGTGTGAATGTTTCAGCATAGTGCATATTTGAACGTGTTGCAGAAGCATGGTGCAAACACTATTAAAGACTAGATCACTAAAAAATTTGATGGTTCAACGTGTTTGTTTACTGTGTGAGTAAGAGGCCAGCTGTTAATAGGGTCTGAACACACAGCCAGACAAAAACCACAGACTCACACACATACAGAAACCACCAGTCAGACACTAGAGGGTCCTCTGGGGAAAATAGCAACGGGGGCATAACAATGACTCATCCAAATGGTCACGGAACACACACACACACACACACACACACACACACACACACACACACACACACACACATCTTGCCATGGCAGTGAGGCTGTCAGACAGCATCAGCACCCAGCCTATGGAGTACTGTTGACAGGTGTGCCCGCCAGTCACGCACACACACACATACACACGCACTCACACACACACACACACCAGCCAGTCACGTCCCCCAACCCCTTGCCTGACAGGGAACCACATGTGATAATGTATCCCATTCAATGACTGTGTGTGTGTGTGTGTGTGTTTGTGTGTTTGTGTGTGTGTGTGTGTGTGTGTGTGTGTGTGTGTGTTTGTCAGTGTGTCTTTGACATGGATAAAGTGAGAGGTAATATATTTTGTCGGAGTGAATGTGTGTGTGTCTGTACTGTCTGTGTGCGTTGTTGGAGTTATCTCAACGAAGACAATAGACTGATGCATGTGTGCCACTCTACGCAGTGCAAGTATATGGGAAGGCTTTGGTAGCTGAGTACTGTGTAGAGAGGTATGGAGACAACTCCAGCATTGCAGTAAGATCAATAGAATAATCCAGAGCCTGACTAATTCTCTCTATATTGTGTGGGGGCTGTACAGTATAGAGCCATATGCCTGTTTGTTTGATGTGTGCTTTCACAGTGGCAATGCTTTTTGGGTGGACACCTGGTACAGTAGAGGCACTGTCACTGATGTCTAATCATGCACAGTGAAACATATAAATTATATACTGTATACAGCATGTGTGTAGGAGTAAAGCAGATAAGACCTGCACTTTGAGTTCATCTGTGCCAATGTGTATCTGTGAATGAACAAATGCCCTTCACGTACAGAATCAGCCTCTGCAGTTACCAAAATATCAGGAGGCATGGCAAGATTGTCACACACACACACACACACACACACACACACACACACACACACACAAGCATGCACACACATACACGCACACACATACACACACACACACACACACACACACACACACACACACACACACACAGAAGCAGACCTGTAGACTGCATATACTGTGAAAACAGTCTAATTTAGTTTCTACCTGTATCATTGCTCATTGCTTAATCCTAATTAGAAGGCCATATGTTTGGAGTGTGAAACAAAAAAATCTCATTGATATTAGAGGAGTACACAAACATACACGCAGGCACATGTATTGCATACATTCAAACACAAGAACAGATGGACAAACACACTTCCACATGCATGCAGGCTTCCACACACAAACAATAGCCACCCACACCCAGGCACAGTAATGCACCTCCCTCTGAACACACACCCACAGACATATACAACCCACTCTCTTGCCTCTAAGCAGTCTAGTCCAGTTACTACAAAGCCCACCAAAAGCTATTTGCAGATCAAATAATCATGCCTTCCATCTGTTTCCATTTCTCTACATTAGCTTTGTGAAGGCGCCCTACAGACCCTGTTAGGAAGTGCTGCAGCCATGGGTAAAATAATGATTCCTCTCTCAACCCCCTACTCCTCATTATCTCCATCCAAAGCCAATTCAGTGACAGGGAGTAGATATAGGCCAATTGCATGTACGGTCCTTATGCTTTTCTGTAATGCCTTCTTACTTTGATATTATGCAGGGCTTGCAATGTAATGGGCTTTTAATAGCATATGAATAGTTATTTGGATGTTGTTATAGTATGAAACATAGATCATAGTACAGGCTATGTCTGAAATATGTTGCCCTGAATCCTTTTGGAATCCTTTAGATTTTTTTGCAGTATGGTTATATATCCATTTCCATAAGCACATAATCTATTGATTAGTCAAGTCAGACTTATACTCAAAAATGACATGCTCCATAAATATGAAAGACTGAACAGACTTAATGCACAAACTGTGGGATGAGAATGAATTAATGAAATGCATAATATCACCATCTTCCTCAAACAATGAGGTGGGAAGCTGATATTCAGCCTGTGAGAGTATGTGCCACCTCGCCAGTGAGCTTAGAAAAGGGGGGGAATGTTTGGTCCCTGTTATGCAAGATGGAAATGAGTTTGCCACGCTTTGCTGTAGCCAAGCTATTTTGGAACGGCTCACATCGGAAAACGCTGGGCCGAGCAGGAAAATTAGGTCATTTACAAGAGCAGGGCAGTGCCTTCTTTTGGAAAGCGAGCGGCGGCAAGGGCTAAGACTAAAGAACCAAAACATGTAGCGCTATTTATTCAGGGCAGGGGGTACACAGATTTGAGTAAAATGAACAAGATGTGGGAGCTTAACACAGGCAAAGCAAAAAAGCTTTTTAACAGAGACCTAAGAATGACCTGAATACTTTGAAGCAATGGAAGGGAAGTGAGAATCCAGCTCTGAGTGCAAAGCTTCAAATTCCTCCTGCATTTTGTAGCAGATCACACTACACACGGGGACTTTCTTGTCTGTATGCAGAGACCGATGCTGACACAGAGGGTCTGATTCATTATGCATGGGACTGTGGGGCACAATTGGTGAGAGAGAATGAGAAACAATGGCATCCTCCTTTTTATCAGTAAATACGTGATCCGTTCCCCTCGTTAACCACTGAACTGAGATGAAGCAGTGAGGGCAAAACTCGCATCCCCCTCTCACAGTTATATTTGAACTAATCATCCACTAGGACAGGGAAAATCCTGTTACAGCGATCAGGATAACAATGAAACAGAGATGCACTGCAGTCAGAGCCAGAGCAAAAGTGCCATGTGTTGAGGGAAGTTAGATGTAAGGCCCAGAGGCGCCTTGTCAGCGATTTCAGGGGGCCGTGTCTGAGGAGGCCTCCAGGTGGCAGGTGGATATGCCCTAGTTTGAGGAGCGACGTCTCTGTCTATTCACTTACACTTACATACACACAAAAATACACACACACAGATACGCAGGAGGCATGTGCATAAAGCTTGTAAACAAACTAACAAGACTTGACTTACACAAGTCCCTGAGGGGCCACCTTACTTAGCCAAAGTACAGGTAGATAATAGTGTGCAGCCCTTGTCTTTTATAATTCCTCTTAGAATAGTGTTATGAAGTGTAATCAAATGCTTTATTTATTGTTTTCATTATCCATCCATCCATTATAAAGTATATGCCTCAGTTATTATTCTTTACAGGGTCACGAGGGGGTGAAGCCAGTCCCAGCTGACTATTGGTTGAGAGGCTGGGTACACCCTGGAAAGGCCACCATTTCATCTGACAGACAAAACAACCTCTCCTGCTAACATTCATACTTACGGGCCATTTTAGATCCCCCAATTAACCTGCATGTCTTTGGGACTGTGGAGGAATCCTCAGTACCTGGAGAAACCCATGCGGAGAACATGCAAACTCCACAAATAAATACCCCAGAACCCTCTAGCTGTAAGGCAACAGTGATAACTACTGCACCACAGTGGTATTTGAAACTAGGCATAGGACAACATGAAAATTTTATGTTGTGATGATCCTTTCCAACATAATTGAAATTCACATTATCCAAGTAATTATCAAAATATTCTTAAAACTTTGAAATAAAAACTAAAATTGCACTAAAATAAACTGGAATCACTTTAACCTTACATTTTGTGAGGAAACAAATAGTTTTATTGCATCACAAATAATATATATATTTTTAGTAAAATACAAACAAAGAATCTTAAAAAGTAATCATGACTTAACTCCATAACTCCCTGCACAAACTAAGAATAAATGGTGTTAACATCATCATTCATTTTTTAGATTGGAAGCCATAGTATTTACACTCATTCGTTTTAACTTGTTTTTTCTGGGGCGTGTAATCTGCAAGCCATGCCTTCAGCCATGGTAATGGACAGGCAATACAAAATAAATCAGGAAACCAACTATACATCAGATAGAAAGCTTTTTCAGGCCATTCATGTGATGATTTTCACGATTATCTCGATTCACGATTATCCTGATAATAAAAAATTACCACGGTTGATTTATCACAATCTACAAATTGAAATTTGGAACTGCCTTGTTTTCAACATACCACGGTTATTAATACCATAAATTCCAGGCTCTACATTGTCAAAAATAACTGACACAATGTCTGCAGCTTTGCTTAAAAAAATGATCAAATTAAGTCAACTGCACATGACAGAAAGAAAGATTATCTAAACTAAAACGGCCTTTCCAATTCTTATCATCATTGTGAAGCCCCTCAAAAAAGGAGTTAAATCAAAAATGAGTGTGCTTGGATTGTTGCCCGACACAGTCCTTTCTGCATCTGAGTTTGATTTTTGGAGCTAGTCAAACCAAGCCATAAACACTAAGTGGTCACAAAATTGGATCCAAATCATTGTTCCCCAAACGAAAGCTGTATGTTCACGAAACAAAGTTATTGATCCGCGCTATATTCCTGTGAATTTGTGTGAAAGTGTCTGTGCGTCTGTGTGTGTTTGTGTGTGTGTGTGTTTGTGTGTCAATATTTATGCATCTATGTCTGTTTATGTTCCAACTGTTGCAGGCATGTGTACACATAAGCTTTCCCTCATTCGCGCATTTTGTACTGCAGTTGTGTGTGTGTGTGTGTGTGTGTGTGTGTGTGTTTGTGTGTGCGTGTGTATGTGTGTGTGTGTACATTGGATGAGCCGTCAGTCCTAAAGAGGGGCTATGCTGCTGTCATGCGATGACACCTCTTATTTGCTGCGGTCTTGTGAAGCGGAGCTGAAGGCAGAGGTCAGGCCACCCTCACAGACACGCTGTGGCTCAGAGCACATCATGTCTCCCAGCCTGCCTCCCAATGCTGTGGTATAGGACCCAGCCCAGACACACACACACACACACACACACACACACACACACACACACACACACACACACACACACACACAAGTATCAAACAATCACACACATTCATTTGGACACACACACACACAGACTCATGCTTGCCCAAATTCAGAACACCAGCCACATCTATTTGATTTCCAATTAAGTCTACTTTTTTTCAAAACATGTTACAAGAAACTGTAAAGACAAAATAATTTAAATAAAAGCAAATAGTGGTTAATATAATGTCAGCAGTGCGTGCTTACAGTTCTGTATTTATATTCAGAACTGTACCCCCCTACACACACACACACACACACACACACACACACACACACACACACACACACAATTGGCTGTTTTATTGTCTATTACAAGAAGTACTTTGAGTCCTGATTGAAGCAAATACTGGTTAATGTCAGCAGTGCATGCTTACAGTTCTGTACTGTGTCCTGCACATCAGTACTGCTATAGTCAATAGTCGTCATTCCCCCCGTAGGCCATTCATTCGTCTTGACCTGTGTCACATGGCGTCATTAATTTGCAGTTTCACAGTGTAATATTCACCCAATATTGCCTGTGTGTGACTGTGACATTTAAGAATGATCAAAACCGACAAATCTGATTTACAGAGCTAGTATAAATAGGGAGATTGTGCCCTCCCTGATTGCCCTGTTGAATAATGGATGCCTGTTTGGTAATCATTTTCCAATATCAAACCAACTGCCTGTAGACTGGCCTAGCAGAGTCCCCTTCTGTTCTGTTCTGTTCTGTTCATTCATTCGTTCTTTCTTTCTTTATGGAGTTATTATAACTAAGGTTCAGGAACTGGACCACGCCACTCATCCTCGCTGATCTGCCACCCAGGCCCAGCCAATCAAACCACCTGCGTCTCATCAATCCAACCACCTGCGTCTCGTCAACCTAATCACCTGTGCTGCATTAATCCGATCACCCATGTCACCCTGATTCAATCACCTGCGAAATCTATATAAGCAAGCCTAACCATTTCTCTCCCATTCGTCTCAAGTTCTTACAACCCTCCCCCCCAGACCCTCTCCTTCTCCACTATCATCTCTCACAGGGTCATCTGCAGCCCAGCCTTCGACATCGCCATCCCACGGCAAGAAGATCCTCCAGAACAGGGACCCAGGCCATTCCAGCACAGGAACCACGGGGGGGACAATGAAGCCACGCCGACTGAGACGTGCGCCCATCGAGACGTACCCAAATTCTGAGTCTCAACCTCCGCGGTTCCTAGATGGTCCAGCGAATCCGCAACCCTACTCAAACCTCCCTTCCTTCATCCACTAACCTCAAACCCCGCTTCCTTCGTCCAACAACCCCGACCCCCCTTTTCCTATCCTCCCAAAATCTTCTACCAATTTAAATAAACTACCTTAATGTTAAAATGTGGCGTGGTCTTGTTAGTGAACTTTATTTCTTTACTTTCTTTACGTGTCTGGCTCTAACTGATCTCTTTGTCTCGTTGACCCAAAGATGGGGACTTTCAGTAGTGACGCTACAGTGATACTCATTACTGAGGAGGCGGGTGTTGTGTTTGAAACATTTTGTTTTCTGATTCATCTTTCATTGAGAGAGAAAATGTCACCAGTGTTAGAGCTGATTCAATTTGTAAAGGTTTATGCAAAATATGCAAGCTGAGCTTGAAAATACAATTGCTGTAACACAGGTAAAACAAAGTTAAGTTGGCTTAGAGGGCCAAGATTAATAGAAATATTATCGAAGTAACAATATGGCCAACTGCAATATCTAAATCAAAGATGCTGCAATTTTTGGAGAAAGGTAAAATGTGTGACCAAAATAAAGAAGTACTGTTGTGCTGAAGTGATGAAATACTGTAGTGCTAAAGTAAAGAATTACTGTGGTGCTGCAGAGACATCCTTGCCCACAATAATGTTTGTTTGGTTCAGACCCCATTTTAAAAAGGATTTTGAAAATGTAAATTGTGATGCAAAAATCATCATCATCTGTCAAAATAATCACAACAGGATTTTTTTTTTTAAATATGGTGCAGCCCTACATGCAGTTATTTATATTTTAATTTATGGACCATTTCAAAGACATATTTCCATCAAATTGTGCTAAATAAAAATTCAATATTTATGTTTGTCATGTTTGTTCAAAATACTGAATGCTCACCTTGCATGAGTAACACATCTGGCAAACATCAAATTGTCTGCATACATCACTGAGCTTCATGTCAGCTTTCAGCTACAGCTTGTTGGATGTGAGGTTTAGCTCACTAAACTACCTAGAATTAGAATCTCGGATGTTACTTCCTCCCTGGTGGTGTGTGTAGGCAGGGTATCAGGGGAATTAATATAGATGGTTTAGCAGGGATTGAATTGCCTGCTTTTGTACCCTCCCTTTCTTTCATGCTTTGCATACACAACCTTCAGTCCAAAATAAATGCAGTACTAAAACTAATTGTAATCACATGACAACAACACAGGCACACTCAAGGTCAGAGCTTTGATGATATCGTAGCAGCGCTCTAAACAGCTGCTCCTGTGCTCTTTGTAATATTCTTCAAGGCACAGTTGTGCCTCTAATGGGAGAAGGCCAAACCAGGTTATGAAAATCCTTATTTACAGCTAGCAGCCTGGCTCTGTGAAGTAGGTCACAGCAGCTCCCAAAATGGAACAAACCTCGCTCACACCGTTTAATACTTTTCTTTTGAATGCTTGTTGCCGTATAACCGCACCGGAGGGAAAGGCACATAAACATTGTTTCCACCCCTCCTTAGCAAGTGCATCTTGACCCTTCTGTTAAAAATGTGTCTACAGCCTTTGGGAAAGTCCAGCTTTTAACAACATTTTTGTTTTTTCACAACAAAAATAGGCAGAAACATCATCTCCAAACCATGTTAATACCAGTGGAGGTTAGACATTTAGCTAATAATACTATTAGAGACAATTTAAGTGTGAGTGGCATTTCCAGAGTAGTTGACTAGCATATCCTCCTACTGAGATGGCCTCTTATGTCTAAATAAAAAAAAAAAGAAGATGCAGAACAAAACAGCCCAGATTAAATGAACCTATTGGCCTGCAGGTCAGGCAGGCTAATACAGTATAAAGCAACTACAACCTAGCCTGGCACTTTATGCTCATCACCATATACTTAGACATTTGCAACTTATTCAATATGTCTGACAGGGCTGCATGGGTGTGGGGCCTGGGGTGTAGGCGAACGTTGTCCCCTGGGGTGATGGATGCCTGTGGGAGGCTGTTATGCCACAAGGTGAAAATGTCCATTAATCAGTCCCACTTCCTCCATTGCCGTGGCTTTCCCATTACCAGCGTACTCCGAGCAGCCTGATTGGTTTTTAATTGGCCTGCCTGCCAGGAGATAGATCATGTTTTCCCAGAGTAGAGGCATGGAGGTGTATGTGTGTGTATGGTCGCATATTTTGGTGTGGGTATCCCTCCCTGGAGGGGATACCCACACCAAAATATGGGCTTTGTGCACCTATTTTACAAGATGGAAGAACCTCTAGATGTAGGTGGCAGCCTGCTATGTATAATATGTGATAGTATATTTTACCACTAACAAGTAATGAAACCTTTCTTTTTTAAATTTCAGGGACTCAACAGCCACCAATTACGCAAGTAATTATACAAGAACATCCCTCTACATATGAGATAAAGATTGGCATAACCAAAAACTACATCTCGACCCCATCTCGAGGTGTTATCATGAAAATTGTTCATCCTCCTTCATACTCTCTTGATTTATTTAAAATAAATCAGCGTCAGCTTTGTCATGTTGGAAGCATTCACATTTCATTGAATTTACTTTAAATACAATATACATACAGAAGCACAAGAGAATAATTTAGTTGCCCAGGTTTTGTAGGTAAGAGTCCTATATCCTATATAAGTCCTATATCTTTATATATGTCTGATCAAATGAACTGTTGAAATTAACAATATGTATCTTTTTTTAACTAGTTTCAGCATGTCCTAATATTTCAATTATTACATACAATAATTCCACAATGTAATCCGGCCAGTGTTAAGTTTTCCAGTGGTTGCTTTAAATCATAAATTTGGGTCTGGGTGATAAATGTGCCATAATTAATAGCAAGCATAGCAAAGATGCATGTGTGAAGGACAAGAGAGCAGCTACACCTTACACTGAGTAGAAGTCAGTATTGGCATTGTGTCTACTCAAATAGATCAATCCCCTCTCTGCCCTAGCCTGACCACGTCATTGAGGCTGATTGGAAGAACACATTGATTCTCTATGGTGTCTTTGCCCAGGTTCACAAGGATAAATGTTCACAATGCAACCCCAGGCTGATCCCTCTGGCCTCCATACAAGTTAGCAATATAAAAAAATAAAAATCAACTAAAATTACTATTTGAGACAGAATGTTTAAAATAATCCCAGCTGTTGCCTTGTCGATTTGTGTCTTGCTATGATTTTGTAGGGAGAGACAGCAGATAGCCACCATGGCGTGCATACTTCTATGGGCAAATGTATGTTAGAAGTCCAACCTATAAGCCTCCCTTAGCCTTCACTGTACTTTACTGCTCTGTGTTGGGTAGATACATTCTTGGAGTGGAGAAGCACGATCTACTGGGAGCTGCATTCAGTACAGCAGAGGCTGCAGATGGCAGTTATTCTGAGAGAATGTCCACAGGCTCTCAGTGGTTACAGGGATGTAATTCAGGGTGAAATTATCTTCATAAGTTTGTTGGTGAAATACAATTTACAATTTTACAATACCCAGTTTCTGTCATAGTAATATTAGACTAATGTAACATTGTGTTGCACTGTATACGTATATTTCTGCTTTTATTCTGACAATTTTCTTCCTGGTTGGGAATGCATTTTTCTGTACTGCGGTCTCACACACGATGCAGCTGCGTCCTTTTCACATGCCAGCAAGGAGCTTCACAGGGAGGGCATATGAGGTTCACACGGTTTTATCCTGATCCTATCCCTCTCCATGAGCTACTACTACAAGGATGTGATCCCTCACTGGCTTGCAACCCACAAACTAATAAGTTTAAGTACTAAAATAAAAAAATGATGTAAATTAAAATTCAGTTTTTTATGTAAATGAACCCCAAAACATGTTGTACCTGGTTTCTCTCTAAACTAAAATTAGGCTAAACTAATATGTGCATATGTACACATATTTACAATGTACATATATTTACAATTGTTAAAGTATTATTATTATTAAGTAAATGTGTTACTGAATATACTGTAATGTTTTGTTAATACACATTTTTGAATACACAGTAATTCTATCTGTGAAGATGTAACCACTTCAGCAGATCACACAGACAATCTAGCATTACTGCAGAGTCATGCTATGGTAGTGTATGGTTGATGCTAAGCATGTGTGTGGATGTGTGATCCAGCCACTCAACATGGAGGCTAATATTAGCGCATGACTGGCCCCCAACCCCCAACCCACCCTTGCTGATTGCAGGCAGGGAATCCCCATGAGGGTTTTTGCTGCTCATTCATTAGGCTGCTGAAGAATAAGGGGCGTACAGTATCTCCCACGCAAGGCTGGATTTAAGACCCCCACCCCGTCCATCCACTAGGTTCAGTCTGCTGCCATACATGATTCTGAAAAATCTGCTCTTTTGTCACATTTTAATATATATATTTTAGTAGATAGACATGAATAACTTAGAATTTATAACTATAATGAAAAAGAAGAACAAACTCTTCATGGAGGCAGGGACTCTCTCACACATTACAGTACCTTAGTACAGTGCATCAGTACATTTCTTATGACCTTACAGTCCATATTCAGCAATCCCATCAACACCAAATTTCCTCTCCCCTTGAGCTCTGACTAGACTGTTGTGATTATGAGGGGCTGGGTTACTCTACTTTCATACCAGAGAGAGAGGGAAGGAGAGACAGAGAGAGAATAGATGGGGGGGGGGGCAGCAATGAAACCCAGGTAGTGTGCTTTCCCTCTATAATTTAATCACATTCGGCTGTCTCCCTGTCCTCGCTCAGCAAAGCACATCAGGCACCATGGTGGCACAAACACACACAGTTGCACACACTTGGCACAACGACACAAGTCTCTCCTAACAAGCAAGACATTTCCTTCCAGCTAAAGGAACATTCCAAATAACATGGCTTCAACTCATGCCAAGTGGCTTGTCCTGACTGCCTTGATAATGTCACACAATCCTCGCTAAGACACAGGGTACTTAAGGCAACCATACTAAATACAAAGGCTCATAATTCTTATAGTGTGTAAGAAAGTGTAGTACAAAAAAATTACTAAAAGCTGGAAATGGTTAAAGGATGCAATGGCTGCAGTGTTCACAAGCCTCTCTTTAACCATTCTCTCAAGCTTCTTTCTATAACGGTTTGACAATTAAGACTGAGGTCAGACTGAATCTAAAAAAATAAAGACTTAGAGATAGCAAAATTGATATTGGTATAAGAAGACTTTTACTACACCTACATGCTGTAGTGTCATAAAATATCTTCTTTGCATGGCAAAGGCGCTGTTACAATCCCTCACAGTATCCCCAGATGTCACCAAACATTGTCTCCATCATTTGTTGACATGAGAAACACTCATTTTGACACACTTTAGGCAAGGGAGAGTACACACAAGTAGCTCACTTTGTATTTGAGCTTTGTTTTGTCTTGACAGAATGAAACATGTTGCAGTGCATCTGCCTTCTGCTGTGTATATACAGTATATGCCACCCACGGGAGCACACACAGGCACACACAACATCTGCATTGTCTTTTCTTACAATCACATCAGAAAAATACTGTGTGTAGGATGAAATATAAACCGAAGGGACTAGTGCACACGTGTCTGTTTGTCATTGTTTATTCATGCAACTCAACCAAAGAGTTTACTGTATTTGAAGTTGGAAACTCAAGCTCTCCTCCAAATTTAAATCTTCTCCTGTCCTCGCTACCTTCCAGATCTCAGACTGACAGCAAATAGAACACACCACGCAACAAGAGAAAATGATTTCAGCTAAGGATAAAAGCTCTTCAAGCGTGTGGGAATATTAATTCATTTATGACAATAACAATATACTATTTAATGGTTAAACATATGTACACTCATAAGAAACACCTGCAGAAAACTATCCTGTTCTCCAACAGTGGAAGTTTACAGTGCAACATTATCCATAGCAGGAGTACAAAACTTACAGAACAAACTTTTAAATGGGTGCTTCCATTAGACTGCTACATTGACAAGTTTCGTTGTGAAAATAAAACTGCATTCAACATGGAAAAAGTGTAACATGTAACATACACGTAAAATAAGCCATCCCAGAGCAACATGCCTGGAACAATGATAAACTAATCAGATCATTTTTTCTCATTTAAGTCACTGCACAAATACCATAAGATTCCATAACTAAACCTATGAGAACAATGCAAAGTGTTAGAGCAACAAACACTGCTAGAAAACTGTGTAAAATTAAAACCATAATTAATTTAACTGGCTCCAATTAAAGAGCCTTATATCTTTAATCAATGGAAAAGCAAAGACATAAGATGATGCCATAAACAAGTACAAGTTACCTACCAACTGCAGTCTTCTCCTTAAACTTTTCCTCTTGCTCTCCAGAATGCGTTTTCCTTTCCTTTTACCTCTTCTTCTGTTACTTCTCTCCCTTACTATCTCCCAATTCACTTACTGTGATCACTGCAAAGTTCCGCTCTCCTCCTGCATGCAAATCATTTTTACGACTTGAGAGATGACTGGGAATGAAGGAAAGAAGGAGAGCGAAGGGAGAAAGGATGACAGAGGGGTGGTAGAGTAGAGATAATGGTTGGAAGGCTGGCGACCAATCGGCCTAGAGCCTAATGGAAAAAGGGAATCAGGACACACCAATGAGGCGCAGCCTGGAGAGAGAGAGAGCAAGAAGAAGAAGAAGAAGAGAGAGAGAGAGAGAGAGAGAGGGGGGAGGAAACAGGCGAGGGAAGGAGGGATGGCGAGAGCACAGTCGGGAGGAGACGGTGTAACGCAGACCGAGAAAGACACTGAGGCAGAGAGAAAGCACACAGAGAGAGCACAGAGAAATAGAGAGAGGGAGAGAGAGGAGGGCTGCTGGAGAGAAGCGAGCATCCCAAACGAGATGGAGAGACTGCAGATCAGAGAGGAGAACGAAAAGAAAGAAAAGCACAAAGAAAGAGAAAAAAGGCAGAAACAGGAAGGAAGAAAGGGAAAGAAGGAAGGAGCTGACTTACCCGGGTAACGCTAGTGGCATCCTTCACACACCGCCTCGCAGACTCCACACACACATACACATGCACCCACCCCAGCGATACAGGCGCACGCCGTGCTGCCGCTGAGACTAACCAAAAGCAAAAACAACAAAGGAGAGGACTGCCAAAGCTGACTGGTATACCCTAAAGCAATCGTGTCTGTGTGTGTCTGTAATTGTGTGTGTATGTGTGTTTGTGTGCAAGTGTGTGTGTGTGTGTGTGTGTGTGTGTGTGTGTGTGTGTGTGAGGAAGAGAGGGTGGGAGTGTGTATGAGCATGTGTTGTGATGGTTGAAGCAAGCTAAAGTGCTCTCTCTCCTTTCAGTCCTTTAAGCTGAACTGGTTTACTTCTCTCTCTCTTTCTCCCTCTTTCTGTGTATCTCACTCTCTCTGTACACTGTGCATGTATGTCCTCCAACACTCAATATGTTCTCTCTCCCTCCCTTGCTCTCTCTGCCTGCTAATGTGCCCACCCTTCCTCTTCTCCCTCTTATACATTTATTCAGGGCTGCAGACTGTCTGCTCCCAGAGTCAGTTCTTCCCACGGGCCTGGGTGGAGATGGACGGAACGAGGGTGGGAAGGGAAGGGAAAGAAAGAGAGAAAAGAGGAGGAATCAGGGTGATAGTGAGCGTTGTGGAACATGTGCTGTGAATTTATTTCAAATGGGAAAGACACATTTGTGCCTTTAAAAAGGCAAAATGAGCTCCACTCGTGGTTCAGTGCACAGTATTTGGCCTGGCATCATTCAGAGAGCTGGGAGAGAAACAGGATGCTAACTTAAAGGAAGTCTCTGGCTGATCGTGCCTTGCTGTTAATTAACACCCCCCCACCCCCCCACCCCCATTCCAGTCTTCGAGGCTGGCTGAACACCAGAATTAAGAGCGTAGAAGTTGAATGAGTATTGAAACAGGCTAGCTGTAGCCATGTGTTCAGTGATGAGCACTGGTAATGCACTGCTCCTAAACAGAAGACAATATTTACAATATAATCATGCACAAACCATAAAGAGGGTGACATTCATGTGCACTCTTGTGTGAATGAAAATGGGAATAACAACATAATGAATTCCATATTTACCCAGATATGCCAACACAGAGAATGCTAATTTGATCCCTGAGACAACATCATAATTAGATTATAAATTATGTTCATTTCTTACCGGACAAGAGGTGCTAATTCATTCATTTTCCACCAGTGGGGGAGACAATACTGAAAACACAGCAGCCACCCTGTAGGCAGAGCAGAAAATTGGGGACTTCTCATATGCTCATTTGGCAGTGTCAAGCAACATATTCAAATAAATTCATGTTTACACATAAATATTCACAATAACATTCAAAGACATGCTTGTGTTGAGCTCTTCCAATCCAGTATACATGTATATGAGGCACATTGTTTTGATCTTCCCCACAACAATAAACAAATCAAATGCCATACAGCAATATTTTACAGAATCAACAAGCACAGCTCTCTCCAACAATGCTGCCAAGCAGTTGGGGAAAGTATGATAAGTACTCTGGTGGGTTGGGACACAGATGCCCTCAGGGCGTTCAATATTAGCAATTTCAAATTCTTATTTGGCAATGTTAATGCCAATCAAGCACAATTAATTAACCCCACATTCTTAAACAAATAAACAAAAGGGGAGAGATTAGGATGAATAAGGAATGTGCCTGTAACCTGAGGAATCATGACACACGATGGACATCGACTCTGAAACAGTTATTGTATCATTATACTCACTCATGTATCAGAATAGAATCAGAATCAGTGTCACTAATATGGCAGTGCAGTGCTAACTGTTAAAAAAAAAAGCTTTTTTAAGCAGTGCTTTCCCTCAGTTGAAAAGTGATTATAATGTGAATCAGTCTGTAGTTAAAATGCCTCCATAGTTTACACCACTTTTGGAACTTTGATGTGCCCAGATATATTTAGTGAATATAGTATTATTAAGTTAAATGCATGGGTTCAAGCAACATTTCACATCAGTATGGCCTTAAAGCTCTCATACCTGTTTCAAATTCATGATAGTTAAATGTTGCAGGGAAAATGAATAGCATACGCCTGCTGGATAAACTCTCTTTTAAGTTTTTACAAACAAACATTTGAATAGTGTTTGCCTTCACTGATTTGTTTTACTTAGGGCCTACAATTACCATGTGCTTTATGCTGTGTGCAATGTTGTCAGGCCTGGGCTAGAAATAGGACTCAGATGCAGAGTGGAGAATAATCAAGCAGGCTTTATTTTGAAATGTTCACTTTTCAATTCTTAAATCAGAGTAATGAATCAATGGGCTATGAACTCTGGCTATAGAACAAAAACAAGAAACAAAAAGCTCACAAATGGTGAAACAGAAAATCACTCCGAAAGGAGGAAACAGAAAATACAGATCTCTAACTACTCTAGCGAGGAATACGACTATGAAATTTAAACAACAAAAAACGCTCCAGAGGGAGGAAGAAACAAGGGCTATAAAAACTCTACACTGCTTCTGAACTAACAAAACTTTTAACAAAAAGTCACTCAAAAATGAGGAAAAGAAAAGGCTGTAAAACAAACTGATCTCACAACTTCAACTGAAAACTTTTACAAACAAAAAAAATCACTCTGCTGAAGAGGAGAAAAGGAAAACTCAAAATACCAACTTGAAAACTTGGAATCCTGGCAAGGCAAAACAAGGCAAGACAAGGCTTGGGCATGGGGCTGGAGATGCACGAGACAACGAGACATTCTGGCACAGAACAAAGGGAGACGCGGACTATAAGACACATGGGGGTAATGGGGAACAGGTGGAAACAATCAGGGATCAGGGATGACGTCAGACTGATGACACAAAAGGAAGGGCAAGTGACCTGAAACGAGAGGAGAGTTACTTTTCAAAATAAAACATGAAATCCACAAGACAAAAACCCAGGACGAGACATCCCTCACCGCGTTGTGACAGTACCCCTCCCTCTAGGGCCAACTCCTGACGGCCCAGGTTGTTCAGGATGTGTCCTAAAGAAGTCACTGATGAGGGTGGGGTCAACAATGTGTCTGGAAGGAACCCACTGTCTTTCTTCTGGACCCTAACCTTCCCAGTCCACGAGAAACTGTCTGCCCCGGCCCCGGTTGCGTACCGCCAACAGCTGCTTAACCTTGTAGACTGGTCCACCATCAGTGGCTTCGACTGGCTGACATGGAAGGTCGGATGAACCCGAAGGGACCGAGGCAAACGAAGACGCACCGCTGCTGGACCGATGACTTTGGAGATGGGGAATGGACCGACGAACCTTGGTGCCAGCTTCTTAGATGGGATCTTGAGGTGTAGGTCTTTTGCCAGAGCCACACTCTCTGGCCTGGCTGATATGCAGGTGCTGGTCGTCTCTTTCGGTCTGCCGCCTTCTTGACTCGGTCTCCCTGCCGAATCAACACCTGGCGGGCCGCTGTCCAAGTGCGGCAGCATCGTCGGATCATGGCATGGGCGGAGGGGACCGACACCTCTGGTTCATTGTCTGGGAAGACTGGGGGTTGAAAACCATAAGCACATTTAAATGGGGAGAAACCTGTGGCAGATGTAGGCAGAGAATTGTGTGCATACTCAACCCAGACCAGGTGTTTGCTCCATGTTGAGGGATTCTGGGACACCAGGCACCGGAGGCCGGTTTCCAACTTTTGATTTAGGCGCTCGGTCTGGCCGTTAGCCTCCGGGTGATATCCCGAGGTCAGGCTGGCCTTGGCTCCGATGAGTCGGCAGAACTCCCTCCAGAACCGGGAAACTAACTGGGGCCCCCGGTCAGAGATGATGTCTTTAGGGAAGCCATGAACCCTGAACACATTCTCCATCATGATCTCCGCCATTTCTTTGGCGGAGGGTAGCTTAGGCAGAGCTATGAACCTCACCATCTTGATTAATTTGTCCACCACGGTGAGAACGGTGGTGTGACCTTGGGAAACCGGGAGCCCCGTGACGAAGTCCATGGAAATGTCGGACCACGGTCTGGAGGGGATAGGGAGTGGCTGTAGAAGACCCATGCGGGACCCTGAGGATGTCTTGTTACGGGCGCAGACCGAGCATGCCTCTACGTACTCCCGAACCTCCGACTCCATGGATGGCCACCAGAACCGCCGGGAGATGACGAACATCATTCTTCGAACTCCCGGATGGCATGAAAGCAGGGAGGTGTGAGCCCAATGGATCACCTGTGGGCGCAACTCCGTGGGGACAAACAAACGATTTTCCGGACACCCACTAGGTGATGGGCCTCCACCATTAGCATGCTTCACCTCATCTTCTATCTGCCAAGATACCGCTCCTACCACACGGGACAGTGGAAGGATGGTCTCTGGTTCTTTGGCAAAAGGCTCGGGGTCGAATAGTCGGGACAGGACGTCGGGCTTGACGTTTCGGGACCCCGGCCTGTAAGACAGGGAGAAAGAAAAGCGGTTAAAGAAAAGCGCCCACCTGGCCTGGCGAGAATTGAGCCTCTTAGCCTTTCTAATATATTCTAAGTTTTTATGGTCAGTCCAGACAATGAACGGATGGTGGGCTCCCTCTAGCCAATGCCTCCACTTCTCCAAGGCGAGTTTAACCGCCAATAGTTCCCGATCTCCGACATCATAGTTCCTTTCAGCTTTGGACAAACGCCTTGACAGAAAGGCGCAGGGGTGCATCTTTCCATCCTGTTCAGATTGCTGGGAGAGGATGGCTCCGACCCCTTCATTCGATGCGTCCACCTCAACCACAAACTGACGCTGAGGATCTGGCATGGTGAGAATGGGAGCCGAAGTGAAGCGACGCTTGAGGTTCTGGAACGCTCTCTCCGCCTCTGGAGACCAGCGGAACTGCACCTGGGTGGAGGTAAGAGCATGGAGAGGAGCAGCTATTGCGCTAAAGCCTCTGATAAACCGCCTGTAAAAGTGAGCAAATCCCAAGAACTGCTGAACCTTCTTGCGGCTATCAGGTGTAGGCCACTCAGCTACAGCGCTAATTTTAGCCGGGTCCATCTGAAGTCTTCCAGGGCTACAATGAAGCCCAGGAAGGAGACGGTGTCCGCATGAAACACACTCTTTTCTGCTTTGACATACAGCTTGTGTTCTAGTAGTCTCTTGAGCACTCTGGTCACATGGTCTTGGTGGGTGTCAATGTCTGGGGAGTAGATTAAGATATCATCAATGTACACATAAACAAAATGGTCAAGAAAGTCTCTTAGTACGTCGTTGATCATGGACTGGAAAACGGCAGGAGCGTTGGTGAGTCCGAATGGCATGACCAGATATTCGTAGTGGCCACTAGGAGTATTAAACTCGGTCTTCCACTCATCCCCCTCTCTTATGCGAACCAGATGGTAGGCGCTGCGAAGGTCTAATTTAGTGAACACCTTGGCCTGCTGGAGCTGATCAAAAACCGAGGACATGAGAGGAAGCGGGTAACGATTCTTAATCGTGATATCGTTCAGTGGACTGTAGTCTATGCACGGTCTCAGAGACCCATCCTTCTTTCCTACAAAAAAAAAACCCTGCGCCTGCTGGTGAAGAAGAGGGATGAATCAGGCCCGCCTTTAAAGAGGTAGAGATGTACTCCTTCATGGCCTCCCTCTCCGGTCCGGAAACAGAGTATAGGCGCCCCTTTGGTATGGTGGATACAGGAATCAGGTCAATGGCACAGTCGGAGGGGCGGTGTGGAGGAAGCGACATAGCCTTGGTCTTATTAAAAACCTCACGTAGCTGGTGGTAGCAGGAAGGCACCGAATTCAGATCCGGGTACTCAGATTCTGTGGTAGGATTGACAGACAATATGTTCAGATCTGCTTCACCCTCGTTCCGGGCAGCGTTGGAAAAACAGTTCTTGACACAATCATCTCCCCACTCCTTGATCTCACCAGACCTCCAATCTATCTGGGGGTTGTGACGAACTAGCCAAGGTTGTCCCTATATCATAGTGTGAGAAGATGCTTTAAACAGATATAAACGGAGGTGCTCTTCGTGGTCATTTATACACATGTGGAGTGGTTCGGTGATGTGAGTAATGAGAAAAAGTTCCTTCCCGTCTAGTGCTCGGGCCCTGATGGGCTTAGCTAAAGGCTCAGTCTTAATGCCCAAGTTTATAGCTAAATCACTGTCCATTAAACTTTCGTCCGCTCCAGAGTCTATGAGAACCCCGAGTTCAGTGATTGTGTGGTGAATTAGCTTAACCTTAGTGAGAATTCGTGCCACAGGGTTAGCAGTCGAGACTTGACTCACCCCCACAGATCGTTTAGCTGGACAGGCGATGACGAGGTGACCAGTCTCTCCACAGTAGAAACATCTTCCCTCCATTTGCCGTCTCCGTCGCTCCTCCGGTGTCAGCCGCGCTCGTCCCACCTGCATGGGATCTCCCCCTTCTTCCGTGGGAGGTAAAGGACGCGGCTCCGGCGGGGGAACGGTGGTAAGCCGGCCAATTCTGAGCTTGAGAGCGCGACGATCCATCAGCCGTCGTGGTCCTCACGCCCCTGTGCCGCCTGAGCTGGCCAAGCCGGTTGTCTGTCCGGATGGCGAGCGCGATGAGATCGTCCAGACCTGTGGGTAAATCCAGTGGGACAAGAAGATCCTGAATCGGGGCGAACAGCCCCTTTAGAAACACATCATAAAGTGCCGTGGAGTTCCACCCGCTCTCCGCCGATAATGTGCGGAAACGGATGGCATAGTCACACACAGAGTCTCTGCCTTGTCTCAGCCCACTCAGCTCCTGCGCTTTCTCCCGGTCATCCGTCACTGGATCAAACGTCTTCTTTAAAGCTTCCTGAAAGTCCGTGAGATTATTGCAGATTGGTGAGCGCCGACCCCATTCAGCCGATGCCCAGGCTTTGGCTCTCCCAGTCAGGTGCGACAGCATGAAGGCTATTTTAGATCGGTCGGTAGAAAAAGCGTGGGGGGTTCATTCAAAATGAATTGAACAGTCAATGATGAATGTCTTACATAGTCCTGGCTCTCCTGAATACTGAGCTGGTCGAGCTAGTTTACTTCCGGCTCCGACGTATGACGTGGGCGCCGTGGGTACGGAAGCCGGGGCGACGAGACGAGGAAGCTGCGCGAACATCTCCTGTAGTTGAGACGTGAGCTGACCCATATGCGCTGCCATGGCCTGAAACTCCTCCTGGTGGGAGAGGCGGGCTTCCTGGCCTTGTAGGATCTCCGTCAGCTGTCTGGTCTCTGCTGAGTCCATACTGGCCAGAATGTACTGTCAGGCCTGGGCTAGAAATAGGACTCAGATGCAGAGTGGAGAATAATCAAGCAGGCTTTATTTTGAAATGTTCACTTTTCAATTCTTAAATCAGAGTAATGAATCAATGGGCTATGAACTCTGGCTATAGAACAAAAACAAGAAACAAAAAGCTCACAAATGGTGAAACAGAAAATCACTCCGAAAGGAGGAAACAGAAAATACAGATCTCTAACTACTCTAGCGAGGAATACGACTATGAAATTTAAACAACAAAAAACGCTCCAGAGGGAGGAAGAAACAAGGGCTATAAAAACTCTACACTGCTTCTGAACTAACAAAACTATTAACAAAAAGTCACTCAAAAATGAGGAAAAGAAAAGGCTGTAGAACAAACTGATCTCACAACTTCAACTGAAAACTTTTACAAACAAAAAATCACTCTGCTTAAGAGGAGAAAAGGAAAACTCAAAATACCAACTTGAAAACTTGGAATCCTGGCAAGGCAAAACAAGGCAAGACAAGGCTTGGGCATGGGGCTGGAGATGCACGAGACAACGAGACATTCTGGCACAGAACAAAGGGAGACGCGGACTATAAGACACATGGGGGTAATGGGGAACAGGTGGAAACAATCAGGGATCAGGGATGACGTCAGACTGATGACACAAGAGGAAGAGCAAGTGACCTGAAACGAGAGGAGAGTTACTTTTCAAAATAAAACATGATATCCACAAGACAAAAACCCAGGACGAGACATCCCTCACCGCGTTGTGACAAATGTAAGTTTTGTATTTCTGTAATTTATATCACTATGAGCCGTGTTAACATTTTTCAGCATATCCCAAATGTAACCCTCTCTTACAGTAAACATTTTGTTAAACACAGGCGTAACTGAAAACATTAGTTGCTGCATGCCATTAGTGTGCATGTGCCAGGTATCCTTTGGCTTACTGATACTAAATTAATGCTATTAATTTCACCTGAACTTCTAATTTTTCTGCTGTGATGAAGCAAATAAGCCTGCATTGAGAGGAATTTTAAAAAGTAAAACTCTAAAATTTAAAAGTATAAAAAGTTATGACAGGTGTATTACAACTAGCTGATTTACTTTCATTGCAAGGTTAACATATCGAAGCAAAAACTAGCTTAGCGTTAAATCGCTTTTATCATGTCACCATTATCCATTTAAGTTCAATGTTTAGCTAGACTACAGTGATTTTAGTGCAAACATGGCAGCAATTTAGTTAACAACATTGGGTTAAGTGTCAAAAAAGGTCTATTAATGTAGAACGAACCCAACTTTTCTTTAAGACCAGCTAAATTGGGTTATCAAAGTCGTCCTTTCTTTCAAAAATAACTAGTTCAGCCACTAAACTAAAGGTACGGAAGCCCTAAAAAGCCATGGGTCAAACATATTATTTCCTCAGTTTTTCCATGATAACAAGTTCAATATTATCAAAAGAGCCTTGTTATCCCAAGATAGTGAGATAAATTAACTCGTTATCACCTGAAAACAAAAATGTGTTTCCTCTTATTAATTATTACTTAATCAGCAGTAGGGCTTTGACATCGAACTTCGGTATTCGAATATAATTCGAATATTAAAAAAAAAAAGATATTCGAACGAATATCGGGCAGCTTCTAAATATTCGAACCTATAATAAGCATTATTTTTGGTAAATGTGTTTGCCTGAAAACGTAGTTTTCAATCCAGATTCGAGGCTTTTTTCAGCCTGTTTTGTGAAACGCGAGCTCATGAGCATTGATCACCTGGGGCTTCTGTACTGATGACGTTATCACGTCGTTAGCGCCTGACGCCTGTTTACACTCTTTCACAGAAAAACAATGGCGGAGCAAAAGGCTGCGAGTGCGGAAGGAGAACTATACACGCCGGAAAATTTAAGGAGTAATGTGTGGCGCTTCTTTGGTTTCCTGAAACAAGGAAAAATAATGAGAAAGGACAAAGTTATTTGTAAAATATGTAAGACTAAACTTATCGACCACTCCACGACCAGCAACTTGAGAGCCCACCTGTCAACACTTTTCTGTCTATTGATTGATACACTGCCCTCTGGTGGACAGAACATAGAACAACAGAAAAACGACTTTCTTTTGATACTAATATAGGTCTTACTGGAGGCATTTAATGATCAAAATATTATCAGTAAATATTCGAATATATTCGAATATTAATATTAATAAACAAACGAAGTTCGAATATGATTTTTTGGGCAAATGTCAAAGCCCTAATCAGCAGTGCCATGCCAGTATACATGGTGTCTTGACAAGTCTAGCAGCTGATTTAAGCTCAAAATGTTTGATCAAGGAGTATTCTTCATTGATCAATGCATCGGACTGAATATTAATCTTATACATACTTCATATACCATTCTAACACCCACCAACATGGGTGGTTTCTTTTCTACAGACCAACAAGAATTTGTAGCATACGCAACAACAATTAACAATGATGGACAGTTAACCCTCTATGGTACCGTGTTGCCTTCAGGCAACATACCCATTTTTGGCCCGTCACATCTCCACCATACATCCCTTTGAATGATGCTATACTTTAAAAGAATGGGAAGACCACAAGGAACCAATAACAATGCTTTAATTTGTCACATGACCTTCAGGAAGCCATCTTGAAACCCATTTTCCCAGACTTTTTCAAAGAAAACAGGTTAGCCATTTTGCTCCTTAAAAAGTGGCTGAAAACATAATTTTCGGGCCCTTTTAGGTCGTGAAAAAAATATATGCACACTCATAGATGAGTAAACTTTAACTTTTTATTGTTAAATGCAATTTAATTGCTCATTAAATAGTGGAAACTTGTTAAAATCCAACTGTTGCCTTGAGGCAACAACGTACCATTATGGAAAATTGCCTATGTTGCCTTGAGGCAACAGTGAACCATTATGGAATCACCATGGCAGCATGAAATGTTGGTAGTATGTGTTTAGGTACATATAATATTCAAAAGAATGCCATTCATCATAATCTTTATATTTTATATATTATTATATTATAATATTATTATTATGTGTTATATTTTCCTCCATTTACAGAATGAATTCAGCATTATTCTATGCCCCTGTGAGGATATGGGTTGTTCCACAATGCCTACAGGCAACATTTAGACCAGAAACCATTTAAAAGAGTTATTTTTTGGTTTCTTTTACATTTAAAATGAAAAATTAATTAAGTTTTTTTATATTTTACACATGTTAATGAAATAAATGATGATGAAATTGAAAATAAAACTCTTTTAAAAAAATTATTTATGCACCATTATGGTACAATGTTGCCTTCAGGCAACGAACCCCAAAAACTTCCAAAAAAATTAAATAATTATAAAATTTCTTTAGATTATGTTTATTTAGTCTATTTTAGGACAAAAAAACATTTTTTTCCTAACTCGCATCATAATGCGTACCATAGAGGGTTAAAGCATTTTTAGCTGCTTACACTGTTATTAAATCCGTCACAGACTTAGATATAACAAACACTCTAGTCCGCTACTCCTCACAAGTGTCTCGCCCTAAAAAGTTTGCGTGGTAACAAGCACTATATTATAATAAGATTGTTATGCTTGTAACTTAAGGTAGCCATAATGTACAGTAGGTTTACACTTTACAATAAGGTACACAAAATGCATGAAGTAGTGACGACTCATTAATTCCTAATTACTGAACCATTAGTTACTCTTGCTGTGCATCTTCAGATAAAGTGAAACATCATACTGAGTAGTTACCCAATACCGACTCATTAGTTACTTATAACCTAATCAGATCATATCATAATCATATATTGTATAGTCTGTTCTCCAGTAACTCATCATTATTTACTATATAGTCCTCGAATCACAATTATTGAGGAATTACTCATTAACCATTCATCAACTATCAAGTCGGTCCACTCTTTTGAATCTTATGAAGTCATTTTGTCATGATAAATCATCTTCGAAAACCGTTTGTTGTCTCATGATAATGACATGGCCTAAATAACTCGTGATCAAAAGTTGTTCATCAAAAACAACCGTCATTATCAAATGTATTCATTTGATTGACTCATTATGATGGGAAAATGGAGGAAATAATATGCTCTGCCCACGGCCATCCATATGAAGGGAACGCTAACTAGCCTACATAAAATTAACTACGCAGTAAAACTTTTCTTTAAACCTTCTCTAATTTGACATAACTTCCAAACTTACATAACCCTTCTCTAACCTTCTCTAATTTGACATAACTTACAAACTTACACTTTGTAAGGAAAATTAATATAGTGTTTGATAACTCACCTTAAATGTGATCATTTGCTACACTATGCTGGCACACACAACTCATTAGTGGTTAAAAAAATGTCATAGTTAATAATCTACCATCAATTAGCAATGAGTGGTTGAAGTAAAGCAGCCCCAGCAGGACAGAAGAGGAGAGGACAGAGTTGCATTAATGGACAGGTCCTGATGAAACATCCACATGCTGAGCACTCAGGGAGAACAATCGACAGACAGAGAGAAACGGGGGGCATGTCAGCAGCATCAGCTTATGATGGTCCTGGAGGGAGAGAGCTTGAAAAAAAGAGTCTGAGACATTTTCACTAAACATCAGGCCCTTCTAGTGTGTTATACTGCAAAAATATGAATTACTTAAAAATTCCTTGTTTTTTTTTCATGTAAAGTATCCCGTGTCAATAGCTATGTCTCTTGTTGCTTCAAAAAGAGAAAACTTAACAATATTTCACTCTGCATCCTGGAATGGCAAAAAAATAAAATAAAAATCAGATAATCAAATCTGCACTTGTACTGCAATACAGCAGTGTAATAACTCAGTGACTATCGAGGCCGTTTTATTAGAGCTTAGGCCAACAGCCCACTGCTGACCATAACTCATAGGCTACAAAGAATTACTGTATGTTTTATTGGCGTAGACTGTAAAAACCACCAAAACAGACGGTTTTTTATCTTAATCTAAATCAGCTGGACACATTTATTACCCTCAAACAACTGAGAACCAATTTCCTGTTTCCCTTTTTTGGTAGCCTACTGCATTTAAGAATTTGTACCCTCAATTGTATTTATTTATTTATTTATTCATTTATTTATTTATTTATTTATTATTGATATGTATTTCAAGGATTTACCTTGTTGGATTTACCTTTGAAGGATTAGGAGTGTTAACCTGTTTAAAGGTATGGCTTATCTACACTACTTTGTTCTCAAATGCTGGCACCTTGTCATATGTAACACTAACACATGTGACAACACTTTGTTAAAGGTATACTGACCTGGGCAATCCTGGAAACTTCTACTTAGTAGTAAAAGTACTGTACTGTACTTCAGTCGAGTTTAGAAATACTTGTACTTAACTTCCACTCCATTCCTTTTTTGAAAGCAAATATTGTAGTTTTACTCCACTACATGTATTTGAAAACTTTAGTCACTATTTATTTTGCAGAGAGATTGTAGATGCTGCATCAGAGCCAAAGTAGTGCATTTTTAAATTAATTTATTTTATTGGCAATGCGAAATCTAAAAAAACAGATTCAGATAACCAGAGAAACGCTGAATATCTGATACAAATCCATCAGTCAACCTTTAGTAAAAAGTATATTCATTCATGTAAATATGTGTATAATTTACTTTTACTTAGTGAATCAGGACACAGTGAAGTACAGTAGCACGATATCTTTACTTTCACTCAAATATAACTTTTGGATACTTTTTACAACACTGAAAGTGAGGTTTATTTTTGCACACTCACAAATGTCTTTGGAGTAAATTTGGAACAGTATTGACATTTTCACTTATACAGTGCTGGAATAAATTAGTTTAGATTTAGAAGATTTAAGCGGCAAACAAACAACATTTATGAGCTAGACAATTAATTTCTTGACCTTGAAGCTCAACTTCAAGTCCACTTACTTGTTCCAAAGTTTTTTCCAACTGAGCAGATGCGGCTGCTGTTTGCAAACTGTGATGCTCCACTTTTAGGCCAGCATAAAAAATAAGTCTTAAATGCTCAGAAGAACTTACATTTCAAACATTTACCATTTCATTGGCAGTCAAGCAAACGTTACCTGATGATGCTGATTGTGTATTTTAGTCAAAAGTTCCAAAACAAGCAAATGAGTGGACCTTGAGATTGCATTGTGAAATTCAACCTGCCTCTTATGGTAAAAAACACAACAAACCAGTAGGTAATATCAATAAAAAATAAGTAAGTGTTAAACCCATATATTTTAAGTCTAACAGAGTAATCAAAGTCATCACTAATATGTTAACATTGTCATGATTTGGACTATTTTGGTGGCCTTTTTGTGTTGTTTTTTGTGCTTGTGTTGTTTCAGAGGTGCTCTGGTGAGGCTGGCTGTGGTTTTCTGGTGGGACAGAGCAGCTACCTGTCACACACACCTGAATCGCATCTAATCAGCAGTGCCGGCATATATATTCTGGTTTTCCCTCCGTTCGCTACCAAATTATTTTGTCTGGTACGTAGTTGAACTCTCTCTCATTTTGTTTGAGTCTCTCTCGTTGTTTATCATTCTCAATTCATCTAACCTTGCCTCTCCTTCACTCTCTAGTGAAATTACTACTCCGGACCTAGCTCCGTCGCCACACCTCTGCCACCAGCCTACACTGAACTGTATCCCCAGAAGCCTCTTACTAGCCCGCTCCCCTCATTTTTGTGAGTCTCCCCTCATCTCCACTGGATTCACCAGCCTGAGCTTGAGCAACCTGCCACCTGTGACTGCCTCTACCTTCACAAATAAATCCTTTTAAACCTCCCTGTTCTGGTGTCTGCTCCTGGGTCTAATATAAAAAGTAACAAACATGTGGATGTCATTATGGAGGAGTTTACTTAACATAAATAACTTCTTGAATGTAACTCTTCAGCCTAAATGAAAGCACTTGAACACAAGTCTTTCTGTCAGAAGGCTTTGTCAGGCTACAGCATTAAATATGTATCACATACAGTATGCACATATGCGCTACAGAACAACCATTTATGGAGAAATGTATTTACTTTAATTTTTTTTAAGGGATATTCTCAAGGAGACATGGGAAGTGCACACACACTGTACATACACTTTAAATGCATTTGTATATTTAAAACACTGGTACAACTTCTCTTCTTAGTTAAGAGTGAGAATGAAGTGAGAGACTGAACACACAGAGAAGGAGTGAAAGAAGGAAAACCCATTGCTGCAGGAGGGATGGAGGTACAGTAGCTAGGGAGAAGGATGTTGTTGAGGTTAGGGGTGTTGATACTGCAGAGTGGAAGCCAGGGAACCAAAGAAGGAGGAGGAGGAGAAAAGAGACTTGGTGTGTTTTGGGACTCGAGATGATAGTGTGGGAGAAGGTGAAGGCTTGTTGTTCAGTGGGACCGAGGGAGAAGAGCAGGTGGGAATGAGGGGGAAGGAGAAGAGGAAGAAGAGAAAGAGTGATACCTTAAGGGAGATGTATTAGGGAGGAGAGGTTGCATTGCTGCAGTTTTGGTAGTAAGAGAGAGAAGGAATAACGAGCCTCAGCCTACTTATGTACAGTATGGTGTGCGTTAGGGAGAGAGTTGAGTGTGTGTGTGTGTGTGTGTGTGTGTGTGAGTGTGTGTGAGAGAGGGAGAGAGAGAGAGAGAGAGAGAGAGAGAGAGAGAGAGAGAGAGACTCTTGTGTCTTTGGAATGGGATGACAAATGTGCCAGACATGAAAGACCAGAGCACACGCAAACCCTTAGGGAGCCACTTTACCAGCACCAACTGAAAACACTGAAGTCAAATCCATGTCAATTTTCTGGAAATTTTGATGTTTTAGCACAGTGGAAGTGAAAATTTTACAAATTAAAAACTTAAATAGGCAGGTTTACAGATTGATTCCACTATATTTGACTCAATATTCTGTATCTAACCTTTAAAAAGACATGTGAATTTATCATATCACTATATATCTATATATACATATCACAATCTGGCTTGTAAGAAAGTAAACATATCGGCACGTGATTGTTTGGTTTTTCAGATGTAGGACATAGAAAAACAAAATTCAACCAATGCAAAATGTTTCACATGGGATAAATTAGTTGACAGGCACATACAGTTTGTCACATGTAACAAAGCATTTAATGTGATGAATGTGGTTTTCAGAAATTTAACATGTGAATAAAATATTTGACATGTAAAATGTGATTTTTTTTGTAAGGATAAAATTGACTACGTTTAGGTCAAATAAATGAATTATAAAGTTTTAACTGTTACTCAACCAGAATTTCATTCTTGGCAGTGTGGAGATGGCTTTGAAGCCGTATTAACAGTAGACTTTTCTCTTAGAAATGAAAATTTTGATTAAACATAATTCACTTAATGGAAGAAATTACATCAGCTTTAAAAACTCCTGGCTATGGCCCCCCAAAAATGACCATGGGTAATGTGAAAGCTGTTTCTTGAAGTGACAAGCAACTAAATTCTTTTGTTCAGTCTCACAGTCTGACGCTCTCATCAGTGTTATTTTCAGCAAAGGCAGGTGTGTTTAGCAAAAAAAAGCTTGCACAAAACCACTGTATACTATGAAGCAGCACAAACAGCAGACTAAGTTGGTGACTAGCTGCTGAACATAGTGGTGCAAATGCTAAAGAGCCAGGTACTTTTCTCAGGAGCCGGTGGAGACAAAACAGAGCTAAAAGGAAAGTGGAATAAAATTGAACTCCTAAGGTGAACTGAAACTTAACAAGTGCTGATGTTGCTCTGTCTGCTGGATGTGCAAACAGACAATTGTTTGCGAATTCATTTGCAACTTTATAAGATGATCATGTGTCAGGCACACAGTGCCTACTATTCAGACCCCAAATGGCCAGGATAATCAGTCAATGCAGTTTCAGTTATAAAACTACACCAGAGACTGTGAATCTGTGCACGATACTGAAACCCAAAAGTAGCCCTTGAAGAAGTCAGATAACCAAAATGTAATTATTTTGTAAAATGTATCCTCACTCTGAGATCTAAAACTCAAAATATAGTTCCCATAAATACAGGCCTGCACCTACAAGACCACACAAACACAAACACACAAAAAATGACTGCATGCAGTCATGATGGTGGGTACATACATAGACACACACAGGCTTATGTAAATTTGAAGCATCCACATGAGAACAAAGCCATGGCATGGGTATAAACAAGAGGGCATACATAAACATTAGGTGTCCATGCATTATGCAGACACATGCACACATCCAAGCTCCGATAGACAGTCAAACACACACATACACCCCTTTTACCTCCTTCATAGAGGTAAGACCACGCATCATTTCACCCCCTCACTCTCGTTCTCTCTCCCTCTAGTCCCCAAATCCATGGCATATGACCTTCTGTGGGACAGATAAAGAATGTGCTTATCAGTCATGCAAATGAGGCTGAATTCATTTTCCACAACAGATGGCCCCATAGATAATGATGATGGAGGAGAGAAAATTAAATGTCTCTTGCTCGGTGACCATGGCAACCGCGCCTCTGCGGCGTAATATCAATAATAAGTGCGCCGCATAATAAGGTTGTCATTCCTGTGAATCAAAACCTTCCATGATGGAATAGGGCAGGGGGGCTGAAATCCCTCGTAAAGTTTGGTTGAGTCTGTAGGGCACTGTGGGAGGCCTGCTGAGGGTGGACTGATGAATGTCAAAAAGCTTGTTCACATTGATAGAGAAACTTTCAGTACTTCAATGTGGATAGCTGGTTTGTCTAGTGACACTTTATAAAAATGGCTTTATTAATGATTTATAAAGCACTTATTGATGCTAAATAAAATGAGCCAATAATAGAAATGACTTCTGGGTTGCCAGATCTCATTGGCTGTTCTATATACCGTTCCAAATTAAACAAGTTTTTTTTGTTTCTCCCTTTAATTCATTCAGTTTACCACTGTAACTGTTCAACCACTAATCTTCTGAAAAGAGCTGCACAGATACTGAACCAGAATCCCTCTATTAACATCTTTAAACTGCATTTACAACTGCAGACTTAAAGGATTGTTGTAAACCATACATCCATTTTCCGTTACCTATCCATGGCTGGGTTGCTTTGGCAGCAGGCTTAGCAAGGCAGTCCAGTCCTTTCCAGCAGCATCTTCTAGCTCCTCCTGGGTCATCTTGAGGTTTTCCTAAGCTGTTTGAGATAAACATTCCAGTCTGTTCTGGGTCCAGCCTGGTGTCTCCGCCCAGTTGGACTCTTCAAAGAAAACTCCTAAAGGTGGTGCCTGGGAGGCCTTCTTTTGACATGAAGGAGCAGTGGTAAAACGTACAAGTTGGTGTTTCATAGGGTGTTACATATCTTGCCTGACCATATCTTGGCTATGCGCAGTGACTTTCTGGGGTTTCCTGCTGGCTGTAACTTCATATTCAGTGTACAGAATACAGAGTACAGTACAAGAATGGTGTCAGCCTCTTCATCTAACTAAAATAAGTGTAAATCGCAAAATGGTAAACTATGCCTTTTTCCATTTACTGCACACATGGCGTATTAGAAAATGAGAAACCCAATGATTACACCTCAAAATTAAGAATCATTGTCAATTTATCCTCGTTTTCTCATTAAATATTCATAGTTATTGACTATAGTGACATAGCTATTGACCCTCTGGAGCTGCCGTCAAATGAAGCCAGCTGAGGTGGTTCGGGCATTTGATTAGGATCCCTCCTGGGCACCTCGTTGAAGGGTGTGCATATCTTATCTGGCCTTGAAAAGCCTAAGGGGGCTGAAAACATTGCTTTAGAGAGGGAAGTCTTGTATAGTCTGTTTAGCCTGCTACCACCCTGACTTGACCCTGGATAAGCGGAAGAAAATGGATGGATGGATGGATGGATGGATGCATGTACATGTAACAGGTATGCTACCCTATTTAAGTTTTAGGTTTGGTACTAGCAGTTAGCCAACAACCCACTTATCGATTGGGCTAAATTCAGAAGACTCAGGTTGACTCTTGGAGTGGAGAAAAAGACACTGAAGGCAGCTTAGATTTAGTACACCATATTTTATAAGTTGTGAACCACAGACATTAGGTATTTAGCAGTGATAAATAGAATAGAAATACAAATGGCCATTCATAGAAAATGCTATATACAATTCAGTTCATCATTTCTCCTTTAAATGACGTTGCCGCTCACAGTTCCATCATTGCCCAAAAAGGGAGAGTTCGACTTCGCCTGTACAGGCGAGGCACACACTCAGTGCAACGGGCCCCTATTTGAATTTCCAGTGGGAAGGAAGAAAAAGTCCATGTTGGGGAGTGAAAGTGTGTAAAGTGTGTGTGGGCCGTGCGTGTGGCAAGAATTAAGAAGAGGAGCGGCTGCACAATGGAGCCTCCTACCAGCCCGACAGTGAGCAGTGGAGGTTCAGTAGGTTCTTTCCCGGCGCAGTCTTCAGGCTTCGCGCCCAGTCTGTAGCTCGCCATCAACCCTGGCCTATATGGGAACAGGAACCAATTAGACATCTAGTGTGCACACAATCATCTCAAATAATACGGACTGTATTAAATAAATAGCAATCTAATACATACATATATGTATATATACATACACACATACATATAGACATATACACATACAGTAGGTACTACTTCGTTGTGGCCGAGTTCACGCGTGACGTGACCTTTTTAGTGGAGGATCAATTGTGTTTTCATGAGAAGCGGCAATGTGCCCAAACAACCACCAGGTGGCATCTGTGAGCAGGAGGACGACAACATGCAGCAGCAGGGAGCAGTGACCATGAACGGGGAATGGACAGAGTTGCCTGATTTATGTTTCTGTTCGTTGTTGCTTAAATACAAGAATGTAGCTAATAATACCTCACCCACTCCACACCTCATTCCAACTCCTTCCTTCAACCTGTCGCTACAGGGTCCCTCTAGCAAGGACAAACTTAGTGAAAAAAATCATTCATCCGCCATCATCATCATCAACAACTCACTATGAAGCCTTTTAAATGTCTTTTAAGGTCTTATTCTTTGTATTTTGTATTTATCTGTGATATTCCCATTTTATGTTTAACTGTGGTCTTTTTTTGTGCACACGTCAAAGACCCTAAAGACATCTGAGGTTGTGATTTTACTCGCTCGCTCGCTGCAGCCACGGCTAATAAGCGGAGGCAGAAACAATTACGCACAGCCTACAGAAGTTTCAACGTCCATACAAGCATTTAAGAAATGATTCTTATCAGTTCCATAATTCAGAGAGGATTTTTACTCAACGAAAAAATGTATAAAGATCAGCTTTTAGGTTGAAGACACGACAGCAGCACGTATGTCCAGACGCTGGTGTGTGTTATGACTGATGTATAGCTCCCCTGGTAGAGCAGCTCCCTCAGAAAACAGAATCTTCTGCTAGTATGAGTTCGAATCTCAGTGTAGGCAGTACCTTTAGTTAATGTGTTTTCTTTTCTCATCATCATTATGATCACATATGGCTCCAAGTTTGAGCAAATAAATGAGCAAATGAGCATTAATTCTCCGCTGGGCCGCGGCACCAGCTTTCCTGCTTGTGTACATAAAATACATTAAATTCTGACACCACAACTGTAGCGTACTGAATATCAATAGATGATAACCAGAAAAAAAACGTTCTATTGATCTGATTCACCGGCTTCATGGACGTCGGAACTATTTTTCTGAGAGGGGGGGGGCAGGGGAAGCACGCACTTTTATCAATGATTAAGGATTTGATTTGAAGTTATTTTATAATGGCGTGCAGTTATAAGAGAACTAGATGAATGAACACGGCATCTTTATTGTTAAGAAAATGAAACTTTGATCACTAAATCAAGCCATTTAAGGAACATAACAGCATTGGCGGCGTTTCCCAGATTCGATCGTTCTTAAGGACTTAAGAAGGCTCTTAAGAAGGGTTCGGCTAAGAAGGAGCGCTAAGATGCGGGTGTTTCCCAGATGCGTTCTTAACTGCCTTCTTAGGAGAACCTTAAGATCAAGCCAAAGAAGCTTCTTAAGAAGCTCTTAGTGGGAGCTGTCCACCGCGGTGCTGCTGAAACTGAATCAAGCGATGCCAGGCAAATCGATCACCCACCTCTTTATCAGCGCATAAGTCACACACAGCGCCCCGTGGTCCCCCCCCCCCGAGGTGCAATTAGGCTACGCATGTATTGTGTGTGTGTGTGTGTGTGTGTGTGTGTGGGCGGGGTGTGGGTGTGTTAAATTCTGACACCACAACTGAAAGAAAGAAAGCAGCCGGTGAATCAGATCAATAGAACGTTTTTTTTTTCTGGTTATCATCTATTGATATTTCCGTACGCTACAGTTGTGGTGTCAGAATTTAATGTATTTTATGTACACAAGCAGGAAAGTTGGTGCCGCGGCCCAGCGGAGAATTAATGCTCATTTGCTCATTTATTTGCTCAAACTTGGAGCCATATGTGATCATAATGATGATGAGAAAAGAAAACACATTAACTAAAGTTACTGCCTACACTGAGATTCGAACTCATACTAGCAGAAGATTCTGCTTACTGAGGGAGCTGCGCTACCAGGGGAGCTATACATCAGTCATAACACACATCAGCGTCTGGACATACGTGCTGCTGTCGTGTCTTCAACCTAAAAACTGATCTTTATACATTTTTTCGTTGAGTAAAAATCCTCTCTGAATTATGGAACTGATAAGAATCATTTCTTAATGCTTGTATGGACGTAGAAACTTCTGTAGGCTGTGCGTAATTGTTTCTGCCTCGGCTTATTAGCCGTGGCTGCAGCGAGCGAGCAAGCGAAATTACAACCTCAGATGTCTTTAGGGAATCAGATATTATTATAGGCTATTCTTATATTTAAGCAACAACCAGTCAGGCCGTGATATAGGCTCACGGGGGCGGACTGGGACAATAATTCAGGTCGGCAATTTTACCAGTAAACAAATGTTCCTTAAAAAAACAACTAATGTCCATATTTTAGCTCTACTGTAAAACAAAGAAAGCACAAGTGATTATCCAAGGTCACCCAGATAATTGAGGTGTCCCACCGCTGTGAAACAATCAGTCTGAATCAATCTGATACGGTTTAGCAGTCCCCCTCTCCATTCACTCTACCTGTAGCCTAAAACAGCGCCACTCTCCATTGCAGCTACATTGTGGTCAAATGTGGAATTGTCCCAAAATCGTTTGAGCTGCAATTCAGTACTATGCTTCCACCTAGTGGCTACAGTTGTCACTGACATTTCACGCGTTGCGTGAATCTCGCTCCCCGCGAGTGAAATGGCCACTTTGAAGTAGTACCTACTGTATATACCAGTACTGTACTATATAAATCGAAATCTTAACACATAATTCAATGTGAATAGATAACAATATTTGTCATATTAAAATATTCACGACTTATCTCAATATCACAACCACATGCATCCACGACCAAAGTGCATAGCAGTACCAGTGACTACCTGGACTACATGGGAATACACTGGAAGCAATCATCAACAAGTTAGCGTTTCATGTGGCAGGACATATTCAAAAGACGTGGCATATGAAACACTAATGAACCGCACCAAACAATACACAGGTAGCGGCTAGGATAGGCTACATGAATAGCATTAGCTCAACTCACCAAATCCCACGATTTAAATCGGCAACGGCTCGGCAGTCAGACGTTCAACGGCTCCGGTAGATGGCTCCTATATTAAACGATTACATAAGTTCGGCTTGTTTGATGTTACATTAATCGAGCAAATGCTACAACGTACCTGCGGCAAACATTTCCCCAGCGGCTCCTCTTGCTACCGCCGCGGCAAGCCACACTGGCTATATTACCGGTGTTTCCGGATTCGCTCTGTCACGTGACGGCGTAACGGCGTGACGTGATGACGTACGGCCTCACGTCATAGTTTGTTTTAAAAGGGCAAGGGAATAAATTAGTAAGGGTTTTCTCACCCGGGTTACATACAGTTGTTCTTTAAACAGGCTTTTGGTCTTAGATTTTGGTTCAGTGTCATATCAAAGATATCAAAGAATCAACAATTTGTATTCATCATTGGCTCATAACTGATTTATAAATCATAAGTAAACAATTTGCTAACCATTAAAGTCTCAGAAAACGTATTTCTCAATCAGCATCTTCCGATGGGTACATGTTAGTTTGGCTGAGTTTCGGGTTGTGAATTCTTCACAAAAAATACTTTAGGTTGTTTATTACAATCCCTCACTTTGTTGTTTTTTGTTGCTCATTTAGTTATGAATAGAGAATGTTACAGAGAGTTACAGAAAGTTTCCAGGTGTTTCAACATGCAGTATATATTTTCTACCGTTCATCCTGTACTGAATTGTTTATTAAGCTAATTTTTGTTATTTGTGTCACAAATGTTGGGTTATTGTTGAATTCTGGGATGTTAGGATGAAATGAAACCCCTTTTTATTACATTTATCATCTAAGACTGCAATATATTCAGTGCTACTTTTGAAGTAAATGACAAGTTATTCTTCAAGAATAATAGTTGAATCTGTAAAATTAATCTGATTTCAGGGTATACAGAAAATGAGAACAATTGTTGCAGTGAGCACTTGCAACAGCAGTTTTTTTGCACCACAGTTTTCCTAATCACTGAGCTAATTTATTTGCTCCATTATTTAATCTCAAGCCCCAGCCACAGTCCTGATGTAAGCACTGATTATCAGCCGAGTATTGGCCAGCGTGTGGAATTGAATTTTCATTGCTCAGAATTAGGAAAGAAAGGAATTGTTCAAAAGAGAGGGAGACTGACAGATGTGTAGCGCAGAGTAATGTGTTTTCTCCATAAACTGACCTTGGGGAGTGTTTTCAACAGCATCTTTCTCTTTATTGACTAGTTTCTCAATCACATATAGTTGACTATTCATGCTTCCCCTCGCTTCAGCAAACACCCGCTCAAAACAAAAATATCACACGTTTGCCCAATTAGTCTATTTGCCAGCCTATAGAGCCCTATGTGAACCCAGAAATGTACACCAAAGTTTTATGTTAGAAATGTTCAGTATGGGTCCCCAGCATTAAGAAACTGCCGGATGCTAACTTGCATATGTTGAGCAATTTGTATAATTAGCATTATTAGCATTAATTAGCATAATCGCCTATATGGGCAATATTTCAGCAACTGCTTAGCCGATTTGGACAATATTGGAGTGGTTTGGGGGGTTACTGAGGATGCTGAATCCATTTCTGACATTTTCAAAATTCAAAATGGCAGTTTAAACCAAAAGTGGCCATATTTCAACTCCCAGTGGACCGATTTTGATGAATTTTGAGTCGATTTTTATTTATATGCTTAATACATAGGACCTGCATTTCAGAGACGTAATATTTCTTCAAATTTCTTCAGTTCTGCTCGCGTTTTTTGGCTGCACAACTTTGTGTCATTGCCACTGTGGTTATTGCGTGGGGCGAAATACTGGCTGGATGGAAAGACGGACAAAACAGAGCTTTTTATATTTGGATCATATCATCTCAATGCAAGTAAGTTGGGTTAAGGACCGGGCTAAAATCCTGAGAGTGCTATGGGAAAACTCTCACCCACTCACCACAGAGACTACTACCCTCTACCATATCATAAATGGCCAGGTGGCGGATGGAAAGGTGAATGTGCAAGATGCATTGAAGATCGGGCAGGACATGAGCACGCTATTCTCTTCATCGCTTCCTGGGGGATTTCATGCACCCACCTAAAATAAGGTGGTGAAAATGAAATTCAAGACAAAAGGAGTGAAGGTCAATGGGAAGATCATATGTGACATTGAGGCGTTGTTTGCTCGGCTGCTGGTGGTGGGGAGCAAGAGAAGAATGGAGCTCTCTACACTCTTTAACTACGAGCTCGGCCCCGGTCCCTGCATCCATCATCGATGAGTATAGATGCCTCAGAAAGGGAAACAAGTCTGTGATTGTTCTGCGTCTTGGAATCCTTCTTCCCAATCCCCACCCACCAGACGTTGTACTCGTTGATGCATAGCAGCTCATCTACCACGTGGTGTGGCCATCGTCAGGCACTGTGACTGACCTTGCAGCCAGCATGGGGCACCGGCTTGATCGCTACATCACCCAAACATTTGTTATCTTTGACCGGTATGAGCAAGTCTCTGCCAGAGACCACGAGAGGCAGAGAAGAGCCGGGGAGAACTCAACAGAGTACCAACTCTCACTGACAACCCCCCTACCTAGCCGCGATAAAGTGATGAAGAACAAGACAAACAAGTGGAGGCTAGGCAAGCGCCTGTGCACACACAACTTAGGAGATCACATCGAGATGGTCAGCAGAGCAGACAGTATTGTCACTCATGATGAGGCTGACGTCTCCCTCATCTCATACATGTTGGATGTAGCCAGGCGTGGTGCTAAAACTGTCCACATTCTCCGCGATGACGTGTTCATGCTCATGGTCTATTGGTGCTGGAAGGTGGGTATCACATGTCACCTGCAGATGGAGAGATGGGATGGCACTGTTCTCAACATCAATTCAACAGTAGAGAATCTGGGTGAGCACTGTCGCTCCATCCTGGCTATGCATGCTCTCTCCGGGTGTGACACCACCTCCTATCCCGTTGGTAAAGGGAAGGTGTCCGCGCTCAAGGCCATGAGAGTAGTACCTGGTGACCTGCTTTACTTCATCGGAGAGGAGGGAGCTACTGATTTGCAAATCACAGAGGCAGTGAGGGGTTTCTTCTTGGTTCTGCACAACCACGGGAAGTCTGCATCTCTGAACATCGCCAGATATGACATCGAAAGCGCAAACCCCCCCAGCACTGAAGACACTGCCTCCTACAGAGCGCAACGCGCGCCTCCATGGACAGCGTGCCCATCTACAGGTGCTGCTTTGGAAAGCAGCAGACTGCCCTGATCCACCAGCTGTGGACATCACCAAGTTTGGATAGGACAAGAAGGAAGGCGAGAAGGAGGGAGAGGAAGTCATCATGCCTGTCCTGGATGCAAGCCCTGTTGTTCCTCCTGCCCTGTTGGACATTATCAGCTGTAGCTGTAAAGATGGGTTAAAGCCATGTACAACAACAAAGTGCAGCTGCGCAGCTGCAGGGCTTGCCTGTACCAGCTACTGCTTCTGCAAAGGCTATGACAGTACATGTTGCAATCCGCTCACACACTCACAGCAAGAAGAGCAAGACGACAAGAATGTAGAGTCTGAAGAAGAAGATGAAGACAGAACAGACGATGACGTTGATGATGAAGATATGGTTATATAGTGCAGAGTAGCAGAAGTGCAAGGCGCTCTTGCTTGATAAAAGTTTTCTAGTTGTAACACGTTGTGTAACTAGTGCACATAGAGTTTTCTGCTCTGATAATTGTGGGTATACTTGTGTTTTAAAACCTGTTCCAGGACTCTTGTGTTCTACCTGTAACTTGTATTATACTCCTTTCTCTATATTATTTAGCCATAGTCATAGTATTCTAGTTTGATATGGTACTTGCCTTTGTTACCTCCAATGTCACCTCAGAGTGCAATGTTATGTGAATTAAAATGTACATATTCTGCATCATTTGGATAATTGTTTTCATAAATATCCTACAATTTATATTTATAGATTCAGCGTCCTCTAAAACTTCTAAATTGACTCAAAATTCATCAAAATCGGCCCACCGGGAGTTGAAATATGGCCACTTTTGGTTTAAACTGCCATTTTGAATTTTGAAAATATCAGAAATGGATTCAGCATCCTCAATAACCCCCAAAACCACTCCAATATTTTCCAAATCGGCCAAGCAGTTGCTGAAATTTTGCCCATGAGTATGCTAATTAATGCTGATTATGCAAATTGCCCAACATATGCAAGTTAGCATCCAGCAGTTTCTAAATACTGGGGACCCATACTGTACATTTATAACATAAAACTTTGGTGTACTCAACATTTCTGGGTTCACATTCCTGACAAGTAGACTATATTGCTTGGACTGCTGGCTGCTTCAACACACGCTAGTCAATGACCTGTTCTGTCTCCTGTCGCTGCAGGATTGGTGTAACTGGATCTCTCTAAGCTGACTCTTTATCATTGTGCATAAAAATTTCAACGTCTAACAAACTGTGAAGTATCAATTAAAACAGTAGTTCAATGATTGCCTTAACTGTGTGTTAAGTATTTTGGACCTTTAAATGTCAATGTCAGCTTTATTTATATAGCACATTTAAAACAGCCAGTGGCCTACCAAAGTGCTTTACAGTAAAATAAGCAGAAACAGTAAAAACAATAAAAGCAATAAAAACAATAAAATAGATAAATATAACAAATAAAAGCAACTAAAATCCAAGGCCAAAGTGAACAGGTGCGTTTTAAGCTGTGATTTAAAAGTGGAGAGGCTATTCGCAGTCCGCACAGTGGAAGGTAGCACGTTCCACAGAGCGGGAGCCGCAACTGCGAACGCTCAATCACCTCTTGTTTTTAAAAAGGATCGAGGAACGTCCAAGACCACTTGATCAGCTGACCTAAGGGCTCTGGAGGGCTTGTGCAGTTTAACAAGGTCAGACAGATATTCCGGGGCCAGCCCATTCAGAGACTTAAAAGCACATAACAGAATCTTAAAATCAATCCTGTATTTAACTGGAAGCCAGTGGAGTGAGCAGAGCACCGGAGTTATGTGCTTGCGCTTCTTTGTCCTAGTAAGGAGATGAGCTGTTGCATTCTGGACAAACTGCAGGCGGTTAAGCTCTGACTGACCAATGCCGACATACAGGGAATTACAATAATCTAAGCCTGATGTGATAAAAGCATGAATAACTCTTTATGGCTTAGATAGGGTTTTACTTTTGCCAGAAGCCTTAGCTGAAACAAAGCTAGACTTGACCACTGAGCTGACCTGTTTATCCAATTTAAAAGCACCATCAATGATCACACCAAGATTCCTGGCGTGGGATCTGATGTAAGGTGTTAGTGGGCCAAGAGAGCTGGCAAGGACCTGAACCAGGTCAGGGCGACCGAACAGGACAACCTCTGTTTTGTTTTCATTAAGTTTTAAGAAGTTTAAGTCAATCCATGTTCTAATATCACTCATGCAGTTAAGCACGGAACTTTTAATGGTAAATACACCTGCACATCATCAGCAAAGCAGTGGAAAGGAATGCCATGCTTCCTAAAAATTGACCTGGGGGGGACCCCGCAGATCAGAGGGGCCACTGTGGAGGAAAACTGGCCCATGTGCACAGAGAATGATCTCTCAGAGAGGTACGATTTGAACCAACTCAAAGCAGTGCCTTTGATGCCTACACAGTGTTCAAGGCGTGATAGGAGGATTGTGTGATCCACTGTGTCAAACGCCGCTGTCAGGTCAAGAAGAATTAAAAAGGCACAGTTACCAGAATCAAGGTTTAACAAAAGATCATTAAAAACTTTTAAAGAGTCTCTTCACAGCATCACAAGGATTCACAAGAGAATCAAATACATTAAAAAGTACCTGCGGTTTGTGAGCATTTGCAGAGACAAGTGAGGAAAAATAGTCAGTTTTTGCAGCTTTCACAGCCTGCTGATAAGTTCGCAGATGTAGGAACACATGTCCATCGCCTCTGCATTCCATTTGAGGTTCTGTTTCTTGCATTAATTAATCCTTTCATCTGCAAGCTGACTGTTGTCTCACCTCTTCACCTGACAAGGAGGACTTGTTTTGCTTACAATAAAAACGTCAAATAGACAATTCTCAGAGATCCTCCCTGGTATCTACACCCATCTCTAGGGGGCCGTAAAACGGGATGCAACACCATTTGCCCTCTTTCCCCCCCTCAAGACAGAAACACTCCTTTCTCTCAGGTCGGTCGAGTTCATCATCAAATGAATCCACTCTCCAGAGATTAAGAGGAACAGAAGAACTGTGACAATCGTGTGTTATAATTTTATGTCTTTGCAATTGTAAATGAGATCAACAATGGCTGATTTGCTATGTTCTCTCCTGATCCAAATTAACACACACACACACACATTCTCAGATTGAAGGTCACATTCCAACCTATAACGGTTTCTGCACTCATCCAGATTTCAAGCAAGTTCTAAATAACCATTAAACCAGGATCTCATCCTCCTAATTCTAACAAATTATCAAACAGAAAGAAAAGTTATTAAATCAGATTTTTCTTACATTTCTCTACGATTAAGATTGACTGAGATAAAATTTAACGTGTAAAATGTCCTGTGTTCCGTGGAACCACAGTACCCTCTAAGGATGAGTCCTGGTATGATTGGGAAGAGCTTTTCAATCATCTTGTTAGTACGTTTTTGGATTATTACCAGTGAAAGTCTTTGATATGCCCTGTTTAATAAGTATTAGGCTAGAACTAAAAGAAATATATGAATGGTTAGTTCTACTGTGTGTTTAAATGTTTTGATCCAGTTTTAATTCCTTTTTGAATGTTAAAGTGGTTTTAATAATGACACATGATTTTGTGTTAGACCAAGTCCACATATTAGGCTATGGTGACATTCTGAGAAAGGTGAAGCACGGTTTTGAAACGTTTAAAACTAAAGTTTAGTTTAGTGAGTTCCTGTGAATTTTCACACTTTCTACTATCTACTTGGAGACAAAAAGCCAGCAGCCCTGCCCCCAGGCATGCCCACCATTTGGAGACAACAAAACAGAGAGACATCACTTCTCTCCAGTCTTAGTCTCACTCTCTTAGTCTTACTCTTATTCTTGCAATGCTCTTACTCTCTTCTTTAATTTTTCCGCTCTTTACTTTTACTTTGAAACACCCTTCAAAACAGCGACCTCAGCAGAAGTGCTCACGCATTGATTTTTCTCACTTTTATATTTTTCTCCGTATTGATTAACTCCTTTTTATTAAGTTTGTACCAGAACGAAGTTCTGTTTTAATTTGTTTTAAACAGTTAAGTATCGTAACCTGATTTAGAGGAAGTGAACTTAATTTAGATTGTCTTTTATTGAGTAACAACGGAAGATCCGCCTGATCAACGTATCATCCCCAGTTATTTTAGTCAAGAACCCAGTAATTAGTTATTCCACATTTCCTGTTACCTGTTGTTATTCATGTCATGGTTCTGTATCTGTTTGGTTTATTTCCTGTTTTATTTTGAAATTGTTCCCCTGTGTGTTGCGTTCTACTTGTCACTTCCTCCTGTGTTGATTACCTCACCTGTCCATGTCCGTCCTCACTCCACCTGTACCTCGTCGTGTCATTAGTGTCTCTGTGTATTTAGCCTTTGTCCTCCCCCCTGTCTTTGTCGGATTGTTTCGTTCGTTCATTCACTTCCATGTGTTTCGTTCGTTCGTTCGTCTCCATGTTGCTCGGTTTCCCGTGCTTCCTCTGTCTTGCCTGTGATGTTCTCGTTCCCTGCGTCTGTGAGTGTACTAGCCTAGCTTGTGTTGTCTTGTCCGTCTTGTTTCGTGTGTCTTCCGTGTTTCCCTGTGAAGTTTCTTTGTTCTCCTCCAGCGTCCTCCCTCGTGTCTCCTCCTGTGACTCCTCATGTCTCCTGGTTTTAGTATGTTTATAGTTTAGTTTCTTTTTGATTTGTGCTTGCTTTTAGTTATACTTTTGCTTTTTGTTGCTCTTTGTGTTAGCCTTTTGTGCTATTTCAGTTTTTGTCTTCTGTTCTCTTGTTAGTTTGCCTGCATTCCCCTCATTGGTATTTATTCAGCTTTTATTATTAAAGCTCACTTTTTGTTCCCCCCATACTGCCTCCTGTGTGTATGCCTGTGTGTGTGTCTGCATTTAGGTCCTCTCCTAGCCTTCCTCCTTTCCTTTCCCTTAAAACCGTGACCGAACAATCCGACCAGTAATATGGACCTAGCAGACAACCCTTTTTTTTTAACCCGACTGGCATACAGGGGGAGGCCAGGAAGGCGACGTTCTCAGCCGCGTCCTGGCTCCCTGAGGACGGGCGCCCTGTTTTTTGGTTCCTCGCTGCAGCCCGAGGCTTTGAAGCCGAGTCATCCCAGAGCCCCAGCTCCAGTAACAGCTGCCCAGCCAGCGCCTGCCGGTGTTTCTCAATCGGTAGCACAGCCGATACCTGCTGGGTATGTGACGTTAATGGCATGGCTGGCGGCCCGGGCGACTCCTGTTCATGTTCCCCAGTCGGTGGTCCGGCTGACACCTGCCTGTGAATCTCAGTCGGCGGCCCGGTCGACGCCTGCCAGGGGCTCCCAGTCGGCGGCCCGGTCGACACCTGCCAGGGGCTCCCAGTCGGCGGCCCGGCCGACTCCTGCTCCTCCGTCGGCGGCCCGGCCGACACCTGCTCCTCCGTCGGCAGCCCGGCCGACACCTGACTCTGTTTCCCTGCCGGTGGCCCGGCTGACACCTGCTCCTCCGTCAGCGGTCCGGCCGACACCTGCTCCCCCGTCGGCGGCCCGGCCGACACCTGACTCTGTTTCCCCGTCGGCAGCCTGGCCGGCACCGGACCCAGCACACATCTCTGATGAACTCTTGGATTTAATTGAGGAGCTAGTATGCCTTCGCGGCATGTGGACGGATTCCACCCAGGAGGGCTTCTTTTGGACTTTGGCCCTCCCCCAGACCCCCCTCCACCCTCCCGGATTCTCTTGGACTTTGGCCCTCCTCCTGACCCCCCTCCACCCTCCCGGCTTCATTTGGACTCTCTTTTTTTTGTTGTTGTGTTGGGGACATCTGGAATCTGTCCCTTGAGGGGGGGGTACTGTCATGGTTCTGTATCTGTTTGGTTTATTTCCTGTTTTATTTTGAAATTGTTCCCTTGTGTGTTGCGTTCTACTTGTCACTTCCTCCTGTGTTGATTACCTCACCTGTCCGTGTCCGTGTCCGTCCTCACTCCACCTGTACCTCGTCGTGTCATTAGTGTCTCTGTGAATTTAGCCTTTGTTCTCCCCCCTGTCTTTGTCGGATTGTTTCGTTCGTTCATTCACTTCCATGTGTTTCGTTCGTTCATTCACTTCCATGTGTTTCGTTCGTTCGTTCGTCTCCATGTTGCTCCGTTTCCCGTGCTTCCTCTGTCTTGCCTGTGATGTTCTCGTTACCTGCGTCTGTGAGTTTACTAGCCTAGCTTGTGTTGTCTTGTCCGTCTTGTTTTGTGTGTCTTCCGTGTTTCCCTGTGAAATCTCTTTGTTCTCCTCCAGTGTCCTCCCCCGTGTCTCCTCCTGTCTCCTGGTTTTAGTATGTTTATAGTTTAGTTTCTCTTTTTGATTTGTGCTTGCTTTTAGTTATACTTTTGCTTTTTGTTGCTCTTTGTGTTAGCCTTTTGTGCTATTTCAGTTTTTGTCTTCTGTTCTCGTTAGTTTGCCTACATTCCCCTCATTGGTATTTATTCAGCTTTTATTATTAAAGCTCGCTTTTTGTTCCCCCCATACTGCCTCCTGTGTTTGTATGCCTGTGTGTGTGTCCGCATTTAGGTCCTCTCCTAGCCTTCCTCCTTTCCTTTCCCTTAAAACCGTGACAATTCATTTAAATTGCCATTTCATTTATTTACTCTGAATTATTTAGTCAATAAACATACTTAACCGTATTTTGTTGTCGGTGCAGGTTTGTTTGTAATGTGGAGAACCGATGGAAACTGTGTAGAAGTCACTACTTCATTTATGAGATTGAATAAATTGATTTAAAATTGATTAGAATTGTTACAAGTTAACCTTGTCCAGTCGGATTTGATTAATTACCTCCGGATTATTCAAATAGACAAAACAACGGAGGTGGTGCCCCATTTACGAGTGCTTTATTAATCGCCAGTGATTAATAAATTACATTTATTATTAGTGTATCTACACAGACAATCACGCAGGAGGTCCCAAGAAATTTGGAGTTTGTCCTTTTTCCACTTCTTTCCGCCTGTCTACATGCGCGTCTGAGCTCATAAGTGGACTCGTTCAGCCAAGACTCAGTCTGTGGCTTTACACGCTTTAAAGTCATGGGAGCAATGGAGTTCAAAATCTCAGTGCAGACTGAATCAAACTTAGTCAAACAGACATCTACACTGAGGTCGCCAAAATCATCCATAGAATACAAGAAAGAGTCTTTAAAAGCAGCGGAGAACTGCAGAGGATTTGAATAGTTAAAAACATGGAGATGGCGAACGGGGGCGGAGTCCATAGTGGGGGGTACAGGCAGTGAGAGGGAAAATAAAACAGGTAGATGGTCAGATAAGGGTGTGTGACAGATTGTGGTTATCTGTACATTCAATCCATATGACAGCACAAGATCCAAAATGTTTCCTTTTTCATGCGTCGGCTCCGAAGACTGCGTGAGATTAAAAGAGTCAATGAGATTGAGAAAGTCTCTGACCAGAGGTCTGGTCTCACAGCAGACATGCACGTTGAAATCGTCACAACATCACAATTAAAAAGTGATCATATTTAAGAGTGACACCCGACACAAAGTCTGCAAAGTCCCGTATAAAGTCTTTGTTAAATTTCGGTGGTCGGTAGACCACTGCACAGAGACCAGTCACGGGGAAGTTTACCTCAAAGAGTTGGAGCTCTAAGCTGGAGCAGTTGACAGCTGGAGACTGCTGGCAGTGAAAGGTGGACTTGAATATGGATGCCAGTCCTCTACCTTTGCCGGTGGTGCAAGGGGAGCTGAAAAAACTGCATCCAGGGGGGAGGGGCTTCAAAAAAGGAGCGAGTTCACCTTCACGGAGCCAGGTTTCTGTTAAGAACAGAAAATCGAGTTTGCGTGAGGTAAAGAAATCATTAATTAAAAAAGTTTTGTTGGTGACAGATCTCACATTCAACAAAGCCAACTGAAGATTAAAAGTGTCAGATGAGGACGAAGCACGTTTCAGTGAGCGGAGGTTTTGACGGACCACACGGCGTCTCCCGGTTCAAGCACGCCAGGCAGAAGGAGGCAGCGACAGCTGATTGGGGTCCACCGAACAGCTGATGCTGTCGAAGCCGCCGACATCAGGGAACACTGGTCTGATCCACTGGTGTCTAGTCCTCATCAAGCGCAGATGCAGATCATTGCAGCGATCAGACCCACGGACAGACCTCAGGTGAGCCTCAAGGCTAACCAGGAGGCCTCTGCGTTTCCCACGTCTTCTCCGGCATCTCTGGCGGACCAGGTAGAGTGGAGGACGCCTCAGAAACACCGGGATTTCCTCAAGTCATGGAGGAGAGCTCACCAACTTATCATATTCAAGCTGATCAAAGAAGCCTCCAATCTCAAGCAGAGTTTGACAATCATAGGTGAGGAGAGATGATACCTCTGGACAGATCGGGTAAATCACTAAACACACAGCAAACACAGAGCAGAGCGACAGACGGCCAGCCAAGCACCCTGGCGCCATCTTGCCTCCTGTCCCATGGTAAAAGACCTCCAATTATTTGAAGGATAAACTCACTGTATTAAAAAAATGCCAAATAGTTTCCATAAAATACACCTAAACACTACACATAATCTAATAATGAATCACTGCAAAATTACAGATTTAAAAAAAATTAAAATAATTAGAGAATATTTTCTTTATAATTCTATGGCAAAATTTTAGTAGAAATTTAATTTTCATCGTTAGAAAACATCTTTAAATATTACCATGAAGCAAGGAATCTCTGTCGGTCTGTCTTGCTTTCTGTCTGTTTGTTATTTGCATATCTCAAGAACCATCTCATTCGTTCCATTTCACACTTCGCAGGTTTGTTGCTGATGACCCAAGTAAGTGCAGTGTCAAATGTGGTGCAATTTGGACATGCAACACTTTCAATGTTAGTACATTTTGAATAAACAGAGCACAATGATGTGGCTTCATGTCGCTGCAGATTGGAGCTAGGCTCACATGTCATTCTTTTCATGTGATCTCATGGGGAAGCAGACTTAAACAAAATGAGACATTAGCATGGTGCAACAACTTGCTGTAATAAGGTGAAAAAAAACTAAAGCAGAAGGTTAACGAGTCTGGATGGGTGGGTAGACGCGGTCAACACTGATCCAGTGGTCTGGTTCTATTCTTCGGCGAGAACTGTAGAGGAGATTTCAAGTTTCTGTCAACAGTGGCTAACATTTGCCTCTAGTAGCTAACATTTGCCTCAAGAGCTACAATGTTAGGGTTGCTTGGCAACAACGCTAGATGCTTAGCGATGCCTTTCCATTGGTTGTTGTGGTCTAGCTGGGAAAGTACCAATGTAATCACCCACATTTTAAATCGTCAATATCAAACATGCTTGATATTATTGGGGTGGCCTGTTGAGTATGTGAGCAGTTCAGGAGGCTTAAGACTTTATATATAAACCCTTCAAATTACCTGATAATCTGTGCTGAACAGCCTGTTTTCAACGGGCACTGCACTAGTGCAATAAAATCAAGGAACATTTTAAATGGTTATTAAAGCAGCTAAACATTAGAGTTTGTTGTCATCAACCTCATCACTCCCTGTGTTAACATAGAGATACTGGGGAGTGATGAGCAAAGCATCTTGAACCCCCCAGCTGGAGCCTACTGGTAGATGCTAGGGTGGTGAGGGGGCTGACAGAACATGCAGCAATACTGACACAGGGTAGCGGTGGCAATGACAAGCAGAGGAAGAGATGGGAGATTTTTGCAGTTTAAAGAGACTAAATTGACAGGGTGCTTTTGGTAGATGATTGTGGAGAGTGGGGCATGTCATGTGTATAGCACTGCAGCTTGAGTTGTCTGCTTGAACTAGCTCGCAGGGGTCACTCCATTTAAAGTCTACAATTTTGAGGTTACTATCTTTCAAATAACAGCATAATTATGTTATTTCAAAGAGTTATTCAGTCAATCAAATATACAACTGGCAAAGTACAGATTTTAAAAGCTAAAGAAAAATTAGTTTGCTGTCTTTAAACTTCACCAAAATTGGCAACAGAAGGTAGTCAATAAATATTCTTATCCTGAACATTGCAGTGACCATTAATTACATATAGGTTGAACTCATGCATGAATTTATGAATTATATTATTCATGTTGCAAGCACAGGAGATAGTCCTCAATACTAATTCTACTAAATTCTTTCACAGCATCAAGCAGGAGACTCAGGAGATCGCTGTCACAGTATTAATTACAGCTGATGACAAGAAATGTAACACCCACCTCACTAATGCTAAAAACAAACCAGCACAAAATGTCACCTATGACGCCAGGATGTTCTGAACAGACATATTACAAACACAAACAAAAAATAACATTTGCATTTTTAAAAAAAACAGCACCATGTGTTTCTTTGATAGGAGAGAACAAAGAAACAATGGTGGTGCTCACACCATTAACTCACTGATATCACATGTAGGTGTGATATGGTCCAGTCTGAAAGAGTGTGTGTTTGTTCAACGTTACCAGTCTTTGAAGAAAAGGTGCAGGTGGTTCCTTGGCTGATGAGCCAAGCAGGAGGAAGTAGTAATCCCAATGTTGAACAGTGCTGTTCTTCCTGTGCAAGGTCTGATGAAAGAAAGCGGATGGAGGAAACTGGTCGCTCTTTTCCTTTGCACGGATAGCAGTTCACTTGCTTTGTGTTCCTTGGATTGTGGACTTGTGTCACAGCTGCTGGTGCTAACTGAGCTGGAATACTAGCAGGACCTTGTGTCACTGCTGTGAGGAGAAGTTCTGTGGGCCTGTTGGAAATGCAGCTGGCAGTCCATTTTGAAATCCACAATAAAGGACTTCATCTGTGGGTCCCAACAACCTCAGTGTCATGTCTGTGTTGCCTGCAATATTGGAATTGCAACCAGATTGACCTATTTAAATGGAGTCAGGCTTACATGAGTTTTGTAACTACTTGTAATATGTTAAGCACAGAAATAGTTACATTTACCTTTGAACAGTTGCAGTGTCATTTATTTACACATGCTTTGCAGTGCCACTCAGGCGCCATTTTCATAATTTGTCTGTAGCAGAAGCAAGGTATGTGACTCCTCTGTCTCACAACAGCTAGCTGTCAAACAAGACGATGGGTCTGTTCAAATACACATACTTCAAGTCAGATCAAGTGCATACTTGTGTCATGTAATGTGGGTAACTGCCACAGTGCCAAGTGTGTGTTAAGACTGTGATGAGGTATCACAGCTCACTGTGACACTGGCTAATGTCAATGTCAGCTTCTCCAACAGATACTGCCTTTCAATCATTATATTTTGGTGTTCCTGTTGTTCTCCATAGAAACCTTACAATAGTGGTGTTGCTAGTTTTGGCAGGTATTTTGAATTTAGGACAGGTTCTATGCCACCTTAACTAAGCATTCCTCACTTAGGAGAACTTTTAGGAGAACTCAACAATAATAGGACCATCAAAAGTGAGCTGTAGTTGCATCCTAGTTTGTAGCCAGACTCCCAGCCACAACATCTACTCTGCCTAGGGAGGTGTGGCTCTGGTTATCATACACAATACACTTCTAAGATAATGATTCATGGTAGCTTTTTCAGAATACAAACCCATTTGGTTGTACGGAAAAAAAACTGGATGACTCATTCACTGAGTTTCCATTGCTCAGGGCTCTAGGTCTTGTGCTCCTTCAACTGATTATGCGTCTTTGTGCAATGACGACAAGGGCTTTCTGCATGAGAGAGCTGGTGATATTTAATATCCTTCCTATTATCCACAAATCCAAGAAAAAACTCAAACAATGAATTGATCCTACTTACAAGTATTTCCTGTCTATCCAAAGATCTTATCCTTCAGTTTCTCTGTGTCTATAGCTCTGCTGTTGCCTGAAAGTATTAATAGCACATCAATGAGCCTTGCCAGGGTGACTTTTTCCGTCATTTCAGTCAAGAGACTTAACTGAAAGAGCAGCTTAAAAAATAATTAAAATTATTTATTTGATATGTGCACAATAGGAAAAGTTGAAGATGCTTGTGAGGAGTCTTTTGTAGACCCTTGACTTCATAATTTTAAGGGGGTAGTCATGCCATGAGCATGGTGAAAGGGTAAAGGGCAGCTCACTGGGGCGCTCACTCACCTGTGCGACCCGTGTAGCTTGCAGCGGTGTTTGTTGTTTGTTTGATTGTTTGCGTGTCTTGATGTTCCCCTCTTTTCACGCTCCTAACATTTAATGCCTTGGAGTTCAAGTGTTATCACGTTTTAACCATGAAGGGAGTCTACATGGGGATTTTTGCCACTCTCTGGACTCTGGTGTGTCAATGCACTAGCGGGCACCAAGATGGTGGAGACGTGAATGCTGGAAGGATCACCTACAGCCGGGAGCTACTACTGGCTCTCCGTTCACCAGCAACAGGGCCTGACTTTTCTCATACCCCCTGCTCACCATGGAGGACTTCTAATGCCACAGTAAGTGGAACTGTTTCAAGGAAACGCTGGAGGAAAAGAGGAAGGAGGGGTGGCGTTCAGCGCAGGCTGAGAAGATCCGGGCTGGGTGACAGACGCCGGCTTCCACCTCTCCCAACAGTTCTTCTCTCCAATGTCCAGTCCATTCAGAACAAAATGGACGAGCTTGAGATCTACGCAAGGTGGAAACGCGAGTTCAGAGAGACGTGTCTCCTCACGTTCACCGAGACGTGGTTGGGAAATGGAGACAGGAATGAGGATCTTCACATAACCGACTTCGGCCCCACCATCCATCTCGACCACTCTCCTCTCATTACAAACAAGTCTAAGGGAGGTGGAGTATGCTTTTATATTAATGAGAGATACTGTAAGATTGTCGTGGTCCGGGAGAGAATATGTACCTCGGATATTGAACTTTTGTGTATCTCACTTCGTCCCTTCTGCCTGCCGAGGGAATTCCCTCAGCTGTTCTTTTCCCTTGTTTATGTCCACCCGAGAGCTGACGTCACGGCAGCCTGTCAGCTGATCGAAGACGTGAGCAACAATTTGAACGCGCTCTCCCCTGATGCTCCTAAATTTATTTTAGGAGATTTTAATCACTGTCGAATTGACAAAACACTGAGAACATATGAACAGTATGTCACCTGTCCAACAACTATGAGGAACTCCAATATTGACCTGTGTTATGGTTCAGTAGCCAATGCTTACAGGTCCATTCGTATGCCTTCCTTTGGAGCCTTCTATCATAGCAGTGTCCTTCTTCTACCGACCTACAGGCCAGTCTGTAAACGAGGAGAGCGGACTATAAAGACAGTGAAATGCTGGTCAGAGGACTGTATTGACAATCTGAAAGCTTGCTTTGAATGTACAGCTTGGGATGTTTTCCATGATTCATGTTCTGACCTGAACGAACTGACACAGACTGTCTCCTCCTACATATCCTTCTGTGTTGACACTAATATCCCCCAGCAGAACATCACTGTCTACCCCAACAATAAACCGTGGGTCACTAAAGACTTAAAAAATTTCATAAATAAGAAGAAAAAAATCTTTTACACAGGGAACGACCAGGAAAGGAAAAACATCAACAAAGAGGTTAAGAATGAAATTCAGAAAGCCAAAAGAGCTTATAAAGACAAGGTGGAACACAAGTATAGCAGTGGCGATCTGCGGGCAGCCTGGAGAGGCATTAAATCCATGTCCTCAGTCACTTACATCCAAGAAGAAAACAGCAGAGCACCAATTAGAATAGAGGGAAGCAATGATGATCTGCCAAATGCTTTTAATCTCTTTTACTCCCGGTTCGAAAACCATGACCTCTCAGTCACTGACTGTAATATGGTCATCAGTAAGGAATGTGTAATCAACCTCCTGAAGAAGGTCAATGTAAGAAAGGCCTGTGGCCCAGATGAAATTTGTGGACGCACATTAAGGTATTGTGCTGACCAACTTAGCAGTGTCCTCCACCACATCTTTCAGAGGTCACTTAACTGCAGTCAAGTACCTGACTTATGGAAATCCTCAATCATAATCCCTGTTCCAAAAAACTCATCCCCCAAACAACTAAATGATTTTAGACCAGTAGCACTTACATCACTGTGTATGAAGGTCTTTGAGAACATTATGAAGAATATGATTATCTCACAAACTGGAGTGGGTCGATGCTCCCATCGACCCACTCCAGCTTGCTTATCAGGCAGGGAAAGGCGTGGAGGACGGCAAGCTTTTTATCCTCAACTGCCTCTATAGACACTTGGAAAAACCTCAAGCCAATGCTCGCTTCTTATTCGCTGACTTTTCCTCGGCCTTCAATTTGATGCAGCCGCATCTTTTACTTAAGGGACTAATAAGTGATTTTAATCTCCCCCACCAGGTTGTTTTATGGTTGTCAGACTTTCTAACTAACAGAAAGCAGAGGGTTTCTGTAAATGGCTGTGTTTCAGACTCCTTAGCTCTGTCCACCGGCTCACCACAAGGGTGTGTCCTCTCCCCCTTACTTTTTATTTTATATACAGATTAATGCAGAAGCGTTAGGCAAGGCAGCTACCTTGTCAAATTCTCTGACGACACTGCACTGCTATCTCTTCTTCAGGGATCTGAATCAGGACACGGGGAGGCTCTTTTTGATTTTGTTTCATGGTGTGACAAAAACTACTTAGACCTAAATGTGTCTAAAACTAAGGAGCTTATAATTGATTTTAGACGCGACAAAAACCCAGCTGTAGATAACACCATCCATGGCAAAACTGTGGAAAGGGTTACTTCATATAAATATCTAGGCACCTTTTTTTGACAAGAAGCTGAAATTTGATGTGAACACTGCAGACATTGTGAAGCGAGGGCAACAGAGAATTCATCTTCTCCGCAAACTGAACTCTTTTTCTGTCAGCCCTGTTATTCTTTGTCGTTTTTATCAGTCTTTTATCGAAAGTCTCCTGAGTTTCTCCTTCATCTGCTGGTTTCCCAGCCTTACACTGAAAGATAAAAACAGCTTGTACAGCATTATTAAAACATGTTCCAAGATCACAGGAGTGAAATTTAGGGACCTGACCAGTTTTTGTGACCCACAAACTCTGAGCAAAGCAAACAACATTTTGTCCTCCTCCTGGTCACGTGCTTGCAGGTGAATTTTCTCTGCTGCCCTCAGGTCGTCGCTATGTCTCACCTGTCTGTAAGACTAACCGTTTTTTAAAATCTTTTATCCCCTCTGCTATTCGTCTCTTAAACTCTTTATAATGATTCTATTTTATTCCTTTTACCATGTACATCATATTGGTCAACATGTGCAACCGATCTATGTATTTATTCACTTTACTCAACTATTGATCCTTGATGACACTGTATTCCTTGGCATTCTATTTATTTATTTACTCTACCTTATTCCCTATCTATTTAGTGTGTGTACTGTGTTTTTGTACTGTGCCAGTATGCAAGCTGCTGAAACCAATTGCCCCTGGTGGGATTAATAAAGTTGTCTGAGTCTGAGTAAAGAGTAATGTCAGAAGATCTGGATGGATGTGATGTGGAGCAAAGACTTCTGATGAGCTCAGTGGGTAGGACCCATGAAAACTGGAGGTTCGACAGCACCAAAATGTGTAGTAATGCACCGTTGAAAATAGCCCTCCAAATGCACAATTTACTTTTTTCGAAATGTTTGCAAATGTCAAGGAAAAGAGAACCAAAGTTGAAAGATCTTCTAAGTTCTGTTCCAGAAGTAATACAATTTTATTTAAAATTCCCACTGACATTTATAATAGGACTAATAATTAAAAATCCAGTTTTGCTATTTGCTATTACATCAGTCATGTCTGTAATAACAGTGGAAAAGAGAGGACAGAATGGTCATGATGTAAGACAGCTGAGATAACAGCAAAAATTGGAAAAATGAGTAACACAAGTTCTTGTACCGTCAGAAAAAACTACAGCACCCATTAAGATTTACCAGTCTGTGTTCATGAAGTAATCCTTTTTCAAAAATCACAAAGATTTAAATTTCTAACATGTGCTGTCTATAGTAAGTGGTATACAGATGCCAATTTATCATAGAAGTAGAGTAACAGAAGCTAGCGGAACAGAGCCTGGGTATGACGGCATGACTTTGACTGTCTAGGGTCAAAGTTAAACCACATATGACACATAGTCTGCGTAATTAGGGCCCGAGCAGGAAACCTGCGAGGTCCCTACTGTTTTTCGAATGATTATTATTGTTTTTATTTGTTTTTTTTCTTTGTCCGAAATGATCGCATTTTTCACTACCTGAACATATACGAAAACGCGATTTTATTTGGCAAACATATTAGGCTTGGCGAAAAATTTGATAATCTATGGTCGTCGTGAACTTCCACCACTAGGTGGCGTTATAATCAAGGAAATGAATTGTGCTGAATGTCGTGATATAGGCCACGCCCATTTCCGGTTACCTAATTTTTTTCGCAAAATGTCGCAAACCTACTTTTGCTAACTCCTCCCAGGCGATTCCACCGATTTTCACGAAACTTTGCACACAGCATCTGTGGACCCTCCTGACACAAAGTTGTGCTAAGCACGTTGATATTCCAAAGATTACTCAAGTTATTAAGTAACAACTTCCTGCAGATTTCATACCAAACAGGAAGTGTTGCATATCTCCACATTGGTTTGTCCGAATTACATGAAATGCAGATTCCTACTTCCCCATGAGCCCCTAAGGCTCTGTGCAACATTTTAGGCGATGCCCACTAGGTGGCGCTCTTTAAATTGAAGTAATTTATATCTCAACATCGGTTGGTCATATTAACACAAAATTTGGTACACTCATTGCCACTGCCCTCCTGAGGATAGCTGATGAAGTTTTACCAATTCGCCACTAGGTGGCGCTCTGGTGGCAGTCTAATATTATTTTTGCCACTGTGCCCACACCATAACGCTTATGGATATGAAATTGATAGGGGTGGTAAAGACTGGCCCCTGTAACTCACACACCAACAATGACAGGCAGGTGGCGCTAAGTGGCTCCATAGCGCCCCCTGGAATATTTCAAACTGTAAGCCCCGCCTCCTACATGCACATACATGAACAAAATTTGGTACGCTTATGTATCATGACCAGACGCACAAATAACCCTCTTGGATCCATAACCTCAGTCCAACGGGAAGTCTGCCATTTTGGTTCAAAGTTGAGATTTTGCTGCCATTTTCACCCATTTCTATGCCTCGTACAATATTTAACTTGGCCTACAGATTAAATGCCACAGACTTCCCAGTCACTAAGTATCATCCTCATGCCTTGATGATGAAAAGTTGTGAAAAGCTTTTGCCTACGTTATTCCTGGTGGGTGTGGCAGTGCGGTGACCCCGTATGGCTGTTCCCATTCTGTAGGAACCCATTTCTAAGCCTCGTACATTGTTTAACTTCGCCTACAGATTAAATGCCACAGACTTCCCAGTCACTAAGTGTCATCCTCGTGCCTTGATGATGACAAGCTGTGAAAAGCTTTTGCCTACGTTATTCCTGGTGGGTGTGGCAGTGCGGTCAATTTCGATGACCCCCTTATGGCTTTTCCCATTCTATACGGACCCAGGTTCTATGGCTTGTAGTTTAACTATCTGGCCATGCAGTCAATTTCAATCCTTCACCATTAAGCAGGAAGTCCTGATAACTTCATCATACAATTTCCCATCTTCACCAAATTCGTCACACATGCAGAGGGGCTCGCCCTGAATACTATCTATCTCTATGCATCAATACTGTGTCATATCTATAGCGCCACCCACTGGACACAGGAAGTCACTGAAGATGTCACTGTTGTGTTTTGTGCGACATGTATCCCATTTACAGTAGGTAGGACATTTCCACAGGCAACAGGCAAGCACGCATCTGGGCACACAGCCTCCGACGGCGCCACAGCCCGACGTACGTGGACTGTGAGGGCCCGTTCATCGCTGCTTGCAGTTTTAATTAGGGCCCGAGCAGGAAACCTGCGAGGTCCCTATTGTTTTTCGAATGATTATTATTAGGGCCTGGAAACCTGCGAGGTCCCTATTGTTTTTCGAATGATGATTTCTTATTTTTAGTTTTCCTTCTGCCAAAATGATCGCATTTTTCACTGCCTGAACATACCCCAAAACTCACTAAACTTGGAATATAAGTCACACCTGGTGAAAATTTTTATAATCTGTTGTCGTTGTGAATTTCCACCACTAGGTGGCGCTATAATCAAGGAAAGTGCGTTTTGGCTAATAACTCCCACATACTTCGTCGCACATTCAAAAAACTCATCCACGCGTTCCGTGAATTCTGCTTAATCTCCTGATATCCGCCTACCATTTTTTTTCGCTAGCTTGCAAAATGTCGCAAACCTACTTTTTCGAACTCCTCCCAGGCAATTTCACCAATTTGCACAAAACTTTGCACACAGCATCTGTGGACACTCCTGACTAAAAGTTATTAAAAGAATTTTGATATTCTTTGGAATATCAAAGCTGTGTGCAAAGTTTGGTGCAAATTGGTGAAATTGCCTGGGAGGAGCTCGAAAAAGGAGGTTTCTGACATTTGGCGAGCTAGCGAAAAAAAACGGTAGGCGGATATGGGCGTGGCCTATATCAGGAGATTCAGCACAATTCACTGAACGTGTGGATATGAGGTTTTTGAATGTGCGACAAAGTATATGGGAGTTATTAGCCAAAACGCACGTTCCTTGATAATAGCGCCACCTAGTGGTGAAAATTCACAACAACAGCAGATTATAAAAATTTTCGCCAGGTCTGTGAAAAATGCAATCATTTTGGCAAAAAAATAATAATAGTTAAAGCTGCAAGCAGCGATGAACGGGCCCTCGCAGTCCACGCGCGTCGGGGCGTGCTGCTGTCGCGGCGTGCTGCTGTCGCTACATGCTGCTGTCGACAGCAGGGCTTGTTCATGCAACAAGTTCTGCTGAGGAATGAAAAGTGAAGGCAGGCAAGCTGTTCTTTCGTCATTTAGCAATAAAAGCGCTCCCTATTGGCCGATTTGCACCAAAATTTTCACAAACTGTCATCGGGCCATGAAACACAATTAAAATTAAAACTACAAGCAGTGATGAACGGGCCCTCGCCCCCCCACGTACGTTGGGCTGTGGCGCTGTCGGAGGCCTGTGTGCCCAGATGTTGTGCTTGCCCCTTGCCTGTGTAAATGTTCTACCTAAATGGGATTCGTGTCACACAAAACACAACAGTGACACCTTCAGTGATTTCCTGTGTCCAGTGGGTGGCACTATAGATATGACGCAGTATTGATGCAGAGACGTATTTTGGGTGAGCTCCTCTACATGTGTGACCAATTTGATGCAGATGGGAAATTGTATGTTGAAGTTATAAGGACTTCCTGCGTGATGGCGAAGGATCTAAATTGACCGCACCAACACGCCCACCAAGCACAACGCAGGCTGTTGAAGGTAAAAGGATGCTACTGAGTGAATGTGAAGTCTGTGGCGTTAAATCTGTAGGATGAGTTAGTTAAAGTACGAGGCACAGACATTGGGTCCGTACAGAATGGGAAAAGCCATAAGGGGGTCATCGAAATTGACCACACTGCCACACCCACCAGGAATAACATAGGCAAAAGCTTTTCACAACTCTTCATCATCAAGGCATGAGGATGATACTTAGTGACTGGGAAGTCTGTGGTGTTAAATCTGTAGGCCAAGTTAAACAATGTACGAGGCTTAGAAATGGGTTCCTACAGAATGGGAACAGCCATAAGGGGGGTCGCGAAGTTGAACACACTGCCACGCCCACTAGGAATAACGTAGGTGAAAGCTTTTTACAACTTTTCATTATCAAGGTCTGACGATGATATATAGTGAATGTGAAGCCTGTGGCGTTAAATCTGTAGGCCAAGTTAAATAATGTACGAGGCATAGAAATGGGTGACAATGGCGGCGAAATCTCAACTTTAAACCGATATGGCAGACTTCCTGTTGGACTGAGGTTATGGGTCCGAGAGGTTTTTTGTGCGTCTGGTCATGATACATAAGCGTACCGAATTCTGTTCATGTACGTGCATGTAGGAGGCGGGGCTTAAAGTTTGAAATATTCCAGGGGGCGTTATGGAGCCATTTAGCGCCCCCTGCTGGTCATTTTTGGTGTGTGAGTTACAGGGGCCAGTCTATACCACCCCTATCAATTTCATATCCATAAGTGTTATGGTGTGGGCACAGTACCAAATATAAAGTTAAACTGCCACCAGAGCGCCACCTAGTGGCAGATCGGTAACCCCTTTTTCAGCTATCGTCAGGAGGGCATTGGCAATGAGTGTACCACATTTTATGATAATCAGACCAACGGATGTTGAGATATAAATTACTTTAATTTAAAGAGCGCCACCTAGTGGTCATCAGCCAAAATTTTGCACAGAGCCTTAGGGGCTCATGTGGAAGGAGTATCCTGAGTTTCATGTCATTCAGACAGACCAATGTGGAGATATGCAACACTTCCTGTTTGATACGAAATGTGCAGGACGGTGTCATTTAATAACTTGAGTATTCTTTGGAATATCAACATTATTTTAATTGGTTTTTGTCAGGAGCGGCCACAGATGCTGTGTGCAAAGTTTGGTGCAAATCGGTGAAATTGTCTGGGAGGAGTTCGAAAAAGTAGGTTTGCGACATTTCGCGACCTAGCGAAAAAAACGGTAGGCGGAAGTGGGCGTGGCCTATATCAGGAGATTCAGCACAATTCACTGAACGCGGGGATATGAGGTTTTTGAATGTGTGACAAAGTATATGGGAGTTATTAGGCAAAACATACTTTCCTTGATTATAGCGCCACCTAGTGGTGGAAATTCACAACGACAGCAGATTATAAAATTTTTCGCCAGGTGTGACGTATATTCCAAGTTTGGGGAGTTTTGGGGTATGTTGCAGCCGCCAAATATGCAATCCTTTGTGAGGAAGAAGGAGAAGAATAAATAATAATCCTTTCAGTTTCAATAGGTCCTCGCACGAGATTCGTGCTCGGGCCCTAATTAAAGCTGCAAGCAGCGATGAACGGGCCCTCGCAGTCCACGTGCGTCGGGGCATGCTGCTGTCGACAGCAGGGCTTGTTCATGCAACAACTTCTTTCGTAATTTAGCAATAAAAGCGCCCCCTATTGGGCGATTTGCACCAAATTTTTCACAAACCGTCATCAGGCCATGGAACACAATTAAAAAAACTTTAGTGTTAATCCAACCGTATTTCATCAAGATATGGAAGACTGTCTGTTTGACGACAATTTGCAGGAAATTGTTGTTTTATATTTAGGGCGTTGTTTGGAATATCACAATTCTTTTAATAACTGTTTGTCAGGAGGGTCCACAGATGCTGTGTGAAAAGTTTGGTGCAAATGGGAGAAATTGCCTGGGAGGAGTTAGGAAAAGTAGGTTTGCGACATTCTGGAATTTGCAAATGGAAATGTACTGCGAAAGTGGGCGTGGCCTACATCACACAATTCAGTGCAGGGAACACATAGATATAAGGTTTAACAATGTGCGGCATGTTATGTGGGAGTTATTAGGCAAAAACGGTTTTGTGTTGATAATAGCGCCACCTGTTGGTCATTTTTGGTGTGTGAGTTACAGGGGCCAGTCTATACCACCCCAATCAGTTTCATATTCATAAGTGTTATGGTGTGGGCACAGTGCCAAATATAAAATGAAACTGCCACCAGAGTGCCACCTAGTGTTGGATCGGCAAGACCTTCATCAGCTATCCTCAGGAGGGCACTGGCAATGAGTGTACCAAGTTTCATGTTAATCCGACCAACGGATATGGAGATATAAATTACTTCAATTTAAAGAGCGCCACCTAGTGGTCGTCGGCCAAAATTTAGCACAGAGGCTTAGGGGCTCATGTGGAAGTAGTATCCTGAGTTTGATGTCATTGGGACAAACCAATGTGGAGATATGCAACACTTCCTGTTTGTAACGAAATGTGCAGGGAGTTGTTATTTAATAACTTGAGTATTGCTTGGAATACAAATTTTATATTTGGCACTGTGCCCACACCATAACACTTGATTGGGGTGCTATAGACTGGCCCCTGTAACTCACACACCAAAAATAACCAGCAGGTGGGGCTATTATCAACACAAAACCATTCTGCCTAATATCTCCCACATAACATGGTGCACATTGTTAAACCTTATATCTATGTGTTCCCTGCATTCAGCTGAATTGTGTGATGTAGGCCAGGCCCACTTTCGCGGTACATTTCCATTTGCAAATTCCGGAATGTCGCAAACCTACTTTTTCTAACTCCTCCCACCAGATTTTTAAGCCCCGCCTCCTACATGCACGTACATGAACAAAATTTGGTACGCTTATGTATCATGACCAGACGCACAAAAAACCCTCTTGGACCCATACCCTCAGCCCAACGGGAAGTCTGCCATTTTGGTTCAAAGTTGAGATTTCGCCGCTATTTTCACCCATTTCTATGCCCCGTACATTATTTAACTTGGCTTACAGATTAAATGCCACAGACTTCCCAATCACTAAGTATCATCCTCATGCCTTGATGATGACAAGTTGGGAAAAGCTTTTTTTTCTATGCATCAATACTGTGTCACATCTATAGCGCCACCCACTGGACACAGGAAGTCACTGAAGATGTCACTGTTGTGTTTTGTGCGACATGTATCCCATTTACAGTAGGTAGGACATTTCCACAGGCAACTGGAAAGCACGCATCTGGGCACACAGCCTCCGACGGCGCCACAGCCCGACGTACGTGGATTGCGAGGGTGTTAAACACAGTAAAGTAGTAAACTGGGCATGCGCAAAAGGTAGGAAAAATGATGATTGTTGTTTGAAGGCAGCAGATGAATTGGTCCATATAAGGATTTGACTGTGCGCTTGTGGATGCATGTGTGATGGAATTACATCTAACTGGTAATGGACCGGGCAGAAACTTCATTGTGAATCACCTGCTGTAAGCTTGTTTTTGTTTAATAAATCACTGTGCAAATAACCACCTCATCAAAGTGTGGATGTTATTAAGAGGAGCACGAGTCCAAACAAGACACCCCACTGGCTAAGTGGCCTCACTTAGGAAATGGTAAAATGGCCACAACAATAAGTGAAAGACTTTTGACATGGAAGGACTGTGCAGGAGCAACATTTGGACTAATTGCTGGTGTGACTGTGCATGTGACCACTCTGGAGCTGCAGCAGAAAGCAAACACGGATTTGGATTGGGAGTGTTACATGGATGTTGGCTGTAACCCTTACCCTAACCCTTAACCCCTAATTGACAGTTGTAAGAGCCAAGCAGCAGGTCACTACTACTGTGGAGAAAGTTTTCCTGTGTTATTTGCATGGTCATTGTAAGTTGGCCGCAACATGGTGGAGGAAAGTTTTTTAGACTAGTCTAGTCTAGGATCATTGGTTTCATGCCATGATTACTAATTACATTTTTTTACTTTTATTTCAAAAGATGATCTACATGGTGTAATGTACCACACTAAGGCCTTTTTTGTCAAATTTAAATTTATTAACAATATAAATAAAACAATAACTTGTTTCACCAGTCAATTGGAAACTAACTGTAAACAAAAGTTATAGAGGGTACCTGCCATCTAATGATCTAGTCTCTTTTTTACAACTGCAGTGTGCACTCCTCACAGCAGATGTGAAGAGTGCACACTTAATGTTGTGTGCTACAATGGTCATGTAGCTCTGCATTGCTCTGTGGGTCGTTAAGGCCACTAAATCTGCACTGCTCAGACCTCTAATAACCTTTTCCTTCTTTTTTTTTTTTAACATTCTCCTTTCCTTCACCTTTGTGGTAAGATCTGACCTGCTTGTCATTTCATAGTGTGATTCAAGTACGCCAATTAAATGCTTAAATTCAGAGATTTCCACTAGTGAATAAGGTTGCATGTCTGATGCTACAAATACCCCTATAGCGCTACTTGCTGCTTTCGCGCAAGTTGAATTTTGTTTAGCTCTAAATGAGGACAGAAGAGTTGCCTGCGTTAACGGTGTTGTTTTCTCAGTTAAGTTTACTTCTTTATGATGCCTGCAGAATGTCCTGCCATATTGGTTTTCTTGTCGACAACGCAAAAACTGTTGACAAAACTAAGCGGGAACGCAAAATATTTCCACACCAGTGATTTCAGAGAAGCAAGAGGGGGAGCTCAGTTGATGTGTCTCCTATATCAGCAGTTGCCATGGTGTCTTTTAATTGGCTGCAGCTTCAGGAGGAGGCATATCTGCCAGACATGACACTGGTGGCTAGGCTAAATCCTCGATTCCATCTTTGATTTTGAAGGTCGAGATTGTGACGTCATTTCGATCAATATCTGACTCACAATCGAGCTTGTGACACCCCTAAAGTAAAGTCAAGGATGAAAGTTTTCAAAACAACTTTTGAGGATTTAAAAGAATGTAACAGCACAGTTCTGCTTTATCTCAAAGATGAAACGGCAGCAGACCAAGAAGGGTCGTTTTAGCCTAAATCTGATGCTTTTCAGGACTTTCTTAAGAAAGCTGGTATGTGGATTAAGGATGCTAAAACATTTGAGGAAAATTCTCCAGCATGTGATGATGAGGTCACTCCTATGGACAGTGTGTCTATGGTAATGCAATCTAGTAGATTGAGTGGATCAAGGTATAGCAGTGGACGCAGCTAATCAAATGACTTTAGCAGTGGCAAATGCTAAAATCAAGATTTATGTTGACCATAACGCCCAAGAAAAAGGGGATGCAATGAACGAGTATGCTGATGCTGCACACAAGTCAAATGCTCCTGCAAAGAAGGAAAGCATCCAAGAAGAAGCAGGATGCAGTTACTCAGTCAACCCCTATGAGTACGACAATACCCCATGTAGGCCAGTCCTGTCACCTGGTGCCAGACCTATAATAAGAAAAAAGTCACGTGCAACAACCAGTGGGTTTTCTCAGCATCAAAGTGACATCACAAAGGATATCTACAAGTTAATGAAACACATACTGACATCACAGAGATGCTGGTGAAACGTCAACAGTTGGCTTGTCTGCCACAGAGAGATATTCCTGTATTCTGTGGTGAACCACTCGACTTCAGGTTATTTCAAATCAAAGCATTTGAGCACACAGTGGACTCGAGAACGGATAATAATGCTGATAAGCTGTATTTTCTGGAACAGTACACAAGAGGTGAGCCATGAGACCTTGTGAAAAGCTGTCAGAGAATGCCACCGGACTGTGGATACCAAAACGCCATGCGCCTGTTGTAGGACCACTATGGCAATGCTCTGAAAATTGCAACTGCACTGATGGTAAAGGTGTTCAAATCAAAATCAAATCAAATTTTATTTGTATAGCCCAAATTCACAAATCACAGTTTGCCTCAGAGGGCTTTACAATCTGTACAGAGACGACACCCTCTGTCCTTCGACCCTCGATTCGAGTGAGGAAAAACTTGCCCCAAAAAAGGCCCTTTTAACAGGGAAAAAATGCGGAAGAAACCTCAGGGAGAGCCACAGAGGAGGGATCCCTCTCCCAGGACGGACAGACGTGCAATAGATGTCGCATGTACAGAGCAGATCAACGAGATCACAATGTATTCAATTATAAGCGATGGTTGACAGGAGTGAAAGTACACAAAGATGTATTACAGCAATAATGATGAAATGCACATGGAAATGTGATTACTAGTGATAACAGTAGTAATGATCAATGGCAAGGATGGTATGTAGCAATGCAGTACGATAATAGTAGTGGAACGTATGTAACAGAGATGTGACTAATATTAGCGACAGTAGTGGTGGGTGTCAGGCAGGGTCATGGCAGTAGGTGCATCCACGATCAGGCAGGGCCATAGCAGTAGGCGCATCCACGATCAGGCAGGGCCATAGCAGTGGGCGCATCCACGATCAGGCAGGGCCATAGCAGTGGGCGCATCCACGATCCACGACCCGGGCGCGGCCAGGATCCAAGGGAGCCTGTAGGACTAGAAAGCACAAGGACTCCGGGGAAGAAGCAAGTCAGTGACATGCAGAGATGGGGCATGTATACAGGCATAATGTATACAGATGGAGAGGAGAGGAGAGGGGAGGAGAGAGAAGCTCAGTGTGTCATTGTCCCCCGGACTAGGCCTATAGCAGCATAACTAAGAGCTGGTCCAGGACAGGCCTGGGCCTGTCCTGGACCAGCCCTAACTATAAGCTCTATCGAAGAGGAAGGTCTTAAGTCTACTCTTAAAGGTAGAGAGGGTGTCCGCCTCCCGGACCAAAACAGGAAGATGGTTCCACAGAAGAGGAGCTTGATAACTGAAGGCTCTGGCTCCCATTCTACTTTTGGAGACTTTAGGAACTACAAGTAATCCTGCGTTCTGGGAGCGTAATGCTCTAGTTGGGTGATAGGGTAATATGAGCTCCTGGAGATATGATGGTGCCTGACCATTAACAGCTTTGTAAGTGAGGAGAAGGATTTTAAACTCTATTCTTGATTTTACAGGGAGCCAGTGCAGAGAGGCCAGTACAGGAGTAATATGATCTCTTTTCTTAGTTCCTGTCAGTACACGTGCTGCAGCATTCTGGACCAGCTGGAGACTCTTTAGAGACTTGTTAGGGCAGCCTGATAATAGAGAATTACAATAGTCCAGTCTGGAAGTAACAAATGCATGGACTAGCTTTTCTGCGTCTTTTTGAGACAGGATGGGCCTGATTTTTGCAATGTTACGTAGATGAAAAAATGCAGACCTTGAAATTTGTTTTATGTGGGAGTTGAAGGACATATCTTGATCAAAGATAACTCCCAGATTCCTGACGGTGGTGCTGGAGGCCAAGTTAATGCCATCCAAACTCGCTATATCATTAGATAATGCATCTCTAAGGTGTTTAGGACCAAGTACTATAACTTCGGTTTTATCTGAGTTTAACAGCAGAAAATTGCAGGTCATCCAGGTCTTGATGTCCTTGAGACATGCATGGAGTTTAGTAAGCTGATTAGTTTCATTTGGCTTTATTGATAGGTATAACTGTGTATCATCTGCATAACAATGAAAGTTTATGGAGTGTTTCCGAATTATATTTCCTAGAGGGAGCATATATAAGGTGAATAGTATGGGTCCAAGCACGGAGCCTTGAGGAACACCATGACTAACCTTGGTATACAGGGATGACTCATCATTAACATGTACAAACTGAAATCGATCCGATAAATAGGACTTAAACCAGTTTAATGCGGGTCCTTTAATGCCAATTAAGTGTTCCAGTCTCTGTAGTAGAATATGATGATCAATGGTATCAAATGCAGCACTAAGATCTAGTAAGACCAGGACAGAGACAAGTCCTTTGTCAGAAGCGATTAGGAGGTCATTTGTAACTTTCACCAGTGCCGTCTCTGTGCTATGATGTGCTCTAAAACCTGATTGAAAATCCTCATATAAACTATTTTTATGAAGAAAGTCACATAGCTGGTTGGCGACTGCTTTCTCAAGGATCTTGGAGAGGAAAGGGAGGTTGGATATAGGTCTATAGTTGGCTAAAGTTTCTGGATCAAGATTAGGCTTTTTAAGGAGCGGTCTAATTACAGCTAGTTTAAAGGATTGTGGTACGTATCCTGTTAATAGAGACAGGTTGATCATTTCTAGTAAAGATGTGCTAATTAAAGGTAAAGTTTCTTTCAGCAACCTAGTTGGGATGGGGTCTAAGAGACAAGTTGTTGGTCTAGATGAAGAAACCATCGAAGTTAGTTGGTGGAGGTCAATGGGAGAGAAGCAGTCTAAATATAAGTCAGAATTTAGAACTGTTTCTGAGGTTCCTGTGTTTAAAGATACAATAGTGCCAGTTGAGGGCAAGCGATGATGGATTTTGTCTCTAATAGTTAAAATTTTATCATTGAAGAAGCTCATGAAGTCATTACTACTGAGCGTTGTAGGAATACATGGTTCAGTAGAGCTGTGACTTTCTTTCAAGTAGCCACAGATAAGATCAGAGGACGCCCCGGCACTCAACAATTTTGCACTGTTCTTTTTGAGTTGCAATAACACCTTGGAAAATGTAGATTACAAGCACATGAGCAAGGACTGCAAAAAGAAACTGTCATGCCGAACATGTTCAAAGAAGCATCCAGACATGTTGCACATTCCCAGAAGGGAGGACGCTTCCACCCAGTCAAGTGTAGACAGCCATAAGGAGGCTACTTCAAAGTAAACTAAACCAGAAGATAACCACCTGTGAAGGGGCTGGGGATAAATGCGTTCTTGCTATTCTTCCCGTGTGGGTGGCTGTTATGCCCCGGCCTAGGGTCTACCAGAACATAACATAAGGCTTCCCTCTCTTTCTCCCACTCCCAAGAATAAACACCAAAAACCAAGGATGCAGTCCAAAATATGGGAATTTATTTACCCAAACGAAAAATAGTCTTCAGGGTGAGCATTACCTAAAACAATAAACAAAAGAATCAGGGTTTTAAAACTCACTTCCCTAACCAAAACAAAAGTCAACAAAAAGACAGGTTTTCTTACCTCACTCCCTAACAATAAACAGGAGAAAAAGGTGCACAAAGAAAAAGGCTACTCACCCCTACTTAAAAAACTGGACTGAACAATAATATCAATACTATTTACAATATGTACAAATGAGATATGAAATCTCTGCGAAAACACGAACATCAAGTTGCTTCTATAAAAACGGGAGTCAGAATGATCAGGCCAAAGATGCAATCGAGAGAGAGAGAGCTAGGCGAAGCGGTCTGCTCCAGGCTCCACTTTTAAATGTCCCAGCATCTGGATCCGACCAATCAGCAGCCTTCCAGCTTTCGCCCAATCCGCAGCCTCCACCTGTACGGACGTTTTGGGACACAAACAAACACAGCACCCCCTCTTGACAGGGGGGGAGAAAAACAGAGACAAATACAAACAAGACTGAACATACAAATTATGACCCCTGGGGTCATAACAGTGGCAAAGCTGATGGTTAAGCTAAGGCTCACGATACTTGAAGGCTGAGGCTAAGGTGGAGGCACGGTGAGTGAGACACGTTGGATCGACAGAGGGATTTGGCTGGTGGCAGAGGTGCAGGAGGCTGGGTGGCTGTGGAGCTGGAGCTCAGAGTTATACAGGCTCTGGGAATGACGAGTAGATTACAAAAATAAGTCTTGAGGGTAAGCAAAGTAACTGTAAGAGCAAAAGTCACAAGGGGATAGCACAAGTTTGTATTGCCATAAATTCCACAGCGATGAGTGGAAACAATCTGGCAGCAAGTAGAGAGAAGACCAGAGTATTGAAGCTAGCGCTGATGATTAGATGGGCTGCAGGTGTCTGAGAAGCTGGAGCTCCAGCCAACCCAAGAAGCCATGGCCAGCTTCTGCAAAACACCTCAGATCACACAGAAACAAAACACAAGCACAAAGTACAGAAAAAACACCACACAAAGTCTACAATCATAACAAATCAAATCAAATCAAATCAAATTTTATTTGTATAGCCCACATTCACAAATCACTGTTTGCCTTACAATCTGTACAGAGACGACACCCTCTGTCCAACAGCGCTTCTAATTGATAATAATGTACACAAAGCCTTCGAACCATGGAAAGTTATCCACAGCCAAGATAATGGCTCATATGCTGTGAAAACAGTTATTGGCTGGACTGTTAATGGCCCGCTCAGAGAACTCAGAGATACTGTATCGGAAGAAAGTGAGCAGCACTAAGTCACAGTCAACCGAATTTCAATGGACACAGTGGATAAACTGCTATGCAACAATACAACGCTGATTTTCCTGAGCAGCAATGCAGTGATAAGCTGGAAATGTCACAAGAAGACCAGCAGTCTATTAAAGGTATAATTGGTAATCCTGTTCAAAAAATACTTTTTGTTATACTGGGTGAAATGGTCCTTTCACCCTGAGAGTAATCCATACCTAATGTGTTCAGAAAAAGGAATGAAAAAAATCAGACCTCTGTGGCAGCTGCAGGCCTGTAAAAACTCTGACCAATCCCTCCCTCTCGGTCCGAGTGGAAAGAACTAATCAGATGCCTTCATGTCTCGTCCTGCCTGCACCCCCCTCTGTCCCCCCCTCCTCCCTGCGTGCACTCATCACGTGTCACTGTTGCCGGAAATATTCAGCACACTCCATATGGAGTTAGCAGGAGATCCACGCTCCAGGTCAGAAGGTGGCGGTAATGCACACCTAAAAGTTGTTTGCTAACTGCCATAAAACAACAGAAGAAGAAGAAGAAGCAGAGTTAGCAAGAGAGAACAATGGCAGAGAAAATGCAGCCAAAAGTAGCACTTCCAGAAGTGATGCAGAGGTTGCTGTCTTTCTGTTGGACAGGTAATTATTTGTTTTGCTTCGGGGGGATTTGTTATTTTCATGAAATATGTAACGTTAGCCAACTTAGCTACTTTTGTAGCTTGTATTAGCCCAATGCTAACGGCTCTCCTCTGGCCTGCTGACGGACTGTCTGATGCGCGTTCAAGTTTGTGGGGGTGGGGCTTTGGTCAGAGCACTGACGGGAGGGGGAGAAGGGGATGGAGCTTAGACGAGGTGCCACTTTAAAATCTTGCTAGCTCTCTAACATTACCAACTATACCTTTAACTCTGTGACCAGTTCAGTTTATCATGCTGACAGGCATTATTACACCAACACAAAAAAGTATGCCAAACAACAGAAGTGCTGCAGTTCAGCAAGCTTTGAATCTTAAGAGGAAACTCAGCAAAAACCATGCCTTTCACCAGCAAAGATTATATCAGCGGCTTGTTAAGACGGGATACGTAGTTCAGGTGCCAGAAACGCAGGTGGACCGGCAGGATGGCAAATTGTGGCATATCCCACATCAGAGGGTGTACCACCCACAAAAGAAGACACTTTGTGTAGTTTTTCGACTACGCTGCCAGCTTCCAAGGAGCCTCACTCAACAAAGAGCTGCTTCAGGGTCCAGACCTTACGAACTCCCTCCTGGGAGTGCCAACGCAGTTTAGACAAGATTATGTTGCTATGATGGTGGACAGAGAAGCCATGTACCATAGTTCCAGAAGAGGACACAAACCTGCTACGTTTCTTGTAGTGGCCAGATGGAGACCTGACACAGGAAATGTGGAGTACAAAATGGTTGTCCATTTCTTTGATGCCACCTCATCTGCTAGCTGTGCAAACTTCGCCTTGAGGAGAACAGAATATAACAGAACTGGAGCTTCACCTGAAGCTGTGGAAACAGAACTCAAGAACTTTTACATTGATGACAGCTTAAAAACCTTTAACACCCACCCTTTTTAAAGGAATTTCCACCTCATTTGCGTACCCAAATGGAACAGCTTATAACAGAAGAACTGTGAGGTCAAAATGCAAGCGTGATACTTCATTTGAAAGGTAATAACTTCTAGTTTAATGGAAATGCATAATTTAGCGACTCATACAACACAACCAAAACCACATTTTTTTGTTGTCCTCTTCTATAATAAATCATATTTGAATAACAATAACTAGGACATGCTTAATGCCAGAGCTATGCCACATCACCACATACCTTCTATATATTGTTGGCTTCACCTGTGTAAAATTTGGAACGTCTAAGCCCAACTTTGTGGGAACTAGGGGATTTGTAGTTTGTTGTGTCACTGAAATCATACTAGAGACTTTTTGATGACTATAAAACCTTTTACCATCATTGAAAAGATTATAGAATGTTAGTATATGATATATCATGACAAATCATTTTCAACTTAATTAAAGAAAAGGTTTTTTTCTTTAATTTAAAAATTACGTGCACTGTGACAAACCAATTACATACAAAAGATATACTGTAAAACTATATACAAGAAACATACAACTACAAACCTACACTTTATAACATATACACAATGCAAAATACTGTCAAAAAGTGTGTTTCTCTTGGTGACGGTTGTGCTGTGCGCGTTCAGCTGCATAACAGGAGGGACAGCGCACAGTGACGTGTTGAAATATTTGCTAATATAGCTTGGTTCAGATGCAACCTCGTTTTTCATGCATACCATCGTTGGAAAGTAAAATGATTGACTTAAAACTGCGTTTGATTGACGTGTTGATAGCCACTAATACCCCGTTCTAGCATGGCCACGAATGATACATGACAGAGCCCAGGCTTGCTGTACTCCAGGGGCTGGCCCAGGGTGAAAAATTAACAGAAAGGGATGGGGTCACTTTCATGTTGTAGACAGCAACATAACGAAAACAAACATACCCAACAAATCTAGTCAGGAAAGAGAGGAAACATGTCTTGTGAAAGTAGATTTGTTTTTGTTTTAGCAAACTCAGTTTTCAGGCAGAACGCAACAGACTTCACAGAACAATATTCACAACTCAGATTCATTTTATGAAAAATACTTTTTTGATTTTTGTGATCACTGATTTCTTGCGGACTAAAGAATTCTAAATTATCAAGCCATGGACACATATTTGGACCTTATGACCGCTTCAAAGGTAGGGACTCGCCACTTTCAGACTGTTCAGTTTACTACGCTGGTAAATCTGAATGAATTATAATTTGGTGGTCATGGTGTCCCTAAAATGAACTTTCATCTTACAAAATGGACAAGCAACAGCCAAGCTTTCTTGAGGGCTGTTCCAGTGAGAAAGCCAAGGAGGTTAAATATCTAGACCTGGCTTAAGATGCTCTTCCTGTAGAAAGAGCTCTTGGTGTGCTGTGGTGTATAGAGTTGGAATGTTTCAAGTTTAGAGTCAACATCAGCAGGAAAGTGGTTTTGTCAGTTGTGAGTTACATATATGACCCACCAGGATCCCTAGCTCCAGTTGTGCTCCCCGCCAGGATCTTTCTGCAGCAAGTATGCAAGGAAAAGCTAACCTGGGATGAAAAAAATCCTGAGAGGCTTGCATAATACTGGAGCATGTGGATCAGTGAACTGCCTCTAGCTCTCCAACTTTCAAGTTAGGAGATGTATTAAGCCCAAAGGATTTGGACCCATCACAACAGCGCAGATACCCCATTCCTCAGATGCCAGCGAGGATGGCCATGGGATGGTGTCGTTCCTGAAACTAAGCTAACACTATGCCATGTGCATTATGCCTTCATGATAGGAAAGTCAAGGGTGGCTCCCTTGAAGCAAACCCCTATCCCACACATGGAGTTAACAGCTGCAGTTGTGGCTGACTGTAAAATGTTAAGAAAGGAGCTCCAGCTTGAATTGCAAGGTTCTGTTTTTTGGACTGACACTACCACTGTATTAAAGTACCTACGAAACCAAGCCCTACATCTAAAAGCCTTTGTTGACAACAGGGTTGCAGTCATCAGAGAAGCAACAAAGGTGGAGAATTTCTGGTACATCAACATGACAGAAAACCCAGCTGACTGTGCTTCACATGGGCTCACCGTGGAGCAGTTTATGGCCAAACAGAGCTGGATTGAAGGACCATCACTATTGAAGGACCCAGACTATCAACAAACAAAACAACAAGACAGTATGAAGCTCTCTGAGGATGATGACGAGTTCAGGAAGGCGGTCATTGTGAGTTGTGCAACTGTGAATGAATGCACAGATGCAGTGAGCAAATTGATGACCTACTATTCCACTTGGCATCCTCTAAAGAGAGCCATTGCGTGGATGCTAAGACTCAGAGAATGGCTACTGCTGTTAAGTAAAAGGCGGCAAGAGCTGAAAGCTGCAACTGTCCACCTGGATGCTGGTACAGGCAAACAAGTGACTGATGTGAAAAGAGAGATGCAGCAGTACAAAACAACCAAACAAGGCGCCATTTACCCTGGAGGACCTTAACAAAGCAGAAATGCTATTGTTCGCTATTATTAACATCTCAGGTTCCAGGCAGAGATCTCCATGCTGGAAGAAGGAAAACAGCTTGTGAAAGGAAAGAGTCCAATCTGCAAGTTAGATCCAGTACTGCTAGGTGGCATCCTGAGAGTGGGGGATCGACTCAGAACGCCAGAAGTGCTGGGTTCCCAAAGCTAAATCAGCAGTAAGGAAGCTCCTGTCAAGGAAAAATTCAAGCAAAGGCTCATGGGCAAAAAAAAGGCATATTTGCCTTCAGACAGACTGCAAGGAAGTGTGTTCTTTCCAGGGAACCCGCTTAGCCTATGTGGCACACCTAAAATAGGGTGACCACATTTATGTGGTAAGATTCCTTTAATGAGTATCACAATTATTTTGTTATGGTATATATTATTGTTTTCAATTAGAAGTCATAGACCAAAAGAAGTCTTGAGGTGCTCTGTTTATATTGGAAATGGGGGTGCGGAACGTTTGTGTTCTAATCAGTTGCTCCGGGGAACGGTTAGGGAGCGCAACTGCTGCTGTTTTCTCAGTAGCTGTGTTCGAAATCACTCATTCACTCACTCCCTATCCCCTACATCGTGTATATGATATAATGCACTACATCATGTACACAATGTAGGGTACGACGGGAGGAGAAATCAGACACTACACGGGTAATTTTCTGAACGTGGTTACGTCAGCTAACTGACTAGATGCGCCAGATACTCGTGACGTGAGTGGGCGCGCCGAGCATCATGTAAACAAACCTGACGGTATAAAGATGTGATTCTTCATGGCGGTTGTGTTTCTTGGTCAATAAACTGTTGAAATATCAATGGTGTGTGAGTTTGGTTTTGTCAGCAACTGTTTTGTGTCCTCATCATGAGCTGTAAATGCTCGGGGTTGTGCACAAGCTGTAACATACCTAGCGCGTGCGAAATAACATTAGTGGTCAGTAGCTATTTAGTTCGTAAGCTATTGGCTACTTTCTTACAAAAAAAAGTTGTGTTCTTCTTCTGCTCTGACAAACCACGACAGCATTGCATTGTGGGATACAGGAGCACAATGTAGTGTACATCGCTTTTTCTCTCAATTTTGCGGTGCATTGTGGGTATTTTGTCGTCCACTACATAGTGGATGAAATCAGCCACGGAGAATTCGAACAACACTACAAAATGGCTATATAGTATAGTAGTAATAGTACTATATAGTGCACTACATCCGTGATAGGGGGCGATTTCGAACACAGCTAGAGGCAATCTGGAAAGAAAACAAGACAAACGGTGTCCTCATTCCTCTGCTTTACCTGCTATAAACAGGTCGGTAAACGGTTAATGCACCATTAAATGTTACGTTACATTGACAGATATTACTAGCGCGAGTGTTTGTGTGAAGTTTGTAATCTGTTTAATGAGTTATTCGTGTTTAAACAACATTTATATGTGAGAAGTTTAACCCCGAAAACGCCATTGTGTTGCCTCAATGGGCTTTACAGTCTGTACAGTGAACGACATCCAATAGACAAAGTTAGTAAATAAAATAAGCAAAGTCAGACAGCAAGCCAGAGTCACATCAACGATCCAGCTGAATAGGGACAAAGCTCTTTCCCCGAGTGGGTTAGAGAAGTCTGACAATTTCTCTGTGTTAAAGCACAGGCTTTTATGCATCAGGATTACATAAGTTGAAAGTCTCTAGCTACACAGTTCTCGTTTGTTGTTTGCCAAGCTTCGGACCTTGTACTTCCTGTCCCCAGAGCATGAGGCTTTAATGTTTGTTAAGACAGTTCATATGGGGTCGTTCTCCTCTCCTGGACAGAGAAACAAGTTTCATAAGCAGACATCAGCATTTATACAAGAAAGAATTACTTTAGGTTATTCAGCTCAGGTCATTCAGTGCATTCAGTTCGGATTTCCCTTACAGTTCGCATCTTCGCAGCTGCCCAGGTGGTCATCTTCACCACTGCACAGCGCCCCAGAGTCAAGCCTGCCCAGTGGCCCAATGCCATCCCTGCCCAGCCCCAGGTCCGGCGTCTGGGGGTCCCGGCAGACGCCACTACAGTTCCGGTGTCAGGGGTCCTGGCCCGGGGGAGTGATCACACTCTGGTTCACAGTGAGGGGCCCGGTCGACATCAGCCAGTGGTTCCCAGTTGGCGGCCTGGCTGACATCAGCCAGTGGTTCCCAGTCAGAAGCCGGCCAACATCCACCAATGGTTCTCCATTGGCGGCTCAGCTGACTCAAGCTGCTGTTCTTCTGTCGGCGGTCCAGCTGACATCCGCCATTGGTTCTCTTTCAGTGTTCCGGCCAACATGCACCAGTGGTTTTCCATTGGCCTCCTGCTTGGCCTCAAGAGGGCCTCTGCCTTCGCTGCGGGCGTCCTGTTTGGCCTCCAGACACGACCTCCCCAGTCTTAAACTGTCCCTCACCCCAAATTCCTGGTCGTCCTCCAGACTTGTTCTGTCCCTTGCCCCGACCTCCTGGTCACCCCCTGGACTGACTCCATCACCTGTTTACCACACTGTAACAGATGATCCTTTAAAACTCAATTAATAGGTTTCTTGGCCACAGTCAAGCTGTAAACAAAACTGACATATTATGCTATCAAAAAGGTCCACTTTGTCAGAAAAATCTACTTTTTTACTAAAGTAAAAAACTATCTATCACTAACTACTCTATCACACATGAGACAAATTAGAATTTATTTGATCCAGTATTTTCTCTGAGATAGCCCTGCTTTGGTCTCCACCAAGTTTTGATGAAAATTTCTGACCGTGGCCCTGATACACTAAACTGACATCAAAGAACTGTAACATCGCCTCATATTGCCTGTGTCCCTGCCAAAAAGCTGTACTTGGACACACCGTAAACACGATGTGGTGATAGTCTGTATTCATCATTGTTTAAGAGCAGTGCTTGAAACAATGCAATGGGAGAAGTGAGACCTAACCAAAATGGTAATGTCGCTGGCCAGAAAACCAAAACAATGGGTAAAAAGATGTTGAAATGTTCCATAAAGTTGAGGGAAACTGCAGTCGCATAATAACTCAATAATAATTAATCACTATGAGCAATCCCTTTCACGTTATATGGAGTCATGTGATCCATTGTTTATATACAAATATTGATTATGGCCACTATAAGCACTCATCTATCCCATCAGCAGAGTTTAAGTTCAGCAAAGTCGCCAATAATTGTATGGATTCTTCCAAGTCTGAAACCTGCTATTTGCCTATTTGTCTTATTTGGGTCTGTGTTTATTGCCTCCGATAGCCTCCTCATGCACTCTCGCCCCCTCTTCTCCACTGTGTCTGCCAGCCCGACACTCTCAATATAGCTCTGCTCATAAACACACACACACACAGAAAGAAGACAGCAAGAGTGAGAGAAAGGCTCCTGTGACAGTAATAAAAATGAGTGAGGGGCAGGGGAGAGATAGAGATTGGGGTGAATGAGTGGGAGAAGAAAAGGAGGGAGGAGAGGAGACACTCATGTAGAGCAGCCTGTGTGTGTGTGTGTGTGTGTGTGTGTGTGTGTGTGTGTGTATGTGTGTGTGTGTGTGTGTGTGTGTGATAGAGAGAGCAATGCAGAGAGACATGAATCAAGGAGAGCAGAGATAAGGCAATGAGTAAGATAGTGGGAGAGGGAAAAGAAAGATGATTGGAATAAAGTTCACTGTTTTGCACTGAACTGGAAAAAAAAATGACTCAGATAAAGTCATTGTATGATACATGCCCAGCACCAGGCAGTAGATACGCTTATGAAAATGGAACATATATGGACCTGGACACCTTTTTTGAAGCTGGTAAAGATGACAATAGAACTAAAAGTTCAGTAACTTTTGGACTAACCTTTGCCAGGTGGTCAGAAACATGACTTGAAATGAATTGTTGGACCCTCGCCACATGGTCACTACAACAGAGCGGCCTGCGTGTAGACCAAAGCCTAAATGCGGCATCCTTGCACTAACAAAGCCTGGTAAACAAAGGAAAGACACATACACACACAACACATACAGAGGCTTGACTCTTCTGTGGCCTTGAAAAGTCATGACAGTCAGCATTATTAGTCCAGTAATGTCCAGTAGGTGGCGCCAACTGTCACAGTCCCCCCAGGTTTGATAACTCCCATCTCCCATTGTCTGAATGCGCACCTGAACGCATCGTCAGTTCATTGCCGCGACCGGATACACGGACAAGATAAAAACAGCTGCACGGCCATTTCACAGCAGTCCCATTGTAATGTGTTGCTGGAAGCATCAGCTTTCATCTGCGCAGCTGTTACTAAAAGGAAGCAAATAAATGTTTGGATTTTACCCGCCTAGGTCTTTCATCTTGCTGGACGAGCCAAGATATCCCTGCGTTTACCAAAAACGTTCCAGATCCAGAGGGGAGTTGCGTAACCCCAGTCTCTCATCCCTGCAGAAGGAGGTTTTACCTCAGAAAACGCCCGCTTTTCTTTGCCCACGTCAACTCCACTGTTTGAACAGCCACCGCAGGACGCTGCAATGCCTTTAATCCACGCCGAGGAAGTAAGCTGGATAAAAGAAGACATGCTATCACAAGTGAGGCTTAATTAATGTCTGGGCAAATACTAGAAATTAGCATGTATTGTGTGCTTTTTAGCTACATTGTGTGTGAGTTTGTGGACCGCCGATTCCTTTTTGCTGCTAGTTTTACACTGTAAAATATTGTTTGTTGCTTGCTTTTCTTAGTGTTCATCACAAGTTGATTTGAGCCTCTCAACTCTGTGGAGCTTAAGTGTTAGCTTTACTGCTGTGTGAGCGTACAATAAGCCGCGTTTCTATCAAGGATCAGCCGAAGGTGATTCGAACCCGAGTTTGTTCACCAGCCACTGAGTGATAGGAAGGCGAGTATTGTGTCTCCACAACTGTTTCTCCCTCCTTGCTGCACTGCGAGCGTTAGCCCTTGCTCTCTCTGCACTAACCCACACTTACACACGCACACACATGTTTGGGTAAACGCACACACATAGTCTCATGAGCGGCTTGTTGAAAACTAATCGTTGATGACCCCGCTATATCATCAGACACGTGTCGTGCTAGCACCAACACAAATTCGGAACATCAGAGTCCAACTCTGTCCAAACCACACTGTGATTCAAGGCACATGTTAGGTTGACTGACACTGTTTGGTCATTATTTGTTCAAGCCTCGCGCTGTCACCTCCATTGACCAGCCTTTGACGTGACGTGGCCACCTGTCCGCCATCTTGAAAGCCATAGTTGTGGGGGTGTGGCTAACAGAGCACATGCACTTTCTTTTCAAAATGGCTACCATCTCAGCTTCCACATTTTATGGGAACAAGAGAGGTATGTGATACATTTTTTGCAGATATGATGTTTCTGTTGCTAATTATCAAATTGTTTCTTTAATATAAGCGTCTTAACTTCAATTTAGTAAGATTTTAGAAATGTACAGTCATATTAATCTTCTCAAAACACAACTTATATGCAATGTCCTTTGTAGTAGACTTACTACCTCCCATTTTTAACTGACTTCCATACTTCAGGAAACAGAGGGCTGAGTGAGGCAGAAAGGATTTTACTCAGAATTGTGGAAGGGGAGTCAGACTTTGAGCTGTCAGGAGATGAGGTGGATGAGGGCCAGACAGTAGAGCAGGAACGTGAAAGCTCAGAGGAGGACACATCAGTTTGTGAGGAGCCTGAGCAGGGACAAAATGATGACACCCACCGTCCATTATTATGGATAAGAAGCAATGTGTAAGCTAGGCTTTTCAGTTGAATTCACGCACACACATACACACACACACGCACACACACACACACACAATGTTAATTATCAGTTAAAAGCTTGATTTAGCAAACTATTGATTTATATAATTAATAATACATTTGCTAAAAGTGCATTAAACCATAGCTCTCCTTGTTGTGGAGGAGATTACTTTGCAGGACAATGCTGACCACAACCACCAAGACTGGGGGCCTTCTGATTACTTCAAACAGTACATAGTCGACCAGGTTTTGAAAACATGTCAGAGAACACAAAGCAGCGGGAGGTGCTCATCTCTTGAGACAGCCTTAAAACCACTCCAGAGGAGCTGAAAACCTTCTTTGGCATATCTATGTATATGGCATGTCTCGGATACCCTAGGATCCGGATGTTCTGGGCGGCGAAGACGAGGCTCCCAGTTTTAGCCAATTCAATGAGTGGGGACAGATTCTTCAAGATTAGGCAGTCCATCAAAGTCCTAAACGATCTTGACGTCTCTGATGAGGAGAAAAATAATAATGCCCTCTGGAAGGTGAGACCCATCTTAAACACAGTGCAACAGGGCTGCTTCAATCGGCCGAGACCAGGGAAGGCTTATGTAGATGAACAGATGATTCCCTTCACAGGGCCGGTGTCCTGTATGGCAGTTTGTGCCAGGGAAACCAAATCCCACAGGACTGAAAGCATTTGTGCTTGCCAGTCCCAGTGGTCTGGTGCTGGATTTTGAAGTCTACAAGGGCTGGAATATGTTCACTGACCAGAAGCTGGGAATCGGAGGGAATGCAGTCTCTTCGATGGCACAGTCTCCTCCAAGAGGAACACGCCTGTACTTTGACGGGTATTTCAGTTCTGTCAAAGTACTGGATATCTGAAAGCAAATGGTCTCCTTGGAACAGGGACTATTATGAAAAAAAGAATCCCTGCACTGTGCAAGTCAAAGATGTCAGATGATACCAAGCTACAAAAGCAAGGAAGAGGTACTTCCAAAATGGTTGTCAGGAAACCATCATTTACATTTGCATTTACATTTAGGGCATTTCGCAGACGCTTTTCTTCAAAGTGACTTACAATAAGTACATTTGTCACAAGAAAGAAACCATAACATATCACCATCAATAAAGTAGAAAAGAAAAAATAGAAACAGTTTTCAAGCCCTCATCTGAGCATGGTAGCTGCTATTTATCAAGGATACCATAAGTACATAAGTGCTATGGTTTAAGTACTGAGGGTAAGGGATAGTAGAGCAAAGTTCTCACGCTGGGGCGTGTGGTCTGACCAGTGTTTGGAGGTAGATGGGTGCAGTTCCGTTGAGGCCTTGAAGGCCAGCACCATCGTCTTGAATCGGATGCAGGCCACAACAGGAAGCCAGTGGAGGTCACGGAGGAGGGGGGTCACATGGGAGAATTTGGGTAGTTTGAAAACAAGCGCACTGCAGTGTTCTGGATACGTGATGACTGGAGATGACCAGCATTTGGACCAGGAGTTGCATTGCGTCCTTTGTGAGGAAAGACGGGATCCTGCGGATGTTGTAGAGGGCAAATCTGCAGGATCGGGCCAGCGCGGTGATGTTGGGGGTGCAGGATAGTCCGTCGTCGAGGATTATGCCCAGGTTCCTCGCAGTCGATGAAGGCGATTCTGTGACGTCCTCGACAGTGACTGACAGGTCCATGTGAGGGCAGTCTTTCCCGGGATGAAGAGGAGTTCAGTTTTACTAAGGTTGAGCTTAGAGGTTGCTGTGACGAAGTGGCAGGACAATAAGGCAGTTTTGATGACCTCTAGTGTCCATGGGATAGCGCCCCAGGACAGCTGCATGAGATGGTCATCGAAGGAGAAGCCCCATGTTATTGTACCTGGACCTGCTGTTGTGACTGAGTAAAACAAAAACATGGGTGGAGTTTATTTGTGCGACTTCATGATCAGCTTTTACCCGATGTCAAGCTGCACAAGAAAATGGACCATCGGTACGGTCATGCATTTCTTTGACCTGTCTGCCACAGACAGCTGGATCGAGTACAGGTCAGACCACCAGGGCGACCAGAGAGGGAGAGGCTGTAGTACTTTGACTTCAAGCTACTGCTGGCTGAAGAAATGACTGCTCAGTTTGGTCAAGGTCAACAGTTTCAATTACTCAAACTGGCAGCTGTCACCCCCATTCTCAAAAAACCTGGACTTAACCCTGACATTATGACAAATTCCAGCCCATCTCCAACCTCCCTTTTTTTATCAAAAATACTGGAATGCACCATCGCCATTCAACTCAAAACCCACCTCATCTCCACCAACCTCTTAAAACCTTTTCAATCCGGCTTCTGCTCTCAACACAGTACAGAGACAGCCCTCCTTAAAGTCACTAACGACCTCCCCCTCTCTGCAGACACCAGCCACCTCAGCATCTTCATCCTCCTGGACCTCACTGCAGCTTTTGACACCATCAACCACTCCATTCTTCTCTCCCGCCTCGAATCCTCCCTCAACATCACCGGCACTGCCCTCTCCTGGTTAAAATCACATCTCGCAAACAGACAACAGTTCGTCCACATCAACAACTGCACGTCCTCCACTGCTCCTCTGTCCCAAGGTGTCCCCCAGGGTTCGGTGCTTGGTCCACTCCTCTTCATCCTATACATGCTCCCCCTTGGCAACATCATATGCCGTCATGGTCTCCGTTTCCACTGCTACGCCGACAATGTCCAAATTTACATCTCCACAAAATCAATCACCACTGCAACCCACTCCACACTCACCAACTGCCTCACTGAAATCAAATCCTGGATGCAAACAAACTTCCTCCAACTAAACTGCGACAAATCGGACATGATCATCATCGGCCCCAAATCCCTCATCCCTCATCAAAACCGCTCACAACTTCTGCCTCACCCTGGACCTCTCTCCCTCCCCGCACAGTCGCAACCTCGGAGTCAACTTTGACAACAACCTCTCCTTTCAAAAGCACATAAATCAAATCACCAAAACTGCCTTCTTCCACCTCAAAAACCTAGCCGCCTCCGCCCATCACTCTCCTTCTCTGCTGCAGAAACCCTGATCCACGCCTTCATCATCTCCAGACTTGACTACTGCAACAGCATCCTCTATGGCACACCATTCAAACTCCTAAATAAACTCCAATATGTCCAGAACTCTGCTGCTCACCTGCTCACCCACACCCGCACCCATGACCACATCACCCCCGTCCTCCAGAAACTCCACTGGCTCCCTATCCCACAACGGATTTAATTCAACATACTCCTCCTCACTCACAAAGCCCTCCACAACCAACCCACCCCCCCCCACCCCCTCAACGACCTGCTCCACCGCCACAACCCATCCCGCACCCTCATATCTCCTCACTCCACCACACAGGACCACGCACCGAACCTGGGGCGACAGAGCCTTCTCAGTAGCTGACCCCTCCCTCTGGAACTTCCTCCCCACACACATCAGAGACTGTACAGACCTCACTACCTTCATAACACTCACCAAAGCTCACCTTTTTAGAACTGTTTTTAATGTGTAACTTGTCTCTTTTTGTATTTTTATTGTGTTGTTTTTATTATTCTGCTTTTTAACCTGTAAAGTGTCTTTGTGTACCATGAAAAGCGCTATGCAAAATAAATGTTGTTAAAAAATAACAATAAAAAAGTGTGCAATCCCAACAAGGAAGCTGTCCCGACCGCACTGCCACGCCCACCAGGTATATCGGAGCCGAAAGCTTTTGACAAGGTGTCATCATCAAGGTCTGAAGATGATATATAGTGACTGGGAAGTCTGTGGCGTGAAATCTGTAGGACAAGTTAAATAAATGAAAATGGAAAAAAAAAACATGGGAAAAGCCATGGGGGGGGGGGCGTTAGGGGGTGCTACTGAGCTGCTGTGCCACGCATGAGGGCAGTTGTGGTATCCAATTAACGTACTCATTGGTTAGAAGCTACAGGCCAAATTTGGTGAGTCTGCAAACATCCTAAACTCCCGAAAACAGCGTCGGAAAAATGAAAATCGCCGCACGCCATTCAAGATGGCTGACTTCCTGTTCTGACAAAAATAATTCCTGCCTAAATCCTTGAGACCCATGACTCCTGTAAATTTCATGACGATCCGAGAATGTTTTCGTGGGGACAAAACAACGTTAGACGGTGTTATAGAGCCCCCGACCAAACCCATCCCCAATCATGTCGAATTATCAAATTTTTCACCACATGTGACGTATGTTCCAAGTTTGGTGAGTTTTGGGGTATGTTAAAGCTGGAGTTTGTAGAATATGTGAAAAACCCATGAGACTGGGATGGAAACAACTGCGCTCCCCCCTCCCCTCCCTGTTTCGACTCCGTAGCTCCACCCCGTCTTTTTCTGAATTCTCGTGGGTGCGCGGGACTGTGGCTTTTGATGGATCTTAGATCAGATGTGTAGGGTGGTGGAGACAGTTGCACATGATATTATTATACTATTATAATACTAAATTACCAGGCCTTTGACATCTGTGAAGCGCAGAAATTCAGTCAAGACATCTGGGGATTTCTCTCCGTCCAGGTCCATATTGCAGCGATATTGAAAAGTCATCTTCATCTTCTGCTTGACGGCGGCCTCATCAGAGGAATGCTTCATGAAGGACATGGCTTCCCTGCATTGCGCTTCGCTCAGGGTCATCTCAGGATTAAATGAAGCACCTTTTCTAGTTGTTGGCCCTCCACCTGTCAACTACGCGATGACCCTCTGCTCTCTGATGAAGCACTCTTCCTTTGGATGGTTTTGAGTCTCCATGCTAAGTAGCCACTGCCACTTTCACCATCATAGAAATGTTCCTTTTAAAATTAGAACAGAATCATTAGGTATGAAAACAGTTGGTTAAAATGATGAAGCTGGATAATTGTAATGGACACTGGACTAATTGGAAATGGCAATTCACTATTTCCATAGTATGAATCATGCATCGGGTCTCTCAAGTGCAACCATTTTAGTCACATATGTGATCTAATCTTAAATTATGCAACCCATAAATCAAATTTGGGCACACCAGTGTGATCAAATTTAGTTTCGTTAGTGGTCTTTGGTTCTTTCTTTATGGCCTATAAAAGGAATAATTTCAAGAAGACTTAAAAGGCTTACATATCCATTTTTGGAATATGGGTCCATCAGGTGAGGGAACAAGGCGACTATGCCTCGAGCATACATCTCTCTTATATGCCGTGGCGGTGACGTCCTGACAGGAACAAATAGATCTATTAATTTCAGTGCTTACATTAAGTTTCAAAGCAATGAGAATTAAAGAATCGCACTTAATAATATCTATGTTTTCTCTACAAGAATGGAAGAAATGTATTGTCAAATGTCACACTCTGCTTGGAAAAAGAGAAAAAAAGAAATCTCAATTACCCATGAGTTTCAGTCATACCTGCAGCGAGGATGTTAACCATCTGTCGCTGTGAGGAGTCAGTCAGACCTTTTGTTCGGTTGTATTCTTTGACAATGCGGTCTCCACCAGGTTTCTTGGTCAGTGCAGACTGAACCAACTGTGAAAGAACAGAGTAGAAGACAAGCCAGTGCTCACTAAAAATTAAATAATCTTCAACAACTGACAGTAAATACACCTAAAAAATAACAATAAAAAAGTGTGCAATCCCAACAAGAAAGCTGTCCCAACAAACTAATTTTACACATCAACTTACATGTTTGGCATCTTTATCTGCCTTCTGCCGCTTTCTGGAAGGACTGTCATCCTCATCCAGGATGATGGTATTGTTAGAGCTGCAGGCTGAAAGTTCCAGCTCTGAATTGGTTAAGACATGTAGTAGTAGACTGGCAGATAAAGCTGTCCGTTCTGAACAGCCGGATGAAGTTGTTCCCTGGGAACCCTGGGTGTAGTTCGGGAGAGATAAGAGTTTTTCACAACCTAAAAGTGTAATTAAGCTTTAGTCTACATTCCAAGGACTATGATGAAAAAAATAGGACATAAGAGAAAACAAGTTTACCATCATCAAATCTGATAGTGAATACACCAGTGTTGGGTTGCTGCACTACTTCTTCAAAGACATCTGCATCCACCTCAGTTCCCGTCTCATCATAAACTCTGATCCCTTCACTGACAGGTGGGATGGAGAACTTCAGGAAAGGTTATGAAAAAGCACAAACAGGGATATATTCCATATAAAATGTTCAAGATGACAAAAGTTATACCACAGAAACGCCCTCAGTGATATCTTTTGACGATGCCACTAGTATGGGTATGTTGACCTACCAACTATGATTTATCAATTTTAAAATACAGTGGTCCCTAGATACCACACCAGTTCAGTGAGAAACAAAACTCTTTGCTGTGACCTCTGGAAGTGTCCAAAAGGTAGCTTGTCATAAAGTGAGACATGGAGATTATTTTTAATCCATAACACAATGACATGCATCTCCAAATTTCATGAGCTGACACATCCACTTTCCTTTTGTTTTTACAATGGTGTGTGACTGATGACTTACCAGAATTCAAATATTCATCCATGCTTGGTTCACTGATCTTGACATATTTCTGTTCGTTATTTATTTTTGTTTTAATCAACATGATGGCATCTGTAAAAACAACAAAACTGAATCTCTATTATGATCTATAACACAAAGCTACTCTGAAAGTAACAGCAGCTCCTATTGGCATATTACAGTACATGGGAAATAGTATTGATCAATTTGGGCTTTAAAAATCACAATAAGAATTTAATTTTAGATTTTAAGCTACTGGACTGTGTGGAGTCTCTGAGGCGTGCAACCAGAAAGAAAAAGAAATTTTACTTACCATCACAGGACCATAGCACATAACAGACAAATCTGTAAAACAAAGAAGAAAAATAAATGAATTCAATGTAACATTAAAAGGAATAAAGGGAAAATAAAGTCAGCTAGCACATATAAATAGACTTTTTAATGATTAAGAACTGCCACCAGGCAATTTTGCCTCCATTCATTTCCTATAGCAGATAAGCCATTGCTGCAGTAGATATGAAGTTATGGCAGGGCTTTTTATGGAAGACTTTTTGGTGGCAGTCAAAGACAAGTCAGGGCCAATAATATGTATAAAAACAGCCATTTCAATTTTCGATAATCAATCTGTATCTCTCAAGTGTGATCACAAAATAGTACATCAATATCATACTCTATTAATTACACTAATGAGTAAAGAATGTTTTAATGACATCATTTGCTTGTGTCTTATATCATGATTTGGCAAAAAAAATCAGCAAATCATGTACATGTGCATAATAGATAATGGTAATAATGACAATGATAATAATTACTGAAACGTACCAGTAACGTTGGAGCGTGTGCATGTGTCTGGGCACGTCTTTTATCATTTAACGGAGCCCGGTACTCGTTAAATATCAAGTTTTGGTGCCCACCCCTATCAGAAACTTTTCATTTGTTCATAACAACACCTGCTGAATAGTTATTTTATTTTAAAGTTACTGAGACAACACTGTCAAGGTAAACGTAATTAAGTGCTGCCACACACACATTAGAAGGCTGCCAAAGTGTTAGTTTAACACTGACAGCAATGTAACGGTAACGTTACTTTGGAGGAAAAAAACTTAACTAACGTCACATATTGTAGTTAATTTAGCGGGTTAACATTATAATCTGTGTAAAATTGCCCGTGCACGCAAATTTAAATCAGCCACGAATAATTACATTAATTAAACAACCTAACATTAGCTAGTTTAGCCAACTCTCCACACATGCAGTCTTTGCTATTTTACAACAAAATCACCCGTCCACATTGACAATGTTAACGTTTCCTCTTGCCGACATTAGCTTATTTAACATACAGTTATTGTTAATTACATTACCTTAATGTTACCTGCGCATTTAAGCTAGCTATCAACTCGGTCACATTAGCCCTATAGAATTTGGTATTTTAAGACACAAAACCAGCTGGAGTGCATAGTGAACAACAATATAAAGTTATTCTAAAATGCTGCTTCGGTTGAAATGCCAAATAATTGGTTTGATAGGTGAAACTTACCTTCAGTCACTCGACGACAAGAAAATGGCTCCTGGAAAATTGTAGTCCGTTTGAAAGGAGAAGGAGATGGGCGGGGCTTTCCAGAGTACTTCTTACACCAAGTATTCTAACTACGAAAAAGTTCACTAACACTAGGGGGCATCTTACTCAGGCTGTTGTTGTAATAACTCTGAAACAGTCCTTAAACTTTGACGATGCATATTTTACACTGGGGAATTTACTGTGTAGCATCAATGCCTTTATCCAGGAACTGCCTATACACTCTGGCCATGCAGGGCACAGGTCCCACTAGAGGACATCGGGCTCTCGGGCTCTCATGCCACCCTCATGGTGTCTGTTTCTGACAGTTTGGTCAGAAACATGCACACCAGTAGCCTGCTGGAGGTCATTTTGTAGGGTTCTGGCAGTGCTCTTCCTGTTCCTCCTCGCACAAAGGAGCAGATACCGGTCCTGCTGCTGGGTTGGGCCCTCCCAGGGCCCTGTCCAGCTCTCCTCGTCTAAAGGCCGGTCTCCTGGTATCTCCTCCATGCCCGTGAGACTGTGCAGGGAGACACAGCAAACCTTCTTGCGACCACACATGTGGATGTGCCACCCTGGAGGAGCTGGACCACCTGTACAATCTGATTGGTCAGCTGGTACCGCCTCATGCTACCAGTAGTGATAAGGACACTAGCGGAACATGAAACTAGAGAAGAATCAGTCGGGAAGGATAAGGAGAGAGCAACTGTCCGTGGCCACCACATGCAAAACAATTCCCTTTTTGGAGGTTGTCTTACTTTCGCCTCTCCATTGCACCTGTTTTCACTTTCATTTGCACCAAAGAAGGTGAAATTGATTCACAATCACTTGTGCTTCCTAAATGGACAGATTTACATCCCTGAAGTTTAACTGCCTTGGTGTTATACTGTGTTGATAAAGCGTTCCCTTAATTTTCTTGAGCAGTGTACTATAAATGACATATTCATTTGATCCATTATTTATATTAACATTTCGAGTAGCTTTAAACTGAAACTGTTATACATAGTTGAGGCCCACTGTGGCGGAACTGCAAAAACCTGGGTTAAAATCCAGGTTGGGACCATTTCTTCCTTTTTTCCCCCTCTCTAATCTTTGTTAATAATGCTACTTCTTTCTTATATTTATATCAGTCAGGAAATATAACAATATTTCCATTGTACATGGTTCTTTGGTTTCAAAGACATGTATGGAAACTGTCACAATGACTATGACTAATTATGCTGTCTGACTGTGTCATTACTTTTCAAGCCCACAGAAGAGTCTAGCCTCTGTAAGTGTTGTGTTTTTATATGTCCAATCACACCCAATTTCCCATTAACCTTGAGCACTTCGGTATGTAAGACATGAAGGTGTGAATGGTTGACGGAGTGAGAGAAAGTTGGAGGGAGTGAGTGAGGGAACACAACATTGTAATTACGGGCGACATGCTGGCTGGCAATCATCAGCCTCACTCTTCCTCACTTGTGTTTCCTCTGTTGCTCCTCCCTCCATCCTCATCTCCTGGAGACCTCTGACATCTCTTCCGCTCTTCCACTCTCTCTATTGTGCTCTCACTGGGGGTCTGAGTAAGCCTGTGCAGGTGTGGTGCAGTTTTTGGCACGGCTGCCTGCTGGGCAGCTTTTGAGGTAGATACACACTGTAGCTATCAGGCATCTACTTACTTTTTCACACAGAAAATTGCAGAGTGAGGGTGGCAGAGCTGGAGATAATTACAGCCATCACTGTCACCATCAATAGAGACCATGCCTCAGTCGTACACAGGCCTTAGCAACCTGTATATATAGTGCTTCCACTGCTAATGTTACATGGCCCTATAGGCATTGTTATGTCGGTGATGGAGGAAAAACATAATAAAACAGTTCCTGGAAGGATTCTGCAAAGGACATGTTTTTAATTTTACATTTTACATGGAAGGCTTTCCATATCTTTTATATGGCATTGTTTGTTAACCTATAATTACATATATTTTTAAAGACACAGTTTCTAAAATATACTTGCTTCAAGGCCCTTTGCAACACTCTCAGATTCACCTGACGCTGTTAATGACTTCATTCAATATAACCATTTATGCTGACCGTTTTGTATCGGGTGGTATGCTTTGTGGAAAATTGAGGCCTGTATTTTTTGTCATATCTGGAGTCAGTTTGGGAAAGTGTGTATTTATCCAGGTAAAACTCCAGATTCTCCAGGAACGTTAACTATATGACCAAGGATTAAAGGACAATGAAGTGTTTTTTTTTTTTGCATGTTTGAGCCCAAGTAAAATATCTCACTTAAAATTTACTCCACCATGCAAAGTATAGCAGTCCCAAAGAATATGTTTATGACTGATGGACTGATATTGACTGAAGCAGCTTTATTGCTTGACATTTATTTCACTGTGGTGTTGTCATGAGATTTAGAGATGTTTGATTATAGGTAATCCTTCATCTGTGAGCATTATTGTCCTTTATTTATTTATTTTTGGCCAAAACTGTTAGCGACGTGGCAATGCAGTTGAGAGCAGAAACGATACTGAGAACTATTCAAGGACAGTTAGCCACCTGAGATTTTGGCAGCGAAATGGACACAGTCACACTTTGACTAAAATAGCTCATAATTTAAATGCTAAAATTGCAATTTAATAAACTATGCTTGTTACAAACCGAAAAGGTCACGGAGGAAGTTAGAACATGTCTTACAGCAGGAATTCCTTTTAAATCCATCAACGCCGGCCAGAGCCGGCCCTTGGCATAGGCGAATGCTAAGGGCGGCGTCATCCACGGGGGGCACCGCAAACGGGAGGAGAAAAAAAATAAATAAATTACTATTTTTTACCAGTGCTATTACTACTATTATTTCGAAATATTATATAAGCCCATGGCAACATAACTTCAAAGCCTATTAAATAATGGAGAGGCCTTTTTTCTGGGTTCCTGGCTGGCTCATTGCACTGTACCTGCCCTCTGTGAGAGTTGGGGGCGGGGTCGAAAGGCGAGTTGCCTGAATCTGACCGGACCGTGACCCCATGACCAAGAGAGAGATTTATTAATACTGTAGCAGAATCACAATGTCCAAAAGATTGAAACCATCTGGCGCCCAGGGAAGGAAAAGAAGGAAAGAAGAGGAAGAAAAACGTGAAAAAGAAAGAGGTACAGTAACGTCAATGTGATGAAGTAAAAGGAAATTAATAGTTTAATGCATCGTAGTTACCGTTGTTGGAGCAGAGTGTTAATTTGCTAGCTTACTTCGGACGATAGTAGCATTGTTTAATAATCAGTAAATAGCTGAGTCGACGTAAGTTAATGTAACTCCACCTTAAATTCATCAGGGACATTTGGAAAGTTAACGTCACCTGTTCAGGTGTTATTTTAACCTGTCAGCTGTGTTTTCCCTGCTTGTATGTCAGTTAAAATGCTATTAGTTTTATAGCACACACCAAGTATCAGGTTTTTTATTAAAATGTAACATCCAGTGGTCACATATACTTCTCTTCTCTCTTCAGATGCACTTTTCAAATATTTCACCACCACCCCAGTGACTCAGCATCAGGTGCTCCTGTCCCCTCTACCTCAGCACAGCAGAGTGACAATATTCTTTAATATGTTTCTGCAATGCCTTATTTATATTGTATTTTTAATTCATTTTATGTCACTTGTTTTCGTGTTCACTGTTTTTATTTTATATGTAAATAGAATATTCTTTAATATGTTTGTACAATGCCTTATTTATATTGTATTTTTAATTTATCACTTGTTTCTTTCTTCAGTTTTTATTTGGTGTGATATTTTTGACGTAAAAGAAATAAAATCTTGAATACATACATGCAGTTTCTGTGTGAGTGTATGAAAATTTATTGTGAAATTGACTGCGATGCAAGGGGGTGCCAGCCAAAATCTTGCCTAGGGCACAAAATTGGTCAGGGCACTGCCTCCAGCTTGAAAAAAAAAAAAGGAAAAAGAAGAAGCACAAGATTAGACTCCTTCTAATAGCCTTAATCAACAGAATCGTTATTTCTGTATACCAATAGTGCTCGTCTAAAACAATTGGACACTGTTCATCATATCACTATGTTTTAGAATTGATTCTACCTATCACGTAGTCTATCTCCTACAAGGAGCTACATCTTGATCTTGTGTATGATAGTCCATTGATCCTGTAGGCTATATATAACAGACTGCTACTGGTAGGAATATATTGACATGCAGACACCACAACAAATAAAGTTGGCCTAAGCTGTGTGGTTTCATTCAATCTCAGCAGAAACTCTTTGAGGGAACTGACTGGTGGCCCTTGAAGGCAGGGTGTCATCCTTTAGATTCCAGGTACCTCAAAGAATGCCATGCTGTGCAGACATCTGCTTCTGGGACTGAGCATTGGCTTGTCTAAGTTGGGCTGCTGACTTCAAGTAGAGATATCAGTTAAGCTATCATCCTGGACATCTAAATCTCTGCACAGAAAGCCTTGAGGTCTACATAAGTCAGAGTCAACTGGTGTAGTAGCACAAGTATAATAAAAAAAAGGCCACAAGAGGTATGAAGAGGTAAGTAGGATGGACTTAGACTCTGAATCCACTGCTGGGCTTTATTTTGGAGTTATTCAACTATTCATGAGTGGTAGAGCCTCCTGCTCCCCCCGTACTGAGAGTGTGAGCTGAGACAGAAGGCTGGCAGGGGGAGGGTGGGACGCTGCTGTGTTTTCTACTGCAGAGTTTGGAGAAAGTGAAGGGCAAGTTTTCCCCTCTGTAGCTGCAGTGCAGGTTAGAAACATAAGGTCTTTGTGTGATGTTGGACAGAATCAGTGACAGGCATTTCTTGGAGGACAGATCAGGGGATCTACAGCGCAGCATGCTGCATGGGGCCCCTTGCAAGACTCTCAGATTCACCTGTATCTGTTAATGACTTAATTCAATTTAACCATGTGGGTTGACTGTTCTGGTTTTCGGGGGTATGCGATGTGGACACGGAGACCTGTATTTGCTGTACAATCAGTTTGGAAAAATGTATGTTTATCCAGATAAAACTTCAGATTCTCCAGGACTATAAACTTGTTGACCCCGGATTAAAGGACAATGCACACACAACACTAGACTGTACTCAATCATCTAAAGTAAAGCAGTCCCAAAGAATATGTTTTTGTCTGATGTCCACACATTTTAGCAGCTTTAGTACTTGACATTTATTTTACTGTGGTATGGGAATCGGATTTAGAGAAGTTCATATTATAGGTAATCCTTCATCTGTGAGCATTTTTGCCAATATGCCAATTAGGGTTGTCACGATACTAAAATTTTCAACTCGATACCGATACTCAGGAAAATATTCGATACTCGATACCATTTTCGATACCACAAGGATAAAAAAAAAGACCCCAAAATTTAAAAGAAATACTTTTATTAACGAGAAAAATGCAAAAATAACCTCTGTTACAACATGTAACAATTAACAGAACCACACGTTAAATATTCTGGGGACGTGACATCATATTTTCGTTGTTGGTCAAACACAGATAGGTCACACACAGGTAGAGTCGGCTGTGTGTGTTGCTGTTTGGTTGCAGGTCGACTTTTCTCTGCTTCATTCTGGGACTTTAACAGAGAAAATGACACTTTTCAGTCACCAACATCTTTGTAAACTTAGTATAGTGACACCGTGTCTATTAACGTAATATGGGCATGCCCGATTCATTTTTTTTTTTTTACGTTGTTTATAGTCATTAACGTGAAGTCAGCCTTTATTCGCTAGCTGCGGCTAATGGCTAATAATAACACGGACAACATTAATGCGGGCCACCGGCCGCGATAACATCGGTAATACGTTTGAAACGAAAGACACTAACTTGTTGAAATTCACTGTAAAGGCCAGGGTGTCGGTCCTTAAGATGTTTCGCGAAGTTGGAAGTATTACTTGACTTGGTCGCCACCGCCTTGTAGCAGTGTTTGCACACAGGCTTATTATCCACGTCCTTCGGCTTTCCGTGCTCGTTAGACTCGAAGGCAAAATACCTCCAAACACTTTTCCCTCTTTCATTTTCAACCAAAACTGGTTGATTTGGCCCTCCTGCAGCAGCACTGGCCATGCTCTGTTGTTATTATGCACGTCACGGTGAGGGGGAGGGTGCCGCTGCTGTGTGTGAAGGCAGAGAGGGAGAAGGACGCAGCGTCGGCGGCTTGGCGTCCGGGAGGGGAGGGGTGCCGGGGGGTGGTATCGATACTTTTGAAAATGAGTATCGTATCCGGATACAACATTTTAGTATCGATACTTTTTTGAATTTCGATACTTTTGACAACCCTAATGCCAATATTGAGAACTGTTCAAGGACACCAACCCAAGGTCCAAAATGCCTGCTTTTTTAGTGTGTGATGGCTTTTTTTGGTAAACTGCTGCGGCATGGCTACTGGCAGCCCTATCTTTGTACATGGAGTTTGCCTTTGATAATAATAATATAGATAATTATTTTTTAAATGTATAATTATAATATAATAATTAATAAAAATGATGAGGTGATTTTCCTTTAACCTTGTTAAAAAAGCGAGAAAGTGGGAGGGAGAAAGAGATGGAAAAAAGAAAAAACTGCCCGCCACCTATATATATCATATACAGACATAAAAAAATTTGTAAAACACTGGTATAATGTTGATAAGACTGTCTATTGGTGTTTTCAAGTCTATTTTTTACCGTGTCGAGGTAAATATCTGTGATCTGTCCAACTCAATTTAATTGGGTTGGGTCAATTAATTCATTAGGGTTGATTTAACTTGTTTCCTAGGGCTGAGACTGACTAAATATATTATTAATCTTTATTGCAGACACAACAAGTGGTCCATATCATGATATGATGATGATATAATAGTGTTGGACCCACTAATTTGACAGTAGTAAAATTACACCAGTATATTAAGTTGATCCAACCCAAATAAAATAAGTTGGCCCAACAGAATTGCTTAATGCTGAAAAAAAGCCTTTTAATCACATGGACATACTTTCCATGATTTAATTAAGGTCATTCAAAGAATAAAATTTGAGTGTTAACACTTTAGTAACTGAAACTAAGTTTTAACAAAGTCTACAGACTGCTTGGTGTCAAGGGTAGAAAGAAACACAAGACAAACGGTAGATATTGCTATAAAATTGTATTTTCCAAATTAGTCAATGACTAACAATGCACTGGTAGTAACACAAATGGAATGATAGTGCAACAATGTTTTACACAAGCAACAACACAAAAATTGTTTCTGACAAACTGGTAAACACAGCACACTGCTTCCCCTTATTTTCCCCAAGAGAATGAATCACAGTACCTAGTACTTAATTCATTAAAAAAAAAAAAAAAAGTTTACTAAATTAGTGTAAGATGATCTGAACTCCAAGATACTTTTAGGAGTTGGATCTTTGCAGTCACATTCCCCTTTAAACTTTTCTCTTTCCCCTAAAACATTTGCACAACACATTTAAACTAAATGGTGAACATTAACAGAAACTACTCTCAATAACAGGTAGATGTTGCCATAAAATTGTTTTTCTCCAAATAGGCAATAATAGTGCAACAGTGTTTTGTCTTGTTTTTTTAAACTGGTAAAATGTTAAAGTGCTGTAGTCTAATATGTTTTAGTAGCTCAAATCTACCGGATAGAGATACATTACACTCCTTACTAACTCCACATCTCCTCACCTAAAGACATTCACTGTTTTAGGCAGACCTCCTCCCGGTCTGGCGCGATGAATTTTCAGAGCAGGCACTTATGCAGTTGAATGGCAGACAGGTGTGGTCGGACAGCACACTCTTGCGGTCGGATGGAGGACACAGGTGTGGTCGGACAGGACACTCTTGCGGTCGGATGGAGGACACAGGTGTGGTCGGACAGGACACTCTTGTGGTCAGGAATTGCTGTGATAAATTGAGAGAACAATCAATTAATACCCATGAAAGTTAGCATGTAATCACTGACAGACCTGGATCTGGACGAGTGGAACAGGTAGCTAGCTTGAGCAATCAATTAGATATGATTAATAAGTTCAAAACATATACAGCAGGATATTTGTGTGATTGTGTGAAGCAGGTGTATGCTGGTATGGTCATGTCAATATGACTATCAAGAGATTGTTTTCACTATGCATTTTTTTTTGCATAGCTCATGCAGGATGTGTGAATAGAAATACACTGTCACAAGTAAAAGTCCTGCACTGAAAAGGTTACTTAAAAAGGACAAAAATGCAGCAACCCCCCACCCCCAACACACACATACTTCATACCTTTTTCAGAAAAGATGCAGGCACCAATGCAGTTGAACGGCAGACAGGTGTGGTCGGATAGCACACTCTTGCAGTCGGATGGAGGACACAGGACACTTTTGTGACAAATTGCTGTGATAAATTGAGAGAGATTATTTAATGTCCATGAAGGTCAAGTTAAGCCTAGTTTATGCTTCTGCGTCGCGGCGACGGCGTAGTTACGTTGCCCACCCTACGCCGTCATTGAGCATTCGAAGTTCTGCGTCGAGGGAACGCGTTGTTCTGCAATTCACCGCCAACCGGTGTTGTTATACTGTTGACCGGAAAAGGAACTGCCGGAAATGACGTTCTGAGCCGACCAATCACAGTCCTTGCCGTTCGCGTCTTGACGCGTCGACGCGACACGTAGTCAGGATTTTTTGGAGGCGCACGTCAGGCTATGCCGCAGGGTCGGCGTAGGGGTCTGCGTCGACGACGTAGCTACGCCGTCGCCGCAACGCAGAAGCATAAATCAGGCTTCAGCAAGTAATCATTGACAGACATGCAAACTGAAGTAGTGAAAAAGGTGCTTTTTGAGATTAGAATATGAGAAAAATGTAAATGTGTATGTATTAAATGTTTAATTTGCAGACATACACAGTAAAAAGTGAAACTAGTTACCTGCACGACTATAGCACAAACAAAAATGAGTTACATTGTGCTTTTTTTAAACATATGACAACAAATAATAAATTAACAAATGTAATTATAATGTATGTGGTCAGTACATTACTGTCCTCTACCATCTTGACATCATAATTTAACATTTTAGTTAATGTAACAGCCCACCAGTTTCCTTTTTTTGAGTGCAGTGTATCTGCTCTAACCTGTTGACTGTCACGAGTTATCAAAAAGTCAAAACAAGACACACAGGGGGACTTCCGGTTTGGCTGATGGCAGAGTTAGACGTACTGTGGAGTCGCTCTCCAAGGCCTAGTAAAAATTACTTGTCTAGCAACTCGAAAACTTCATATTTATTTAAGCAAGGGCCGGACGAGTGGGGGAAGAATCACCAAAGACCAGGGAAAAAAGAAAAAAATGCCAAAAGCGCAAGAAAAAAACAACTCGACACTGAACGCTAGCAACACCGGACTAGCTCAAGCTAGCACTCGTAGTGGAGCAGCTGCAAGCCAGACACCGAAAGCTAGCAACATTGGAACAGCTCAGGTTTAACACCCGTAGTGGAGCAGCAGCAAGTCAGTGGAATCCCGGAACAAACATGGACTCCGGAGATATCATCAGGGCGATTAATGAGCTAAAAAATGATATCAAGGGGCCGAATGGTTGTCTGAAACAGGAAATTATTCAACTGAGGCAAGAAGTCAACGGCAAACTCGATAATCTTGCAACAGCAGTGCAGAGCCTGTCAGACCACGTTGATGAGGCAGAGTTCCAGGCAGAGCAGGTGGAGGGATGGATCGAGGAGGCAACTGAGACACTCTGTACATATCTCAAACAACAAAGATCCCTGCAGCAAAAATTAACGGACTTAGAATCTTGGTCGAGAAGAAACAACATACGCATCATAGTGGCAGAGGGGGGACAGGGAAACTCGGTGCTACAGTTTGTAGAGAAATTCATTAAAAGCGAGTTGCCAGCATCACAAGACATGGACCTGAAAATACAGTGGGGTCACCGGACCCTGGCGCCCAGATCGCGGCCCAATGCACCCCCGAGACCCACTGTTGTCAACTTCTTGGAGTTCACCACCAAGGAGTTGATACTGAGAGAAGCTTGGAAAAAGAGGAAAATACAAGCGGGTGAACTATTAATCTACTTTGACCATGATTATGCGTCGGAGATAGTTAAAAAGCGCAAGGAATATAACGCGATCAAGAAAGCCCTAAAAGAAGTTGCAGTTGAGGGGGACCAAGGTCTCCCCTCATTTTTGGAGGTCTGTTCAAGTTCATGTTTGTGTTTTCTAGTTGCAGTTCATGTTAAGAGTTTGTTTTGTGGGGGCACTAGCTTGCTCGCTTTGAGGAGTATACATAATAGGGTCACATAGTCTGAAATGTGCTTACTTAAATGTGAATGGCCTGAGTAACCCTGTAAAGTAAGGTACTTGCTAAAATGAAAAAGGATAAGGTGCATATCATATTTCTCCAAGAGACTCCACAAACGAACAAGAGAAGTTGAAAAAGTTTGGGTATTTAAACTCTTTCTTTGGTTCATGTGAAAACAGCTGGAAAAGAGGTGTGGCTACGCTGATTTCCAACGGTCTTCATTTTAAATTAATTATATTAATTATTAATTAATTAATTAAAGACTATACCCACTACTCAGCTACTCACCAAGAATAGACTTCTTTTTGATGAACGTTACAGAGAGACACAGGGTGAGGGAATGTTCCATAGGAACAGCAGATATACCAGACCACAATGTAATTTATTTAACTATCCGAATGACAGACAGAAGAGTACACTGTGGAGACTAAATATCAGTGTTCTAAACAAGGAAACCGTTGTTAAGGAGATTAAGAAAGAAACTAACAAATGTATAAAGGATAATATGACTGGTCAAGTGGACCCAACCATTAAATGGGACACAGTTAAAGCAATAATGAGAGGGAAACTCATTTCAACAACACCTTTTTTTAAAAAGTTGAAGTGGTCAAAATATGATGAACTAGAGAAAACGCTGAGAAAATTAGAGAAGCAACAACCAAAAGATGAGGACAAAGGGTTGAAAAACCAGATTAAAGAATTAAAAGATCAAATAAATAATAATCTGAACGATGAATTGGAAAAGAAACTGAGATTCACTAAACAAAGCTTTTACGAGTCAGGCCCAAAAGCAACAAAAATGCTAGCAAAACGCCTCAACAAATGAAAAATACAGTACATAAAATTAGAGACCCTATAACTAATTGAATAACTTATGAGCCAGATGAAATCCATAAAATCTTCCAAAATTACTATGAAACCCTATACTCGCAGCCCAAGATTGTAGATGAAGAAAACATTTTACAATATTTGTCATCGTTAGACCTCCCTTCCATAGGAAAATTTCAAAATGATAAATTAATTGCTTCCATCACACAAAAAGTGTCATGTCTCACTCTGTGTTATAATCATTATTCACTGTCTGTGTTCTGTAGTATTTACCTTTCCTCTCGTTTCAGATTCCCCCTGCCTTTGTGGGTCCCCCTTCCTCCGTGATTGTCTTTCCCCGCCCTGATTACCTTCACCTGTTCCCTCTGTGTGTGTGGGTGTGTATATATAGTCCCTGTGTTTCCTCTGTCCGTTGCCAGTTCGTCTTTTGTCTTTGTGCTAAGCGTTCCAGCCTTTTCCTAGTGTCTCAGTTTCTACGGTTTTTGGATCTTCTGCCTGTTTTTTCCTCGACCCTGTCTCTCTGCCTAACCCCTGCCGGATTTGTTTGCCTTCGCTGACTGACCAACTGTGTACCGAACCTGATTAAAGTAAAGACTTTTACTTTATACGTGCTGTGTCTGGTCGTGCTTTTGAGTCCATACAAACTGTTGTCTCCCAGTCGTGTCAGAACGAACTGGCCAGAAACATGGACTCAGCCGACCCTGATGCTGTGCGCGCTGCGCTCCGGTCTCAAGGAAGTCGGATTCACAACCAGGAGGAGCGACTTACCTCGGTGGTCCAGGAGCTCCAGGGGATTTCGAGTCAACAGCAAGGCTTCCAGTCCTCCGTCTGTGAGCAGCTCCAATTCTTGGGAGAACAAGTTCAGCAGCTAGACCCTCCAGATGGGGAGTCGGAGTGTCGCTGCTCCCGATCCGACAGTCGCCCCGGTCATCATTCCGGCGCCTCAGGCTCTTCCACCGCCTGCTCCGCCTCTCACTTCAGTTCCGGCTCCTCACCTCTCCAGCCCGGCGAGGTTTTCCGGGGACTCCGGAAGTTGCCGGTCCTTCCTGGTCCAGTGTGGGTTGCATTTCGAGCTGCAAGCTTCCTCGTTCCCCACTGACCGCGCCAAGGTGGCGTATATGATCACTCACCTCTCCGGCAGAGCTGAGGCCTGGGCGACGGCAGAATGGGCGAGAGGTTCTCCAGTCTGCGACTTGCTGAACGATTTTAAGGACACTCTCTCCAAGATCCTTGAGCACCCCGGCCGGGAGGCGGCCAGGGTGCTCATGGGACTCCGCCAAGGCAGACGCCGGGTAGCGGATTACGCCATTGAATTCCGCACGCTGGCGGTCGACAGTGGCTGGAATTCCTCCGCTCTTTGTGATGCTTTTCTCCATGGTCTGGCAGACCTGCTCAAGGACCAGTTGGCTCCGCTGGAGCTTCCAGAGGACATTGACTCTTTAATCTCACTCTCAATTAAGATAGATAAACGTCTTTTCGAGAGGGAGAGAGACAGATCCAGCTCGGCTGTTTTTTCGCCCGGCCACAGGGGGCAGTCGGCGGTCTCTTCTTTCGTGGCGTTCTCCTCGTTTCTCCCCGGTGGACAGCTCGACAGCGCCCCCTGCTGTTCCGGAGGAGCCCATGCAGCTGGGAAGGACGAGACTCGAACCTGAGGAGAGACGGCGTCGACTACAGGAGGGACGATGCATCTACTGTTCCCAGCTGGGGCACTTCATCGCTTCATGCCTGGTAAAAGACCGGGCTCACCCGTGATAAGGAGGGCACTGGTGAGCCGTACCTTTTCCTCTGCTGTCCTCTCTCGCCGTCTGGTTCAGGCTAAATTGGTGTGTCCATCTCAGACGTCCTGTCACCCAGTGCTGGTGGACTCCGGGGCTGATGAAAACTTTATGGACTGGCAACTGGCTAAGAGACTCGGACTGAGCCTGTTACCCCTGCCCAAGCCTCTGGAGGCTAGCGCCTTAGATGGACAGTTATTATGGAAAGTCACTCATCGCACTCAGCCCATTAAGCTCATTATGGCTCAACGACATACTGAGTCTCTGAGCTTTCACCTTTTTGACTCTCCCTCTCATCCTCTCCTGCTGGGCCTTCCCTGGCTTTCCAAGCACAACCCACAGATCAACTGGTCGTCAGGAGAGATTTTGGGTTGGAGTGGGGGTTGTTAGCCTGCCTGCTTCTCATCTGAGCCTGTTCCAGTTCTGACTACTCCTGAGGTTCCTGAGTCTGCTGCTGGTTCCGTGCTTCCTCCTTCCTCGTCTCCTCTGGCTTCGTCAGACACGGATTTCCCGGACCTCGCTGGTGTCCCTACATGTTACCTGGATCTTAAAGAGGTTTTCAACAAGGCCCGAGCTACTTCTTTGCCTCCCCACCGACCATACGACTGCTGCATAGATCTGCTTCCTGGGTCGTCTCCTCCCAGAGGCCGTCTCTATTCACTGTCTGCTCCGGAGAGGGAGGCTATGCTGACGTACATCTCTTCATCTCTGAAGGCTGGGATTATCCGGCCATCTTCCTCTCCTGCTGGAGCAGGATTTTTCTTTGTGGACAAAAAGGATAAGACTCTTCGTCCATGCATAGACTACCGAGGCCTGAACAACATCACCATTCGTAACAAGTATCCCCTTCCTCTTATTTCATCTGCGTTTGAACTGTTACAAAATGCCAAGTTTTTTACTAAACTAGACCTTCGCAATGCATATCATTTGGTGAGAATAAGGGAGGGGGATGAGTGGAAGACTGCCTTTAACACTCCCAGTGGACATTATGAATATCTGGTGATGCCTTTTGGACTAACTAATGCTCCTGCTGTGTTCCAGGCCCTGGTTAATGATGTTCTCCGAGATATGCTGGACCAGTTTGTTTTTGCATATTTGGACGACATTCTCATCTTCTCGCCTGATGAGCGGGCTCACGTTCAGCATGTGCGTCAGGTGTTGCAGCGCCTCCTCGACCACCAACTGTTTGTGAAGGCAGAGAAATGTGAGTTCCACGTTCCCTCAGTTTCTTTTTTGGGGTTTGTGGTTTCTGGGGACAGCATTCAGATGGACCCTGCCAAGGTCAGTGCCGTTGTGGATTGGCCTACGCCCACTAGCTGCAAGTTAGTCCAACGATTCCTGGGGTTTGCTAACTTCTACAGACGCTTTATTCGTAATTTCAGTGCCATTGCTGCTCCTCTGCATGCCTTAACCTCTCCCCAGGTCAAGTTCCAGTGGAATTCTGAGGCAGATCGTGCCTTCCGGAAGCTGAGGGAGAGCTTCACCTCAGCACCCATCCTCACACTACCCGACCCAAGTCGTCAGTTCGTGGTGGAGGTGGATGCTTCGGACCTGGGGATCGGGGCGGTTCTGTCTCAGCGGTCGCAGACAGACAACAAGCTCCACCCATGTGCCTTCTTTTCCAGAAAACTCTCATCAGCTGAAAAGAACTATGATGTTGGTAACAAGGAGCTCTTGGCGGTTAAGGTGGCGCTGGAGGAATGGCGCCACTGGCTGGAAGGAGCGGAACACCCATTCCTGGTGTGGACGGACCATAAGAACTTGGAGTATATCCGGTCTGCTAAGCGGCTCAACTCGAGGCAAGCCAGGCACTTTTTTTTTAACCGTTTTGACTTTTCTCTGTCTTACCGTCCTGGCTCAAGGAATGTTAAGCCGGATGCTTTGTCCCGCCTGTTTGACCCGGACCCTACTCCCAGATCCCCGAGCTACATCCTGCCCCCTTCCTGCATGGTTGGGGCAGTCACATGGGGAATCGAGGAGAGGGTCAGAAAGGCAAACCTTAACTTGGATATATCGGATGGTTGCCCCCAGAACCGGTTGTTTGTGCCGGCCTCTCTCCATTCTCAGGTGATCCACTGGGCTCACACTTCCCTCCTGTCCTGCCATTCTGGTATCAAGAGAACATGCTACGTCATCAAGCAACGTTTCTGGTGGTCAGCTATGGAGAAGGAGGTGGGCGAGTATGTGGCCTCCTGTCCAGTGTGTGCCAGGAATAAGGTCTCTCATCGCCCTCCACCGGGTCTCCTTTGCCCTCTCCCAGTGCCTCACCGCCCCTGGTCTGACATCTCACTGGACTTCGTCACGGGATTGCCTCCCTCTGAAGGTAACACCACCATTCTAACGGTGGTGGATAGATTTTCTAAAATGGTCCATTTTGTTCCCCTCCCCAAGTTGCCCTCCGCCAAGGAAACGGCTGAGGTAATGTTACTGCATGTTTTTCGTTTACATGGTTTCCCTAAGGATGTGGTGTCAGATCGGGGGCCACAGTTTGCTTCACGGTTTTGGAAGGCCTTCTGTTCTCTCCTCGGCGCTACGGTCAGTCTCACTTCCGGATACCATCCACAGTCCAACGGCCAGACCGAGCGTCTTAACCAGGAATTGGAGACCGGACTCCGTTGCCTTGTCTCCCAGAACCCTGCTACATGGAGCAAGCACCTTATCTGGGTTGAGTATGCCCACAACACCCTGCCCTGTTCTGCCTCTGGTCTCTCCCCCTTCCAGTGTGCCTACGGTTATCAGCCGTCATTGTTTCCAGCCCAAGAGGAAGAGGTCAGCGTCCCTTCAGCCCAGGCCCTCATCTGTCGATGCCGCCGGATATGGAATGGGGCTCGTCAGGTGCTGCTACGAAGCTCTGCCAGGACCAAGAGGGCAGCTGATCGTCGGCGGATCCCAGCTCCTTCCTATAGGCCGGGGCAGAAGGTGTGGCTGTCCTCCAAGGATCTTCCTTTGCGAGTGGAATCTCGCAAGTTGGCTCCTCGCTTTGTGGGTCCCTTCCCCATCTCCAGGGTGGTCAATCCGGCAGCAGTGCGTCTCAGGCTGCCCAGGTCCCTGAGAGTGCATCCCACTTTTCATGTTGCCCGGGTCAAGCCGGCGGAGGAGAGTTCTCTGGTCCCAGCCTCCAGGCCCCCACCACCCCCCTGGTTCATCGATGGTGGTCCGGTGTATACGGTGAAGCGACTTCTGGCTGTTCGTCGACGTGGTCGTGGTCATCAGTACCTGGTGGACTGGGAGGGATACGGGCCTGAGGAGAGGTCTTGGGTTCCCTCCAGTAACATTATGGACCCCACTCTCATCCAGGACTTCCTTCGCCGCCATCCTGAGCAACCTGGGACGTCAGGGGCCGTCCCTAGAGAAGGGGGTACTGTCATGTCTCACTCTGTGTTATAATCATTATTCACTGTCTGTGTTCTGTAGTATTTACCTTTCCTCTCGTTTCAGATTCCCCCTCCCTGCCTTTGTGGGTCCCCCTTCCTCCGTGATTGTCTTTCCCCGCCCTGATTACCTTCACCTGTTCCCTCTGTGTGTGTGGGTGTGTATATATAGTCCCTGTGTTTCCTCTGTCCGTTGCCAGTTCGTCTTTTGTCTTTGTGCTAAGCGTTCCAGCCTTTTCCTAGTGTCTCAGTTTCTACGGTTTTTGGATCTTCTGCCTGTTTTTTCCTCGACCCTGTCTCTCTGGCTAACCCCTGCCGGATTTGTTTGCCTTCGCTGACTGACCAACTGTGTACCGAACCTGATTAAAGTAAAGACTTTTACTTTATACGTGCTGTGTCTGGTCGTGCTTTTGAGTCCATACAAACTGTTGTCTCCCAGTCGTGTCAAAAAGAACTGGACACGGCTATCAGTAAACTGAAAGCAAATAAATGTCCTGGAAGTCAAGACCTTGCTCCTATTATGTAGGAATCATTTAATTGGACTCTAATAAAAGCTGTGGCTCCACCATCATGGAAAGAGGCAGTGATATCAGTTATTCCAAAAGAAGGGAAGAATAAAGAAAATTGTGAATCATATCGTCCAGTCTCTATATTGAATGTAGATTACAAGTTGTTTACATCTATTATCTCTAACAGAATTGAGCATCTCCTGCCCGACTTAATTAATGAGGATCAGACAGGGTTTATAAAAGGACACCAAACTCAAGACATCAGACGAACTTTGCATATTATAGAGCAGATTAATAAAAAACATCTAAGTGCGGTTCTGGCCAGTTTAGATGCCTTTGACAGGGTCTGTTGGCCCTTTCTGTACCGAGTGCTTTAGAGGCTGGGCTTCAATAGTCAATTTGTCAGGTGCATACAGGCTCTTTACAGAGACCCAACTGCTAGAATAAAAATCAACTGCCATCTGGCAGTTTTAAGCTATTCAGAGGCACCCGCCAAGGATGCTGTCTTAGCCCCGCACTTTTTCCGATATCCATAGAGCCCCTAGCACAGAGTATAAGACAAAATAAAGAGTTGAGAGAAATCAGCAAAGCAAATGAGGACCATATAATAGGACTCTTTGAGGACGACATCATTATCTATCTCCAAAATCCTAATTTAACACTCCCTAAACTCATGGCGACATTAGAAGAGTATGGCCAAAAGTCAGGTTATAAATTGAACGTAACTAAGACACAAACACTCTCTTTTAATTACACACTGTTGTGCTCACATCACACGAGGCACCATAATGTAGTGGTTCATGCAACTGTAATAGGGAGTTTTGGGTTAAATTTAGCTATCAATAATAATTAATGATTATCAGGGATAATTATTAATTATGATTACTAATAAGATCCAATTTACATTAGATCACCTCGGGGCACCACCCTTGAAGAAGGGAAAAGATAGCCAATTCACCAAATCAGTCTCAGAAAAGGTACTAAACTGTTTGTAACTCTGATTAATAATTAATTTAATAACTACAACCAATATTACCATAACAGCTAGTAATGGTTGAAGGATTTTGGAGCTCTTGACAGAGTAGAGGTTGGCAACATTCACTCTTGTACAATATTAAATAGACAACATGTGAGTTAAAAAGTCTTTTATTCAACACAAAGATGAAAACACACTAACTAACATGTACTATATACAGGTGTGTGTGTGTGTGTGTGTGTGTGTGACGTGATGCCAGGTTATAGAAGGTGGTTAGTTGTATGCAAAGACCCTGAGTCTGTGTGAAGCATCATTCGACTAACGTCGAATTAGCCATCTAGGAAAGCAAACAACCAATAACTACCAAATAATGCTGTTCTTGCTGTGCAAGGACTGATGAAAGTCGGCAGAGGAGGAAACTGTTTGCTCCTTTCCTTTGCAAGGATAGCAGCTCTGTGCTAACTTGCTTGGTGTTCCTCAGATTGTGAAGTAAGCTGGCAAGCTTTGTGTCGCAGCTGCTGGTGCTAACTGATCAGGAATACTGGCAGGACCTCGTGTCGCTGCAGTGAGGAGAAGTTCTTTGGTCCTGCTGCAAATGCAGCTTGCAGCTCTCCGCAGCTGTTAGGCCCAGAATAAGAGATCTTGAGGGCAGGCAGCCCCGTGGGGGAGAGATGGAGAGGGGCCCTTTAGGATAAGAAGTCGGAGGAGAGGAGTGGCTTGAGGAGAAGAGAAGAGAAGAGAAGAGAAGAGAAGAGAAGAGAAGAGAAGAGAAGAGAAGAGAAGGAACAAAGGAAGGCGCTGGAATTTTGACTATCTGATCAGAGGTGGGTCTGTCACCCTGACCAATAGTAGCTCAAAGCTGAATTTTGCACCTAGGTGTAAAAAATGGGTTATTCTGGGACACTGGGAACTGGGAGTTCAGTTCAGAGTCCATTTTGAAATCCACAATGAATGACTTCATCTGTGGGTCCCAACAACACCAAGTAAAGATTAGGCTGAAATATAAAGTGAAGTGGGAAGCAAAATCAATAAAATACTTGTGTTAATTTGTCAGAAACTTGATAAAATATACGAAATAAACAACAAAATAATAAATGATAAGATACGGGAAGATATTAAAAAATGGTCCACACTGGGGTTAGACTTTAGTTCAAGGATCGAGGCAGTGAAAATGAACGTGCTGCCAAGGTTGCTGTACCTTTTTTTATCTTTATCTGTCAGAATCCGAGACTCACAGTTTTCAATGTGGGACAAACAGTCATCAAGGTTTATCTGGGCTGGAGCAAGACCAAGGGTAAGATTTAAAACACTTCAAATTGACAAAGACCATGGAGGCCTTGCAGTGCCAAATCTAAGGGAATACTATTATGCTGCCCAGATGAGATACTTTGTCTACTGGTGTTCTCCGGAGTACCAAGCTAGGTGGAAGCACATTGAATTAAATATGGTTAATTCTCAACCTCAAACCAGGTTAGGTGGGAAAGAACACACAGACCATAAGGGAGAAAATTTAATCTTCGAGGATGCATTTAAAAATTGGTACGAGGTAGTTAAAAAATATAAACTAGAAGCAGACAGTAAACTTCTAATTTGGCCTTCTCAAACATCTCAGTTTAGTCCCGGAGAAACTGACATCACATTTGCAAGGTGGAGAGAAAAGGGGATTACAGCGATGTGTACACTCTTAGAGGGGAAAACTTTCAAAACTTTTGAAAAACTCAAAAGAGAATTTGATTTAGATAATGGTCTAAATCATAATGGTTAGATACTTACAGCTAAGACATTTCTATGAGATAGAAATCAAAAGAGGAGTTTCTGCAGAAGGAAACGAAGTGATTGAAGTATTTACTAATGCATATAAACGTACACCTGTAAAGATTGTCTCTAAGCTGTATAGAGGTCTACAAAAACGAAATGGAAGGAACTCATTATATGTAAAATGGAAATGGGAGCTAGAACTGAACATTAAACTGTCAGAGTGATTGGCATTCTATGTGTAGAATTCAACAAACCTCCACCAGCTCTAAAAGATGGAGGGAGTTTGGATGGAATAATTTAATTCACTTCTTCATCACACCACACATCAAAAATAAACATATAGGTGAACAGCAACAATGCTGGAGACAATGTGGGCAGATGAGTGCCAATCACATGCATGTGTTTTGGTCATGTGTAAAATTGCAGGGGTTCTGGGACAGAGTAATTCAGATTCTGGAAGAGATTTTTTCCTACAGGATACCCAGGGACCTCCGGACACTGTTCCTGGGTTTGACTCCAGAAGGTACTATTCAAAAGAAAGACCTGTATCTTTTCAAAATATTGACCTTGGCATGTAAAAAGTCCATAACAAGAAACTGGCTGAAAAGTGACCCTCCAAGTCCAGGACAGTGGCTGGATATTGTTAAGGAGATTTACTCGATGGAAAGACTTTTTTCCTATCTCAGAATGAAAGCAGGGACCCTGGAACAACAGTGGCATAAATGGACTGTGTATATGAAAAAAGATGGGTCAAATACTCAGCAGACCTAATGGACAGTGATAAAAGCTGAGTGGTGTGCTCCACTTCCATTTATTATTTTTATAATTTTATTTTATTTTATTTTATTTTATTTTCCTATTTTACTGTATTTTTCACCTCCCCAAGTTGCCATTTTGGAAACTTGCATTGTTGTGCAGTTGAGTTTGTTAATGCAAAAAAAAGCTAAATAAATAAAAAGGAAAAAAAAAAAAAAGAGAGAGCAGGCAGCACACAGACTATATACACAAGGGAGGTAGTGCTAATTAGACACTCATGAAACACATCAGGGAGGGGCAGACAGTCACAAAGGCGGGAAACACAGACAAGGGGACGAAAAGAAAAGCAAAACATGACACATGAGGGCACAGCTTAAAAAACAACAACAGGACATGTCAAAAGCAGGAACTACAACCATGACATTGACATGGAAATGAGACGTTGAAAAGCAAGACGTTCAGCCATGCACAAGCACTGCTTTAGCAGCCTCTGTGTTCAGCCATTGAGACATCTGAGATATCACAACTGGCTGGCAGATATCAGCTGGTCAATGCGAGAAATGACCATAGTCACTGTGTTACCATCTGTTGGTAAGTAATGTACAACTGAATGAAACATGACTGTAACATGAATACTTTCTTTGGTAACAAGTAACAATTTGAGGTTCAGTTGCTACATTTCTGGGGGATTTGTCTTACTTTCTATCAGGGATATGCAATAAAAGTCAAATGAAATGTGTCACATTATACTGTATTTGAGGACCAAAAATATTCACAAAACACACAATAAAAATTCAGATATGTCACAGAATAAACAATCAAGTGAAACACTAAAATATGCCAATATCCCGAACTAATTCTGAGTTTTGTTGAGTTTTTGCTAACCCTGAAGGTTGCATTGCCCTGGTTCCCTCGTCAAAAAAGCCTATGGGAATTTTTGATTGGATTTTGGATTATCCCCAAAAAATGAGCTCTATGGCAAACACAAGCGTATGATACTTACACATTTAGCAAGATAATCTTAAACACTACTTTTGTGAGCCTAAATTAAATAGCTTGAAGTAAAAAGCTAATGTTATTCTATGAACAGACTACATCGCGGTTGCATGACTGTAACGTCACCATCACAAATTACTAAACATTTTTTCTATGAATTGAGCCACTAAGGTCCGTCTTTTGAATGTTCCTGTCTGATTAATGATGTATTTTATGATGTAGAAAAAAACATGTAAATATCTAAAGCCTGTGGTAACCACAGACCTTTTTCCAGGCATTTAACCAAAAATTCATTAAAAAAACTCATTGACTTTAAGACGAGGGAAACAGAATTGCAAAAATGGTAGCTGTTTTCCGGGTTTTAGGATTAATTACTACACCAATCTATGTTCAAACCCAAGAATAATGTTATTCAAGGTAACAATGTGTTTCATTTGGTCGCCTGTTGCTATATCTTTCGGGGAAATATGGAATGATACATCAGAGAGTGAGGAAGAAACGTGAATAAATGTAATGTAAAAAAAAACTTACTACCTCGCCTGTGAACATTTCTGCCAGAGTCAGATGTCGGGTTGATTTTCATCTGCAATGGTGGATATATAACAATATCTGCATTTACATGGACCCTTATATTCCACAGATAATCATCAGGTCATAATAGCCCAGTCAGTATAAACTACCTCAGTTGGCTGCAATTCTCAGTTCTGGGACCCTAGTTTTTCATGACTGCAGCACCAACCTAATTGGATGACCAACATAGTATTTAGCAAGAATGTTGAGAACTACTCAGGTTTTTTAAATCACAATTTATTTAAATTAATTTAACTCTGTTAGTTAACCAAAGTGAGCTAACTCACTGTAATAGTGTTAAAGGCACTAATGTTTCAAATTATCATCCTTTAGCTTATATAACTGATGACTGATGACTATGACAACTCATTCTAGCCGGCAAAATAATTAAACTTCAAAAGATGATAAAATAATTTAAGTGTTTGATCTGTGTCTGTCACCTAAATTAAATCTGTCTTCAGTGTAAATGCTTGTTTCATTGTCATTGTTTTACCATTTTAATTAATTAAATTATTAATTAAATTGTATTGATTGTGTGAACTTATTATCAGCCGCTCACTCCTAACCCTAACCCACAAAGCATATGCACGAATAATCACAGAAAACTGCTCTGTACAATATAATAGAATTTATTAATGTGAGCAAATTGATCAATAATCAATAATACTTCAATCAACAAACATGTATCATTCAACTACAGCAGCTAAACTATGAAACTAAAACATTAAGACAACTCAAACTAGAATCAAACAAACAAGCATGTGGTGTGTGTGTGTGTGTGTGTGTGTGTGTGTGTGTGTGTGTGTGTGTGTGTGTGTGTGTCAGAGAGACAAAGTGGGAGAGAGAGAGCCAAAGATGGCGGATGTGGAGAGAGAAAGAGAGAGCCAAGACGGCAGACGTTATCTCTTGGTATATGATGTCACAGGAGTGTTCAAGATGGCAGACGTGGATATTTCACGCCACAGAACAAGACAATGGCGGAACAGTGTGTGTCGACATAACACGGGCCTTTAATCACAGTGTAGTTTTAGACAGAGTTAGACTCTGAAGTTCCGAATTTGGTGTAGGTAGGTACAGCAGCACACATGTCTGATGTTATAGCAGGGTGATTAACGATTAGTTTCCAACAAGCTGCTCATGAGACTATGGGCCGGATCTACTAAAGGTTTGCGTGTATTAAAACGTGTGCAAACTGCTTGCACACGCAAAAAAATGTACAAACTGATTTACTAACAGTGCGCAAAAAGGGTTGCGTCTGTTAAAGGTGCAAAGTAGCGCGTCTGCATTCAGTTAGTACGTTTGCAGCAATGAAAATGCAACATGGGGCGTTTACACGTAATTGTGCGTGTTGTGGGTGGAGAAAATGTAAATATATTCATTTAGCACACGCAAAGTGATTTATCAAACCGGAAAGCAATTTTGCTCATAGAAACTGCGTCTATATTTACCACGTCTCAAAGGGAGGTGCAAACGGTTTGTATGCGTAATTGCGCACACGTCTGCCGTTATTGTTGCAAGAAGGAGCGCGCATGTCCAAGTCCACAACTCTGAAACTCAGAGCTCACACATGTCCTTAACGACTCTGTAAGGACACTCCCACACAGAGTTTAAAAAGCCTGCCAACTCCTCCAGTTAGTTAGAACTGAAGAAGCCTCTTGGATGAGAGATGAAACGTCTTCAAGAAACTGAAACAAGTCCAGTTGCCTACAATACAGCACCTAGATTTACCATGACCTGGATGACTGAGAACCTTCATCAACATATTAACCAGTGGCACTTGTCTTCGCTGAGGGAAAGGGATGTGATCCTCACAATCATCTGTCCTATCAACAACTCTGTTTGACTGCATATGAAAAAATAAACTGATATTTAACTAAGGAGGAGGAGGAGGAGCGCTGCTGCGCATCCCTGTGTGTTTGTGATCTCAGTCCGTGGATCAGGCAGGATGGGTCATAAAAAGTATCATCCTGATCAATAAAGGGTGGGATGAGAGAGGAGAAATATGTCCTTAATGAGGAAAATATTAATGACATTTCCTGCAGTGATCCTCCAGCAGCAAAAACGATATGTCTAGCTCTACATTAACGTGCATTTTGGCACAAGGAACAGTTAATAAACACTGATTATTTAAAACTTGTGACTCTTGTCCTTCGAGTTTATAAATACAGATTTTAGTTTTGCTGTAGTGCCAAGACATTACAACTAGATATTATAATATATGATAATTGTGTTCATGGAAATATTTAAAATAACTGAAAGCAGCCTCTGAAATCACAAAATCAGAGCATGAACATGTGTAGGGGTATCTTACTATCTGAATAATGTGCCCTTTAAATAGCAGGAAACAGACTGCGCCTTTGACTTTAGACCAGCTTTTTGTTGGTCTAAAATCCTACTGGACACTTGGGTTTACACTCTTTCCTTTGTTTACCAGGCTTTGTTAGTGCATGGAGGCTGCATATTAGGCTTTGGCTTACATGCAGGGGTCCAGTTAGAATCTCAAATCGGAATGATTTAAATTGGGTTGAAGAAACATTGCTCATGCACAGCTAGTGAAAACAAAATCTCCCACGATCCCACACAACTTCACAATGTCATCAATCTATGTCTTTTGTTTTTATTGTTTTGATTGAGAGACTCAGCGTTGCAGAAAATACACATTGTGTTTTAAATCGGCAAATACCAAAACACAAAAGCAGGAGGTTGTTGTGGTGGAGAGAGCTGTGGCAGCCAAAAATATTGACATGAGCACATAAGCAGAGTAATAATGAAAAGCATCAGAGTAAAGTGGCCATGCTGTACACCTGCATGAATATAATTTACATTACTGGTCAGCTCATTTCCAAACAGCTAAAGAAACCGGACAAAGACGTTTCATTTTGTGACCAGAAGTGAACATGCAATGCTCCATTCATCATAGAAATTAGCTGTGAAGCATGGGTGAAACAGCCAATACCAAACAGCTAATGCAAGTGTAGCTTCAGTGCCATGAATTAACGCTTTGCTCCATATGTGACGGCCCAACACCTGTTACCATGCCATGATGTTATAACTTAGAATGTTAGAAGCACTGCTGTGATAGGATGGGACTGTGGTTGAAGAAGGGTCTTTGTACTTCTATGTAACCATTCCAGACTGTTAATCCACTGGGTAATTGTGTGTGTTTATTGGCTAATGTGACCATACCACTCTACCCTGAACAACAACCTTCTCGGGACTGTGTCACACTGTACACTACATTGCATCGAGCTACTGCTCTGAGCAACTCAAATTGACACAGATGGGTTTACATGGGTGATAATAGAAGTGCAGGGTGTCTCATTCAGCCACTAACAGGTACCTTGTGCACAGAAAACATTGGTTACAAACTCGGCATGAATGTTGTATGGGTTGTATAATGATATGCTACTGCTGTAATGTCTGCAGTCTTCCTACTGAGATTTCTCAGGGGGAGCTGCTGATCTGGTATTGCTGAATGGGCGTGCTGCTACTATACTATACTGTGTGTGTGTGTGTGTGTGTGTGTGTGTGAGAGAGAGAGAGAGAGAAAGTGTGTATATTAGCAAAAAGAAAATTTTATATTTTATCTCGAGTGTTTGTTTCTATCTTTCTACCTTCATATTTGGCAGTCCTTCCCTTTTATTATGCTTCATCCCTTCCTCACGGCCTTTGCCTGTTCCCTCCTCCGTTCCTTCCCCCTGTCCCAGCTTCAAAACTTCCTGCCACATTCTGTCTTCTCTCCTTCTTCCTTACATGTTATCCCTCCTTTTGTGTTTCTTCTTTCCTTCCTCCATTCAGGCTTTCCTCACTCCTCATCTGTTGTTCTAATCATATTTTTTTCCTGCACTTGATCCCCATATCCCTCCTCCCCTTTGTGCTCATTTGTGCTTCCTCTTCTTCTCTATATAATTCCCACAGAGTTAGCAGCTTGATTTAAGTATAGCTGGAGACAGCCTGCACACACACACACACACACACACACACACACACACACGTTTATACCTCCTTACTAGTGACGACCCTCATTGACATAATGCAGTACCCAGCCCCTTCCCCTAACCTTACCCATTGTGATGAGAATTTTGTACTACATGTAGAAGAATGTGAATTGATGTTACACAGCCCTCTTGAGAGAGACTGTTGGGTGTGAACTGTGACCTGTAGCTTGTGACCTCTTCTATGACCTTGTTTCATTACTTGTTTTGAAACTTGTTTTATGACCTAAGTAAGGAACCGACAGACACTGAAGGTAAACATCCTCCTCTCTGTAGGAAGGCTTGAATCAGCATTTGTTATATTGATGACACACCCAGAGTGAGAGAGAGAGATAAATACCCTGATTTCCTCTTTAGACAGGGAGTCTTCACTTTGTAACTGATCTGCGTGTTGCTCTGTGAATGCTCCTCTTGTACAAGATTAAAACCCTTGTTTGAACTTTGAGCTGACTCCGATCTCCTTCCTCCAGTTCTAAATGAACGCAGAATTATTTTAACAAACTTTGGTGCCCAACGTGGGGCCCCAACATCTGTCTCTCTCTCCACACCAGAGGACCTGAAGACCTTGCAAGGCAGAGTTAAAAACTCTTGGAAAGACCTCCACCGCAGGGCTCCTAAAGCCTCATTGGTAAGGGAGGCCAGGTCCCCTGGAGAGTGGGACAGTGACGGGGCTAACCAGAGGGGAGACGGACCAGCCAGGCAAACATTGAGTCAGGGGCTCAATTCATCAAAAAGGGTAAGAATTAATTTCTTCATTTCTTGGGAGATCAGGGATCTCTTATAATTTGGATATAAATTTAGGAAAATCTAGTCAGGGACTAGGGAGAGCAGGTATCTCTTAATTGGAAAAAGCAAGTCAGGGACTTGGGAGAACAAATTATCTCTTAGAAAACTGTCTTTGGAAGGACAAAGTTTAAATTAATCCCATAGGCCTGAGTAAACAAAAAGACGTCAGGGTTAGAGTCCCTATAGAAGTGAGGGTTCGAGTCCCCACAGGAAAAAGTGAGGGTTCGAGTCCCCACGGGAAAAAGTGAGGGTTCGAGTCCCCACAGGAAAAAGTGAGGGTTAGAGTCCCCACAGGAAAAGAAATTAAAAGACCGGTAGAATAAAATATAACGTTGAAATAAAACTACAAATTAAAAAAACAAAAAAAAAAAAACAAAAGAAAAAACAAAGGGATCAAAATGGGAAATTGTAAATGTTGTTGTGAACCTGACGAGGTTGAATATGAAGGAGATGTAAAACGGATGGGCCAAAGAGCACCAGATAGTGTAAAATATATAAAGAAGTGGGAAAAGAAGTATGGGTTTAGAGGAAAGTTACAGGTAGAAGAGTGTAGAGAATTGGTAGAAAAAATAGAGGCAAAGTCAAAGGGAAGTAAGAAGAGACAGAACAAAGAAGGTTACACACAAGCGAAGGCATGGTTAAATGAGGCAGAAGCAAGAAAGAGAGGAATGCAGAAGCAGAAAGAAAAGGAAGTGGGACAACGAAAAGAAGAAAGGGAGAAAAGAGAAGTTGAAGAAAGGAAAAGACAGGAAGAAAAAGAGAAAAAGGAAAAGGAAAAAGATTTTGGAGGTAATAAACTTTATCCTGTTTTGTACTCCAACCGAGATAAACAGGAAGATGACGATTATGTGCCTCTGGGTCTCCATCCCAATCCTCCGCCGTACTCAATCCTCAAATACCGCCACCTCCTGCCGCAGCCGCAGCCGCAGCAGCAGCCGCAGCGGCGATTCCTCCCCCTCCCTCTCTCTCTGCACCTACTCTCTCTGCTCCTACACCGACAGAAAGGGCCTTAGGAAGTCCAAAGACAACAAGGTCGGGTAAGTGGTATGATGTTTATGATCCTATTCCCATGCCTATACTCTCTCCTCCAAAGGAGTCAGTGAGTTTAAATATTGACATAGAAGAATCGTATCCGCTGATAGAAATGCCTAACCCGAGAGCTGGGGATGGGCAAGATGCAACAATTAGAGTGTTCAGAGCATGGACAGAGGGTGACGTGAAAGACGCAGCATGTGGCGTTCCACACCCGAGGGAAAACACAGGAGAGTTTAGGGAACAATTTGAAAGATTGTGTGAAAGTTTTCAGCTGAACACCTTAGAGGCAGAAAGAGTACTAAGGTGCATGGTAAAGCAAGATTGGTGTTTGATTAAAGGAGCATGGGATCCATTCCGTAATAACACTACCATTCCACATGGAGATGCTCAATGGACTGTCAGAGTTAATGCTTTGGTCCAAAGAATAATAACTCATTATCAGGGAAGAGCAGACTATAGTAAAATAGCACGGTGTGTACAAGATACAGATGAAGGTGTGTTAATCTACCTAGAAAGACTGAAAGTAGTGTTTGCAGCAAATAGTGGTATGCAACAGGATAATGCTGACAATGGTCCCTACAATATGCAGTTGAAAAATGCATTCCTGAATGGAATGAAGCCAGAGATCACACAGTTTGTAAAGAAGCACCTAATAGGTGTTGGAACAGCTGGGATACAAGCTACGACTGACCATGCAGTACATGCAGAGAACGTACTGAAAGAAAAGAAAGCCAAGAAAGGTGGAATAAAAAAGTGAAGCAAGTGAAGTATTTGTCATGGATGATGATGATGATGATGAAAATTATGCTAATACATTTGCTGATGTGTATTTCCGAGGCAATGTCAACCGTGGAGGCTGGAGAGGAAGAGGAGGAGGAGGAGGAGGACAGGGAGGATGGAGAATTGAAGGAGATGAGAGCCGCTATAATTGTGGACATTGGGCTCGAGAATGCAGAGCTCCAAAGGGCAGAGGTCAAGGAGGCTGGTGGGGAAGTGGTCAAGGAGGCTGGGAGGAGGAGGACCCAGATGAGAGAGTGATTTACCAGCATGAATAAATCAGGTCATGCACAAACACACACGTAATCACATACACATCGAGACACAGAAGATGAGGAAGAAGTATGTCAGCTAGAAAGTGGTGAAGTATCTTTAAGCATGAATAAAAAACCTGATAGTCACCTTGTTAGTTGATAGTCATAAAACTGTTTCCTATGCCTACACATTTTAAGAGACATGTAAAATAGCTCATGAGAAGAATATGTGGTGAAACAAAGGAGCCACAGAGATAAATAGGTATTTGGTAGAGCCTTGAAGGAAAAATCAAGAAAATTTTGAGTCATGGGAATACCCATGTCTCAACAGGAGGGATGGTATCCATAATACATTTCAAAACTATGAAACATGACAATACAACACCTGATGGCAGCACCACTAAGGTATTGGATGGATTAACCTCCCTATCTGTAGAATTAGGCTACAAGCATTTAGTAAATAAAAGGGAAAAGAGAAAACAGCTGTTTTACAACTGCTAGAACTCTTCATCTAAAACAAAGCACAGTAGTTGATTTTATGCACTGAAATACACACACACACACACACACACCTGTCCAAAGCATATCATTCTCCAAAGTAAGTAACTACTTTTCTTCCAAACAGACGACTTAAGCCCCTGCTCAGGTTGCATGAAAAAACCTCCTTGCCCACAACAAATTTAGATTTGTTACAAGTTCGATAATTCAGCCATTTAGATGACTTAGGGATAGTATGCAAAGGTTGAACCAGAAAGTCAGTAAACTGTTTACTTTACAACTGACAATTTGTATACATTTTTAGTTTATTAATTGACTTGTGTAAATGCTGTATCGTAGGCTACTGGACTTGTTTCAGCTTCTTGAAGATGTTTCACCTCTCATCAAGAGGCTTCTTCAGTTCTAACTAACTGGAGGGGAGTTACAGGCTTTTAAACTCTGTGCGGGAGTGTACTTACAGAGTCGTTAAGGACACGTGTTCTCTCTGAGTTTCAGAGTTGTTAGGGCCACTAACGATTCAAGAAACTGAAATAAGTCCAGTTGCCTACAGTACAGCACTTAGAATTACCATGACCTGGATGACTGAGAACCTTCATCAACATTGACTTACGTACGTAGTTTTAAAAGAAGAGGAAGAAAATGAAAAAAACGAAAAATAAAATTAACATATTTTTTCAATTTACTGTACAAAACTTTACTATTTTGGTTCAACCTCATTGCTCTCATCAACAGTCGTAACAGGAAATGTTGTCAGCTCAGAAAAAAAGCATTAGCTGGTGACCACCAAGCATTTAGCAGCTAAATAACGAGATATCTTTCTCAGGAGTTGGTGGAGACCAAACACAGGTGACATGGGTGCCTGTGTATTGTGTACCAAAACAAGAATAAACAGTTTCATAGTTTAAATAGACTGAGTTTGAACATTTGTGGCTTTACTCTGCACACATCAAGCTGAATACACTCACATTTTCCTATCAGAAATAACAGCTGTATTTATGAAAGTCTGAGGTAGGGCTGCAAAATGTAATGTGGGGTGGGAGATGAGGGTTCGTATGCATTCAAATGTCAAATATTCTTGTGTGGGATGCCACCTCCAGCATTATATTGTTTTATTATAAAGTTTTGTAGTTATTACTGACTTGTGTATTTGTGCATGCATGTGGGTGGTAGCACTATTCTCTGTGTTTCCTTTTTGTTTGGTTTGTTAATTTTTTTACTTTTATCTCTCTGGAAGGAATCTGAAACTAGTAGGCAGTTTCTGTGCGTGTGTCGACCTATGAAACTTTGCAGAAAATGTTATGTCTGGAAGACTACTTTTCTTGAACATGCATATTTTTTTTTATGCATAGAGCAAACAGTATATCCCAAACTGTCAGGTCTGTCAGCTGTCTCTTGGTGCTCCTCCTTTTCACCCTCAACAAATCAGATTTCACCATACTATCAACAAATCGTCATGTCATATTGTAAAAATGTTGCTCTCACAGCTGTCAGTCCCATGCTGCATTTGCCCTTCATCCTTATCCATCCAACTCCAATTGCGTTACAGCTTCTGTTTGACAAGCTATTCAGGAAGTCCTGCAGCAGGTCACACTGCAGCCCTTCAGATGAAGATCAACTCCAGGCAGAAATATCTTTGGTCATTAAAAGTTATATTCTCTGTTTTTTTTCACAGTGTTACTACATGGGCAGAAGGTGAGGTTATCACAAACTCACGAGAAATTCTCAATAAAGTTTCACTGACAAAGAATATCTGTATTTCTCTGCAATAGTATGTACGGTGCATGCAGTCAGATAACATGATAATGACATTGTTACCTGTTGAGCACCAAAGTAGAGGAGGTGTGGCTGCCAGTCCAAACTGTCTGGGGTCTGTTTCTGAGGAGTGTGGTGCTCAAGCCCAGAATTGAGTTTTTTGTTGTTTTTTTATAAAAATAAAAAAGAATTGAGAATTTAAATTGGATTTCAAATGGGCAGCATTCAAATATTACTCCAGTAATTTAGTATGCTCTATATCATAAAGTTAGTGGACTGAGAGATGGATTAAAAAAAATATGACCAACATGGAAGCAGCAGTGGTATGGGTCAAGCTTCAAAAACACTGGATCCCTGCTTACCAACTAGTAAATTGACTGTGGCATGTCAAATTGGTTGAGTGCCCCTTGAAGATTCTCAGTTGAAATATATTTATTTTATTTCAGACACAGGTCCATATCACAAATCATACAATATAAATAGTACAAAAAATAAAAGAAAGTACAAAACTACAAGAAAAGAGTGCATTTTATAAAATATACAGGCTATTGCACCAATGCCACCTTAGCCCAGAAGTGAATCGGTAGCAGCTTTTCAATGGGCTTACTAGGGCCTCAATTATGTGATTCTCTGATTTGTCTAGGCGACACATAAAACTAAACATCAACTTTCTTAAGAGTGCCTCACAAGTTGGCACTCTATTAGACGCAAACAAATGACTGGCACTATGCCACCTAGGGACACAGAGCAGTAACCTCATTGCATCATTGTATACTACCTTAAGCCTCTGCATGCTCTTTTGCTTATAATTGGACCACAATTGGGAAGTGTATAGAGGTGTTATGTAAGTTCTGAACAGAGAACACTTCACAGAATCAGAACACATAGAAAACTTCCTACTAAGCATGTTAGCTTGAGAGTAGATTTTACAGCGCTGCCGATAGAGGTCATTGTCATCCATCCAGTCATTAGATGTGACATGACCTAAGTATTTAATTTCCTCACACACAGCAAGGGGACTGTCTGCCAAGGAAAAAGTAGGAAAAGTTGATTTCATGTCCCCAGCACTTCTAACTATCATTATGTGGCTTTTCTTAGCGTTGTACTTTATGTCATGATCAAGGCCATACTGGGAACACACCCTCAACATCTGCTGCAGTCCAGCACTATATGGACAAAGCAGGACCAAGTCATCTGCGTACATTAGATGATTAACTATAGTGTTGCCCACAAGACAACCAGTTTTTAACCTATTTAATTGGTTTGATACGTCATCCATATAAACATTAAATAAAATAGGAGACAAAATTCCCCCTTGCCGCACTCCGTTACTAACACAGAATGGAGCAGATACCACATTGCCCCATTTAACTTGAAACATTTGATGGGCATACCAAAACACTAAAATTCTCACTAAAGATTTAGGGACACCTCTATCTAGCAATTTTAAGAATAATTTTTCGTGATTGATTCTATCGAATGCCTTTGACGCATCAATAAAACATAGAAATACAGATGAATTCAGACTTGTGTACTTAAATACAATTTCTTTAAGAGCATAGATACACAGGTCAGTTCCATGTTTTCTTTTGAAACCAAACTGGTTGTCAGAAGTAATAACATACATTTCTAGCTTTGTTAGTAATATTCGCTCCAGTACTTTTGACAAGTTACTGGCCAGTGCAATAGGTCGATAATTGTCCATACTCTTGATCTTACCAGCCTTGTCTTTAAGCACAGGCACTAACATTACAGACATAATAGAGTTGGACAGGACCCCATGAACCAGGCAAGAAGTAAAACACATAGAGAGCAAACGACAGAGCTTATCACTGGTATATTTTAGATGTTCTGCTGTGATACAGTCCATACCACAGGCTTTGTTGTTATCCAACACATTAATGGCATCACGGACATCTGATGCCCTAACTATCAAGTCTGCAGAGAGACCAGTATATTCGTGATTGATTCTAACTGAGTTACTTTTGACACAATTAAAGAGATTACTGTAGTGCTCCCGCCATAGCTCAGCAATTTTTTCTGGGCTATTAACCCCTTCAATGTCAGATGATAGGGGAGTTTTGTTGTTATTCATGACTTTTACCTCTTTCCAGAAGTCAGTAATGTTGTTATTCTGTAACTGTCTGGCAAGGGAGTCTGCTCTCATTGTGTTTTAATTTTTCTTAATAAAACGCAGTGCATACTTAAATTTGGCATTGGTTTGTTTTTTCATATCTAGCAATACCCCCTGTCTAGGCCTACCTGCCTCTGACCAGAGTCTAAAAGCTCATTCCACCCAGGTCTTATGTTGGGTACCTTAGATTTACTTTTACAAAGGGGTTCACTGGAGTCATTGAGACATTTCACAATTTCATCATACATGGCACATAATTTTTCAACATGTTGCGCATCTTTACAATTCATATCTGAGCACATTAGGGCCTCTTGAGGCAATGCAATATTATTTAAAAAACTGTCCGTTAGCAATAAGTATCCAGCCATATCCTCTCTGCTCAATTTTGCCCAATCCAGTTTACTTGAGGGAGAAGGATTATTATTACTGGACAACAAGGGGATATTCTCAATGTTTAACACTGCAGCAATAGGTATGTGATCTGAGGTGGCAAGTTCATAACATATCTCCAAGTTTTCCAGAGAGGCATGAGCATCAGCTGTGGTCACAATATGGTCTAACCAAGATGTTGTGTGCCACGCTTCACTGACGTAAGTAAAACTTGTGTCAGGCAACATAACTTTAGTGGATATAATTAATTTAGACTCATTACAAAACTGCTGCAAGTGTGCTGCAAATAAAGATTTGCTATCTGTCATATCAGCATCACCCATGATATAGACACAAGATGAGCTGTTGTCCTCTATGAATGTCTGAATAAAGGCTAGCCGATTCAGGAATTCATCCTCATGCTCGTATGATTCATATGGTGTATAAATATTTAAGACAGTAAATTTCTTTTCATTATAATTAAACTCTAGTCCAATAGCCCAGTCAACATTTAAGCGCACCACCTTCACCGATGGGTCATATTTGATGTTCCACAATATAGCTACACCACCAGCTATCCTACCTCGAACCAGTCTCGTGCTAAGATCGGTGGTGGACTCTCCAGCCCCATGGAAGTTCATGTGTAGTGTGTTTAACTTATCCAGATCTTGTTTCGCCAGCCAGGTTTCTTGCAGGCATAAAATGTCACATTCATCCAGCAGTGTGTCCACCACCAGACGTCTAGATCTGGCCGTAGCCGAATGTCCTACTCACAAGCCGCGAGTGTTGTATGAGACAATACGCATTTATTGTTCTTTGCCGCTCCCTGCGGAGCAGCTGGCATTCATCCCATCCTCAACCACAGATGCGACAGGCACCCCAAGATCGTTACCGTTCAGCAGCCCCTCATCCTGAGAGCGGAGGACATCCTCTGCACCAGCCGAGCCTCTGTCTGCTGCTCTAGGGCGACGAGGCTCATAGTAGCGTCGTACAAACGACCCAGCGGGCCATAATTGTGGATCGTACAACTCCGCCACATCATTACACTCAGCAGCGACACAGAAGGAGTTAAATCTACTCTGTGTCGTCTCTACTTTTTTACATGTCACTTCCCTACCCAGCTTCATTTTTAAGTAGTCACTGAGAGTGTTAGCGTCCACCCTGAGATCAAACTTTGTAGCAAATACCCTTACCATCTTTGTTTTGACAGCCAGAATATTGCTACCCACGCCAGTCCCGATTATGCCGGTCTTCTTTCTCAAATGCCTCGCTGGAGTTTTTACAGTGCAAGGTGTCGGGCGTCTATGGGCAGATTTCTCAGGTACCTGCTTTGGTCGGCGCCCGTCCTTCACCACCATGCTCCAGGCGGGGGACTGCATTCGTCCAGCTCCCAAGGCTGAATCCACAGGCTGGGCTGGCTGATTATCCTCGGTCCCGCCAGGCGTTGCTGTCAGCCATCCGTTAGTGCATAGGGCAGGATCGGGGCCCGGCGGCATAATCGAGGACAGCCCCGTTGTGCTGGGCGCTGGGCCTGGTCCTATCTCCCCAGCAGAGAGGCAGGCAGCCAAAGTAGTTGCTTCCAGCCCACGAGGCCCCTCCACAGCAGTCAGACGGTTGTCAAGTTTAGCAGAAACCACCCGCAGTGTTTCACAGGCAGCTACCTGATTGTCCATAGTTCTTTTTAAGTAGTCAATATCAGCATTGATTTGCTGCATTTTGCCGAGGAGCGCAGACATCCACGTGTTTAAATGCCACGGGGTAATTCATCCAAAAAGTGCAATACAAATCTTGGAATTTCTTCACCTCACTCATTAAGCACTTGTAGGCACAGTTTGACGTTGTTAATGTCCTTCTTTTGACCCCTGTAAGAGATCCATCGTTTGCTTTGCGGAAAAAGCTCTGACAAAACCGCCTTGGGGGACTCAATCCAGTCGGAGCTGAAACTGCTCGTAACTATGGACACAATATCGTCGTGGCTTAGTGTACGCATTTTGACCACAATAAAGTTCAGCAGTTCATCCTCGACTATGACTGCCGTTTTCAGTATGATAAATCTCCGGTTTAATTCGAGAAAACTCTCGAGAGTGTTCTCCCACAGCAAGCCGTGCTGCTGCACCGGCTGCCATCTTGAAAAACTATAGTTTGGTGAGCTGATATAAACTGAAAAGTCCTGTACTATTTCCAGTGTACACCTATAATATTATGCATGCAGTGAGTTTTAAAATAATGTCTCTGTGTACAGTGAACTACTCCACCACAGGTCAGATGTCTTTTTGTGTTCCTTTTGACTTGCAAAAAATATTTATTTTCATGTGTAGTGGACAAAACAGCAAAGAGTGTAATTTTTTGTCAGTGACAGCTGGTAAGAGACAGGAAAAGCAGGGGGTAGAAAGAGAGAGGGGATGACAGGCAGCCAATGGCTTGTGCTGGAATCTAACCCAGGCTGCACTGCACTCAGCCTTAATACATGATATGTACTCTATGAGGTGAGCTACCAGGGCGCCTTGGATATTTGTTTAAAGAAATCACTTTTGTCCTGAAGGATGACTGTTGGACTCCCCAAGTCCACCCCCACAAAACTATGACTCACTATCTACCCCACGATAGGAAAATAATGTACAAAGAAAAGGTAGTATGTGAATGTAATGTAATGTAAATGATAATATAAGATAAGATAAGATAAGATAAGATAAGATATAATGAATCCCAAAGGAAATTGTTGTGCCAGAGATTGCTACAAAATAGAAAAACAGTCACAACCAGTAACAAGCAGTGGTTACACATCCCAAAGTCAGGGTTACACATTAGGCCGAGTTTAAGACGTTAAATAATTGAATATTAGTGAAATATACATAAATACACACATAAAGACACGCACAGTATTTGAAGAGCCAGTATCTTGGCAACAGCGGTGGTTAGGTCATTGGCAGGGGTGCCAGACGACTGCAGGGACAGACGAGGAAGTCACACATGCATGCAAGTAGACACTCACATACACACACACACTTGGCACTTTCTGTACTGGTCAGAGTGTGCTCCACAGGAAAATGTGTTTGTATATTATGTCTACAGTATAAATGTATGAGTAGGAGGACGGTAGGAGGGTGTAAAATATGAGGATGAAAATGTATCTATTTTCATGCAAAATCAGAATCAGAATCAGAATCAGCTTTATTGGCTAAGTATGTGAAATACATACAAGGAATTTGACTTTGTTTTTTGATGTACATAAACGTAAACATGAACATAGACATAACATAACAAACATTCAACTAGAAGGAACAAGAACAACAAAGAACAGTAAGTTAAAAAGTGTTCAGAGGTCCGGTCTATTATAAATATATATTTAAGTATATATATATGTCAACAAAGAAGAAAAAACAAAAACAAATCAAAACAACAAAACAGAACAAAAAAACACAGCAAAATGACTTCAATCAAATTTTCCAACCAGCCATGTCCCCTAGCACTTCCCTTCAGCATTTGATATTATGTAGCATCATACGCCACATCCGTTAATGATGGGGTCTGAAAGGAGCAGAAGATTTAAAATGGGTTGCACTTACTCTCATTTGCATATCATGTGCATAATATCCTCCATGTATTATAGTTATTTCATGCCACACCATTTACAGCAGTTAACCTTTTTTTTTTTTTTTTTTACATCTGTTTGCAGAAAGAGCCAAACACGGTATTAGAGGGTGCACGATGACCCTCACACACACACACACACACACACACACACACAGGGTCAGGGTCAGATAGAGACAGCTTGACAAACACCCCATTCCCAAATATGCAAACACACTTCTTGAAGGGCAGCCAAACCACACACAAAGGCTGCACGGTGGCAACTGGATCAGGGTTAAGGTGTGTGTTTGTGTGTGTGTGTGTGTGTGTGTGTGTGTGGGTATGTGTGTGATTTTTAGAGGTTGCCAGCAACCAAACCAGGGCAAAGCTATTTATAAATCTTAGTGTGGATGAAGTCTTATCTAGCACCAGTGGCCTCAAGCTACGTCACACCTTTTTCACCCAGGAGACTGCTGTTCATGTCCTGTGTGAAACCAGACAGTTTAGTTAGTTTAACATTTAAAGCTGCTGTAAGGGAATAATTGTTATTAAAATAAGTGTTAAATAGCTCTGTATTCCAACAGTAATCAGTAGCCCCATTCACACTGCCCTTTCAGTGCGGGAATCATGTGCCAAATCTCAGCATCGCTGTCTGTGTGAAAGTTACAGATGCGGAGAGGGGGGACAGTTTCGCTGCGGCTTCTGATGCCTCCGGAGATAGTATCAGAGCCGCAGCAGAGGCAAGCCGGCGTCTGTGTGAATGGAAAAGCCGGAGGCGGGGATCAGGGGTATGTCGATCTGATGGTGTTCACAGTCTGATAACTAAACTGATCCTTCACTCATCAAAAAATCACCATCAAGGTCAGCCCTCCTGACCGAGACGTCAGTGAATTTTCCCCCAGAAAACAGCATCCCTCCCTATGAGTAAGAGAGTCAGACAGGGTCCACTGTTTACTGATGGCAATTATTTAATTATGAAATTTAGAGCAAAAAAAAACTTTGTCACTTTCCAGGATGGATGGTGGGTCAGGATCTCATTCATAACACATTATAACAGCATCCATATGATTATAAACAGTCTGCCGATACATGTTTAGATTAACAGGTGGACACCGGAGAAACACGTTGAAAACACACAGATGTCAACTCATGATGTGTACCGTGATGTGTACTTTTGGATCCGCAGCGCCAGAGTGCTGTATGAACTGAAACGCTGGTGCGGCTTTACGCAGGAACTGCTTGGTTCAGTTTGAAAAAACAAATGCGGGGAAATGGTGAGCCTTCACTGCACCGATAATGTGGAGTCTCTGTGTGAAAAGGGCTACTGTTATATCGTGTTTTGTCAGTAACCCATGTCTTTCCTACCGTTGCAGTAAAAGAGAAAAAACATTTTCTGGTAACCCTGACCACTTTATCCAATCAGGACAGAGAACTCCGCAGGCAGTTCTGTCTGCTTTTAAATGTGCAGAGAGCAGGATCTTCCTGTTTGCTGCTATGTCTGGCGATTACTGCTACACGTTCATGTGGTGAGAGGGGATTGCTAACTGAAAAACAGGCAGGAAGTTAGGTAAAACGATGACAACACCTTTAATTTTAATTAAGTAATAATCTATACAAGTACAGAGTATTCTTAATCCCACATTCAAAATTTACATTTAGGGCATTTAGCAGACGCTTTTGTCTGAAGTGACTTACAATAATTCTTACATACATACACTGATGTCGGTGGCTGCCATGCAAGGTGCCGACCAGCACATCAGGAGCAGTTTGGGGTTTAGTATTTTGCCAAAGGACACTTTGACATGCAGACCAGGGGAATCGATCCAGTGACCTTACGATAGCAAGACGCTGGCTCTACCCCTGAGCCACAGCCGCCAAAATTTGACTTAAGTAAAGGACTAACAATGGATTCATAACATTATATTGAATTATTATTACTGAATCATTAACATATAAACAGCAATTTGATGTTGTAGCTGGCTGGGGTGGAGTAAATTAAAACTATTTGACATACACATATACTGGGTAGTTTATCTTATATGGTGAACTTATATTTTGTTTAATAAAAAAATCTGCATAGGGTCATCCCATGCCAACTCACCTAAGGCCTCCGAGATCATGTCATGCATTTTCTTGAAAAAAATAATGTTAAAACTTCTAATAATCATGGACCTTGAAAAATCCTATAGCTGTACATTTTTTGAATTATGATTTTTTTAAGTTCGAAACTTTGAGCTAAAGTTCAATTTCAAATTCAATAGTGACAGTAATACTGTGAGTGAAAACTAGTGGAGATATGAATTTTTGAAAATGACAGATTCTTCATTCGGGTAAAATATGACTTCCTGTTATTAATTTGATAAACCATTCAACAAAAACAATTTTGAAATGAATGAATGTTGCCAAGTTTCCTGAGTGTCTCTTGGATGTTCAGGACAAATTTCAACTCAACCCAGTGAAAAAATAAGTGATTAGATTAGATTAGAGCTAGACTACACATACAAGGAATCACAAAAATGCTGAAATTTAGCTCTGAGGGCCAAATTTCCAAAAATTCATAACTTACAAAGTATTTGGAATACAGCTATAGGATTTTGTAAGGCCTCATGAATTTAATAGAAGTTTGAGTCCAAGAAAATCCATGACATGAATTGGGAAAAAGGATTTTGGGTGAGATGGCATGGATGACCCTATAGCCATCACATGTGGTGCAAAGTCCTTTAGAAATTCAGAGGTAGAAAGTAGAAAGCATTAAATGGAAATACTCTAAAAGTCAGTACTCGAAATTTACTGTTACTATGCAGCAATACTATGAACATATGGTGATGCTTCTGTACATTAAAAAATAGCTATAGCTGTAAAATCTTCTCTGCCATGACACTGCGTCTACAATTTGGGATGTCAGTTGAAAGTATTTGTGCTAATTGGTGATGACAGTTTGTCTGGGAGGCCCTGGCGCAGTGTGATCAGTCAGGCATGTCTGCTCCACGTACCACCCCCTCCCAGCTCTGTACAAACACACACACACACACACATATTGGCTCTGAGTAGGAGGATCAGCAGATCCCCAGGTGGCTGTGATGGATGGGCAACTGTTGTGGTACGTGTTTGGGCATGTTGAATTTGCTTAAATCCGAGGATTAATCTACTATTGTCGTTGTTTTTGTTGCTAGCTTGAAATGTGTGTGTGTGTGTGTGTGTGTGTGTGTGTGTGTGTGTGTGTGAACTCTGGTGTACATGGAGTGGAAGAATGACAGTGCTAAGAAGTCACCTGGGCGGTGGTGGAAGTGGTGGGGTGGGAGTAACTAGATAAATGGCCTCTCCCTTGCTCCACTCCTCCCTCTGCTTGCCATCTCCCGCTCTACCAATTTCTGGGAAGGTCAGAGAGTCAGAGGGAGGTAGCACTCCCCTCCTCTCTCACTTTGTCCTGAATAAGGTGTCCTGTTTAGTGCACCACACAGAGATCGATGGTGTTCAGAACTTCGTCACTTTATTCAGTGCAGAGCTTTTCATAACTTCATATGATCAGCAAGGCTGCTCCTGAATACACACCCAAAGGGGCAATATCGTCTCAACTCAGTCCAAGATATTATTAAATATGTCACACTTACTTCCATTATTAGGGCTGCCCCCTTATAGTTGACTATAACACACGTCTCCTGTCCCCGTCTGCCATCTTCTTCGTCCCCAAAGTCAGAGTCTTCAGAGGTGCTATTAATCACCTCTGTACTGGATCCCCTGTCTTCGAACTGACCTTTGTTGGTCTCAGAGGCTGTATTCAGTCCCAGTCTGGTGTCTGCTGCTCCTCAATGGGAGGCTGCTGAGCCCGGTTGCCCGCCGTGACTCCCCTCTTGATCCGAGGTCATAGTCCAGACAGACTCTAGTCAGCTAATAGTGTTACTAGCTGCAAGGCTAACTGAGCTAGCGGCAAGCTAGTAGCTATAGTCATAGAAAGCTACAGCAAAGAGCATGCGTAGTGAGCAGCAGTGATATGCTGCCCCCTAATAGTTTGGAGTGACGTTTGACAGTTAGCCAATCTTTAAACTTTGCTCCTTTAAAACATGTCTAAGCATGTGCATACATGGAGCCCTTTAAGAAGCCATTTTGCAAATGAAACTAATCAACATGCTGCAGCTCATTATACTGTGGCACAAGACATGATTTGACAGGTTTTTAAAGTTTTAATTTTTAATGAGGTTTGCTCAGTAAGATGATAACAAAACAAGTAAGACTATACATCAACCATGAATTTTGCTTATGTCCCATGTGACAGAAGACAAACATTACGCTGCTGAAGTGCCCTTGAGCAAGACACAAAGAGGAAAAAGAATTCCCCAGCTACAATGTAGTAACGCGTGGGTGTCATTTATAATCAGTGAAGCGACAACAGCATACTGCTTTCAGTGGATGAGAGGAGCTGCATTGTAAAGCTCTCTTGATTTAGTTGTGACTGTGCGGCATTAACAACCTTGAATTATTTGCCACCACGTTAGGATAAAAGCAGTGCCAAGGTGAGTTGTAGCAACTATTGTCAGATGGTCCTCGCTTTTTCTTCAACATAGCGTGAAAGTGAAACAACCCACTGAATTCTCCAAGTCCCTCAGCACTGAATGGAAAATATTACAATGCACACTTCTGCCTCCAAATTAAACAGCACTGAGGAGAGGAGGAGCAATTATATATTGAGCAATAGTTGAGCAATAGTTTGCTATTGCTCAATATTTTGCTGAAGCTGTGTGGTAGTTATGTGGAAAGGTGTGTGAATTAGACGCATCTCATGGTAAAATATAAACTAAATTAAACTGCTATATTTAAGCTTCACTGCTCTAAATAAGAAAATATTATCCCAAAATACTAATGAATGCTTGGTATTCATTTGACTGTAATTCTCTTACTACTGTAGTTAGTAAGTGAAATATAAACTGCTTCAGAAAAGAAATAAGCATCTGTGGCAGATAGGAAAGCCTGGTCCTTCTACAATATATTGCTACATGTCTCCTTATCAGTTTCTGCGTTTGCAGGTCAGTCTTGTCTTTGCTTCTTACCATGCTCCACGTTCCAAGTGAGCTTCCATGGGGTTTGTTTATACCCTCATCTGTTTGCTTGTTTATTTTTTTTCGTCCACTGTGCTCTGCAGCTGAGCTAACAAGGCGCCATTTTGCCCAGGTCGCTGGTATGGTCCAATTAAAGGGTGTGATCAGCCAGAACGCTTTAATGATGGTTGTGGTGCTGCAGTTGACCAGCTTACAGAGAGACAGAGATGAAGAGAGAGTTGGCATGCTGTGGGGTGGTGTCTGCAGCATACCAGTGTTGTGGCTCAGTGACTCCACTGCAGACAGCAGACAGGGTAAAATTAGCCTTCCTCTTATTTTGTCAGGAGGAAGGGAAAGACCAGCCAGCTGTAGGAGTAGCCTGAAAAATATGGTTACCGTTCAAAGTTCTAAGTTCTTTGCTTTATGGTGACTTCCTTTTATCATTGTTTTTGTGATCTATCTATCTATCTATCTATCTGTCTGTCTGTCTATGATTTTTGACATTGTATAATGTAATTTGGTTCCCATAGCACACAACTGGCATGTCACAGATAGAAGTGCTCAAGGGACAGTAGTACTAAGTACGACCCATGTTGACATCTGGCTATATGCTGCTGTTTGTTGGGCACACATAAACAAAAATAAGAATTTACAGTTCTGCTAGCTGCTCTGTTAGCCTGCACTTAAACACAGTGTTGTTTTGAGCTAAATGCTAATGTCAGCAGTTCTGTGCTTATAAGTAAATACTAACTGAACAGGGTAATGGCTCTAGAAAAATGACACCATCTGTGTATAGATTGGTTCCCGATAAACATGCCTTCACTAAACTATTCGGCCTGAAAAACAAAGGTTAAACTACAGCACAACCAAAACAAGAAGAGGTCTTGTTTTCCCAGGATGCTATCCCCAGGTGGAACAGCTGGAATAACTGTGGAATAGATTATCATCCAGCCAATCCTTCTGTACTATTGTTCCTGCTTCTTCAACATGCTGTCTGTTAAAAACCCAATCTTACAGAGCTAAACAACATCGCCATTACATGCATTGCAACCTCAATAGATCAGGACATCACACATCCACTCAACATCCACCTCACCCCACTGCCGTTAGGGCAGAGGTAAAGAGCATTGAGGTGCGGAAGGGCTGGGGAAAAGCCTGATCCCTTCAGCAATAGCTGCCCCTTAACAATCAGCCTCGCTGAACAGGCACAAGTGTGGATTGTAATTGCTGTTTGGTATTGAGTGTTTTTATTGTGTGTTGTTGTATGTACTGTCTGTTGTATTTACTGTCTGTCTGACAGGTATGGAACTGTGAAAAGGAATTTCCCCTTGGGATAGTAAAGTCTAAGTCTAACTCTGCAGAAAAGAGGAAAAGTGACAGTTTTACTTGCTGTGTCAATGTCTGTTCCCACGCTGACATTTGTTTCCTCTTACCGCTGTGACATGAGACCGTTCAAAACTGGCATTCTTTCTATTAGATCAGTAACTAACAAAACCTGCTTACTTATTAATAGCACTGGGTGTTTTAATCTGCCTTTTCATAGCTCTGAGATTGGAGTTTAAATGTCAAAGTGGGATTCTTACAGGCTGGCCACACTGGATATTTGTGTAGTGCATGGCGGCCGCGTTGCTGCTGTAGCACATCTTTTGCCTGCCCTATCATTTACATGGAGTTTGCCTTTGACAATTTTCAATAAATATGATGATGCAATTTTCCTTTACCCCCACTGAAAGAGCGAAAACATGGGAGGCAGGGAGAGAAAGAAAAATTGAGTGCACAGGAAAAAAAACTGCCCTTCACCTGTTGTGTATATTGTCTTCATGTCTGTGACATATTCTACAGATACAGACATTAAAACTGTAGTGAAAACGCTGGTATGATGTCGATATGACAGTCTACATGTTGTTTTCAGGTCTACTTTTTCCAAGAACCACACGCATGTGGTGGTAAAAATAGGCAAGACTCTGCATCTCTAGATGCTGCATCGCTTGACACGTGTGTAAGAAGCTCAACTCTCGCTGCCAGTGTGGCTGCTCTAACCTGTTAACATGAACGCCGAAATGAAAAGCAAGATGTAATGCCAGTCACACGCGCTGCTCACGCATCCAGTGTGGCCAGCCTGTCAGCAACATCACTACCACAAGCAGCCTGACCTCTGTCAGGCCAACAGGCTGGCCACACTGGATGCAGGAACAGTGGCTGTTAATGGAATTACATCTTGCTTTTCATCAGCAACACTACCTATGTGAATAGTGCTGCTCATGTGTGTGTCAAACAAGACTGCAGCGGTGTATCTAGAAATTTGGAGACCCGCCTATATCTCCCACCACATGTGCAGGGTTCTCAGCAAAAATAGACCTGACAACTACCTGTAGACAGTCATATCAACATTACACCAGTGTTTCACTACAGTTTAAATGTCTGTATCTGTAGGATATGTCACAGACATGAAGAGAATACACTCAGCAGGTAAAAGGTCAGTTTTTTTTCTGTGTTTGGTTGGTAGACGGACTCAACCCAATGCAGGATCGCCAGTGGACAGCTAATAATCATGATATTAACAACGACTTTGTTTTTTCAACACAGACAAATTATAAATAGTCACAGAAGACATTCAGAATTGGTTTTATTGTTATGGATTTATTTCACAAAGTAACCCAAAAAAACTGCAGTTCAAGGCCTGATTACAAAGCTGCTCAAAGGGATACAATTGACCAGGGTCCTCAGTGGCACAATGGTCGTATCTGCTGTCAGCTGGCCAGAGATATTTAGTAATGTTATGTCATATATGACATATTTTAATGTCATAAATGACAATGTGCATCCCAGACAACGAGGTCAGGTGATATCAAGTTAAGGATGTTTTCGACATATTTATTATTGTAATTTTCCTAATCTGGTTTTATTTGTGGGCCTCAAACTCTGGTGCTGTGCAGCCCTTTTGGAAACCTGAAAAATAAATCACTATTTATTCACCCAGTAAAGTCTTTGTCACCCTCAGTGTGCTCTTACACCTGATATCTTAATCAAGAACCTGCAAATTGCAATAGCCCACTATTCCACATTTTTGGACATACACATCCCCCTGGTGAGAACTATTTCATTTTATTGGAGGCCTACCAGTTCACGGTGTGACCGTGCACAAAGTGTTTCAGGGTACTCAGACCAAAAAACGGTACTGTTTTAAAAAGGCAAGTGGTTCTAGTGGTGGGAGTATGTTGCTTCAAGTACCAGTCCAGTTGGATTACATTCATGGCTTTAAAAGCATCTTGGACCAGAAATGCCCTGACCATATTCACACAGTTACGCATTCACACCTGGAAGCTGCCCAGTACTACCAGAAGCTGCCCAAAATGGTCTGTTGGCCACTGAGCAGCTCCACTGGAGCAGTCGGGGTTAAAGAGCACCAGTTTAGGCCACCACTGCCCAAGTATTTACAATAATGTTTTGCAACTGTGAAAAGTTAGACAATTGTTTTATCCTCTGTCTTGATGATCGCAGAGTATACAGAAGAAATACCTTGGTGGTGGTACAAACTGATCCACTAGATTGTGCATATTCATTCAATGCAGTGCATCATAGCCAAGGATGAACCATGTTTTACTATTTTGCAAGAAGGTATTGCCTCTTTATTTGGGTGCCACAAATAAGACAGAGATGATTGTCTTTTGTTCATGCAGTGCTTTTGTCTGAACAGGGTCTTGCAGAGCGATGGGAGTCAAAACCCAATATTAAACAGGCCCTGGGGCAAAATGATTAAATACCATAGTATTCTTTTATCTGCCCTTTTATTTTTTGGCTGAGCTCCTCCACACACACACACACACACACACACACACACACACACACACACACACACACACACAGGGTGATGACAAGTTGACTCGAGTTGACAGCTGAATGATCATTACAGTAAGTGCAATAAAACCTTTGCGAGTAAAAAGCCTAAACATGTAAAGTGATATTTTAACCTGCTCTGTGTGTAGTCTCTCATCCAATGTTAACACAAGCACTGACTTTGTTGAGTTAGGACACAAAGTTGTAGCACAGTATAATGTCTCAGTATGTGCTTTGCACAATTTATTTCTCTGTAGAAGTATACGCATTGCAGTATGCATGTGAATGTCAACTGTAAACAGTACTGCAGTAATTTTAAAGTGACAAAGTTGACAGAGAAGTGCTTCCTTCTTAAACTAGCAAGTAACAATAATGAACAAATAAATAATGAAAATTAAATTATGAAGATAGAAAGTAAATACAGTAAAATATATGTCCTTAAAGAACTGCTAAACTGATGATGGCCACTGTCACTTATTTGTCACTAAGATCACTTAGATGTTGTGTTGTTACTTTGGCCAGGTCATCATCAAAACAGGGAACAAGGACATCCGTGATTTTATCCATGTTGAGATTAGTAGCTTAATCAATTTTCATTTAAACCCTTGCTTTTTTTTAGCTTTTCAGACAGACATCTAAACTCTGGGGCAAGGCCATGTGTGTTTAAATAGCTGGCATGCCAATTTGAAACAGACAGCTTTGTCAAGGCAGTTTTATCTTCAGATAGCTTTTTATACAGATTGACCAGTGGCTGAGCCATGTGAATGATAAATCATGTTCTGGGAGAGCAGTTTACATTTATGTTTATTTTATTTAAAGAAGGGACAATGCACATTAATTAACATGAGCACCAGGGTCTATCATGTAAATGTGCCAGATTTAGTCATGCAAGCTAATTTTCAACTGCAGTCCCTGGCTGGTTGATGAAAGAAAAAAAAAAACATGACAAATTTTATACAGAAGTAAAATATCTCCAAATTTGATCATGTTTTGCCAATTTAAAAAAATCACATTTAGCTAAAATTTTACAAGGGTGATATGAATTTGACTTTTTATCCAATGTTTTCACTGTTTGTGTCACTACTGATCGTAATGTGGTCCTACCTGTCTGTGTCCAGCTGGTAAGACAATACTTCATGTGTGAGAGAATCATGGCACTGATGTACAACTTTGAGGCCTCTGCAGTTAAATTATTCCTGATGTATCTGAAATTTGCCAAACTGAATTTGATTCGGTTCACAATTTTTTTACTTTTAACATCTGGGTCTGGATCTCTATTTGCAGACTTACATACAGTTTTATTAACCTTGAGGTGCAGACACGAGTTTGTTAACCAATTGGAGATATTGACCATTGAAGCTGAAGCTCTTCTGCCTTAGATATATGACCATCAGCGTACATCTAACAGGTAACAGTAGGCAAACAGACTTCACATAGGTTATTAATATACAAACTAAATAACAGAGGACCCAGGTATGATTTTATCCATTTAGTAACATCAAGTGAAAAATAAAATTTTGTTAACTTGGTTATTAAAACTTCATGATAAACCAAATCAAAAGCTTTCTTTAAATCTGCTATTTTTGATACTGTTGGAAGAATACTAATGGGTCTGTAGTTACTATGGTACTATGACTGTGTGGTCACCTGAACACTGGTATGATTATAGGGTAACACTTTATTTGAATGGGGGTGAATAAGACTGTCATAACACTGTCATAATCGTGACATGACACCTGTCATGAACATTAATGAATGCTTATGACAGTTGTCGTTAAGTGTCATTCGGTAAATTATGTCACCTTTGATGCAAAGTTGACATTGTTTGAGATGTCTTTGTTATGACAACTTGACATAAGCCAAGACAACATACCCTGTCATAAACATGACATAGTAGACCTCACTGTCAAACTTTAAAAAACTATTTAGCTTTATATGATAACATGACATTAAACTGTCATATGTGGTTCATTTTGACATTAGCTGTCACAAGACCATTATGATTGTGTCCTAAATATTGTGCCTTTCATTATGATGTCATTAAGTGTAACTACACTGCCAAATGAGTTTATAACTGTCATTTTTTATTTTGAACCTGTCATTAAGTGTAATTACATAGTTAAATCGGTTCATAACAGTGTCATGACTGTTTTATATGAATTCATGTAAAGTGGAACAATTTGAACCTTTCACTAAGATGTCATGAAGTGTAATTACATAGTTAAATCAGGTTATAACAGTGTCATGACGGTTTTCTATGAATTCAAGTAAAGTGGAACAATTTGAACCTTTCATTAAGACGTCATTAAATGTAATTACATAGTTAAATCAGGTTATAACAGTGTCATGACTGTTTTCTATGAATTCAAGTAAAGTGGAACAATTTGAACCTTTCATTAAGACGTTATTAAGTGTAATTACATAGTTAAATCAGGTTATAACAGTGTCATGACTGTTTTCTATGAATTCAAGTAAAGTGGAACAATTTGAACCTTTCATTAAGACGTCATGAAGTGTAATTACATAGTTAAATCAGGCTATAACAGTGTCGTGACTGTTTTCTATGAATTCAAGTAAAGTGGAACAATTTGAACCTTTCATTAAGACGTCATTGAATGTAATTACATAGTTAAATCAGGTTATAACAGTGTCATGACTGTTTTCTATGAATTCAAGTAAAGTGGAACAATTTGAACCTTTCACTAAGACGTCATTAAGTGTAATTACATAGTTAAATCAGGTTATAACAGTGTCATGACTGTTTTCTATGAATTCAAGTAAAGTGGAACAATTTGAACCTTTCATTAAGATGTCATTAAGTGTAATTATACTGTCAAATGATTTAAATACCTTAACAAAAGCAACAGACAAGTCAAGAGACAACACAAAACAGAAAACATAAACTGTTGCATCATTTGTATTACTTCTCAAACAGAGGGTTCCAGAGCAGATGATGTTTATCTAAAGCAGCATACATGTGAGAATTGATACAACACAAGCAAGGATCTAGTCAGGAGAGAACATGATTAAGTGCCATGAGGCAAAGTTTGAGTCCGATATTTGATGTTTACTTGACTTGCTTTTTTAAATCATGAAAAAGTCTGCCCAAGACACCATTGTAATGGCGTACCACCTCTATGGCGCCATACTTCCAGCTTGTAGTTCTGCCAAGCACGCTCAATATGCTGAGTATGAGCACCAGTCTCTCGGTCAACAAAGTTTTTTTTATGGCAGACAGAATACTTTCATTAAGATGTCATTAAGTGTAATTACACACAAATTCAAATGATTTAAATACCTTAACAAAAGCAACAGACAAGTCAAGCGATTTTTCCTTCATGTATTTCAACACAAAACATAAAAAAAACATTATTGTTGCATTACTGTTGCATTATTCGTATTATTTCTCCTCAAACAGAGGGTTCCAACATATACTTTGTATGTATAAACAGAATAACTTGTTTAACATAAACAAGTTCAATGAACAGTTTTAAGTGTATTTATACATTATTGGGAGGAGTTTTCCTCTTTTTTTCTTTGCTGTGATGGTTTCAGCCATCTCCTCTGTTATAGCCCCCCTGCACCGCTCTGCAAATGCCGACATCTTCTCATCTCCTGGGAGCAGGTCCTTGAAGGTGTCTGGAAATGTGATCGCTAGCTCAGCAATTACAGCTGTTCTCGCAATTGTGTTGCGGTCAACATTAATTTTGGCAAAGGCCTTTTTCATGGATCCAGACTTGTTGAATATGCGGAGGGCATTCTTGTAGCGGCGGATAACTCCATCCGTTGTGGTCACTTCACAAAACAACAGAAAAACAAACAAAAAAAGTCATCTTTTTTCAGGCATGCATTGGCATTGTTGATCTGGCACCCTATAGGTCCTGTAGTACTAGCAGATGAGAAAGGATCCTACTTATCATACTGCTGGTTTACTGTGCATCCTCCTTCTAGGCTGGTTATATTAGATTTAGCTCCTTAACTACCTGCCTCTGTGGGCAGCAATATCTGCCATCACCAGCATGGAAGGAGGACGTCAACCAAGTAACGTCCTTTCTTACCTGCCTCAGAAGCTGTACCAAACATAACCAGCTTGGGTAGAGGATGCACAGTGAACCAGCATGGTACAGTAAGTAGATTTTTTTCTTATCTGTTTCAGAGGCTAAATATCTAACAAAACCAAAGAAGACCACAGAATAACCTGTGGAGAACGAGAAAGCTATACATGGCTGTAGAGATCTAAATCATTGATTTTTAGAGAGAATACTAAAATATAACATTAAAGTGGGACATGGATATAACATAGCAACTCTTAGGTCCCATCTAATTATTATTTACTAAGCCCATGGTGGTAGTACAAATATAAACCATAGAAGGGAGTTAAGTAACGGTCAACTTTGGGGTGGTTATAAAGATGATCAATACTTGTGCTTACTTCTTGAACGTCCGTGAGAATCAGGCTGTTTCTTGGACTTCTTGGTCTTCTTCTTTTTCTTTTTCTTCTTCTCCTCTTCTTCTGAGGATGATGAGAAGCTGGAGTCTGAGGAGGAACAGGGAGACATCGAACTTGAAGATGAAGAAGTCTTTCCAGAGCCTGGGAGAAGGGGGGTGGGGGTGGGTGGACAAGCATAGAGGTGTATAAGGTAACAAAGCAAAAAAGAATATACTTTTTTCAATGCAGGCTCACTCTTGGTACTGCCTTAAGTTTATTAAAGCAGACAACTGTACATGTCCTAAAACAGGCTTTGTTTTATTACAGATAATGGCTTTTATTATTTTGTGCTGTAGAGTGATCCAGAGCTGCTTACTGGCAGGAGGAGAGCTCAGAGTTCATTTTCAAACTTTTAGCAGCAGCAACAGTGAATGAACCGTCTGTGCGTGTGTCTGTTAGCATGTCTGCAAAGCAATTTATTTACTGTGATGGTGGGAGGAGTTCATTTCAAGCCCTGCTGGTGAAAGTAGTCAAAATAATAATTAAGAAAATAACCAGACTTACTTAGTTTCTTCGGGGAATATTTGACTGACTTCTTTTTCTTTGGTGGAATAGGGACCTCCTCTTCCTCATCTCGTGTCTCGTCCTCGTTCGCCTCCTCCCCGACTTGTAGCAGGGCTTCCTCAGCTTCCTCAGCCTTCCTCACCCCACTATGCGCCCTTTTGTTGAAACGGGTTTCCATCTAGCTACAGTTGTGTAAAGCAAAGAACACCAGCACCATGTCATGGCAGCTACAATAGTTGAGGCAACTCTGGCAAACGTAATGTTGTAGTTGTTTAGAATTAGCTAGATGAAAACTGGGGGGGAAACTATAGCCTGTAGGCTGCCGTAAAATACTTGAACGTAAAGGCTAACTAGCATTAATTGCTGAACTAACTTTACCTAAAACGCCAAAGACTGACGTCAATGTTATCATGTTCTCCCCAAATATAATAAAATAAAATTGCCCAAATTACATCTTTCGCTTTAGCTTACCTGAAATAGCAAACTTTGAAAGTACTTTGTTTCCTTGATACTCTTCTGTTTCCATGTGTTGCACGGGGTTGCACTCCGGTCTGTTTCTGCCGCGCACGCGCAGAGATCTATAACTGTCATTGGACAGTCAGGTAGCGTGAACGTTACGTTACGCGCGCATTCAGGTCAAATTCAAATTTGAACTACAACACTATTATCACTATTACAACAACGATATTGCCAAAGCATCAAGGAAGTGTGTATAATATACATATTTTTAATGAAAAACCCAAGGATGACATAAAAGTAAAAGCAAATTTGGTCACCACAATCATACCTCTGATTTCATAAACAGTGATGAAATACTAACAAATATGTTTCAGATATTTTGTACTGCATAGAGTGTATTTTATTGATAAAAATAAAACACACTTGTGGACGTCTTTCACAAGCTTAATTCTGCTGACTGTTTTCATGAATGAAGATGACATTTCCCTGCAGACACACTCGGGGGCGCTGTTCTGTCTGGTCAGTGGAGCGTGTATTGTCTTACAAAAGAGCGACGAGGAAGACGAAGTGACGTGGTTCTCAACCGTTTAGGTGAGACCGCGACACACGCAACCAGATGAGGCGGGTGAACAGTTGATGCAATGGCGCTAATGGAAGAACTTTTAAAAACTATTAGGCGTTCAGATACAAAGAAGAACAAAAGAAGAATAATTAGATGGATGCAGAAACGTGGTATCATGAAGAGGACGATGAAGTGCGCAAAATGCAATCGAAGGATGCATCTGGTGACATGCCATGTCAAGGATGGGCTGTGGTGGTAAGCAGAAGCTAACTCTAACTTTCTAATCTAGCTATATTATCGTTTGTTATTTAAGAACAGTTATTAGCCATCAAGACAGACAACATAGCAGCAAGTAGTAACATTTGGGTGTAACGTTATAATTGGATCATGTCATATTAAAGAGCCAGAAGTCTGAAATTAGCCCTAACTTCAGTAGCATTAATATTACAAAACTTTTGGAAATAACTACAATATGTTCTAGTTATCCCGTATCATATGCTATTTGATATTTTTATGTGTGGTAGTCTATTTCTCAGGATTTTGCCTTCTTTTTCCTCAGGGTCTGTAAGCATCATAAAAGTTCCCCAAGATCTGTACGCAGTGGCTCAATATTCAGCAAATCTCACATCCCTTTGACAAAATGGCTTGAGTTCATGCACAGGTACAGTATTCATATATTAAAGAAATCAAATTTAAGTTTCTTAAATAACATATTTAGCAGTGTGATTTATATATGTGTAGTTGATGTAGGATCCTTTACATAGTGGATATTAGGAACACTTTTCAATACATTGCACTCCAGTACACCAGAACAACCCATAACAACCTCAATAATAAATATAAAGTATAATTATCATCTTTCTGACAATGTCACAGGTGTCTTCTTGCACCTCATACAGTACAAATTGGAATGGCACTAACTCATGCTCGCCTAGTACAGTTTACTTTTAGTTTCATGTCAGCCCAATTCAATGACAGGATATTATGCAGGCCATGTCAATTAGGTTTCCTAATGACTTTTCTCCTTCCTTCAGATTTGCACAAGGTTTGCAGTTGAAGCAACTTGCCATGATCACTGAGGGGATAGCAGCAAGCTCCAGGACATTGACAAAAATGGCGAAAGTACTCAGAAAGGTTGTCACATTACATACTAGTCTCTAACTATAATTGATTAGGTAAAAAATAGATGCTTGATAAGTTACTACTGTAGACAATTGGATTCAATATTGCTACACAATTATTTGGTACACTCAGTGACACATGCAATGTTACATAGTCCTAAACTTGTGCACACATATTTATCAAATTCCATACTTCAGCCATCGTTACAACTCAACTTGCTAATGTTTTATTTCTTCATTTGAAGGTGTGCATTGCTGCCCTCAAGCGACTGAGGAAAAGAGGAATGAGGATTGGTGGTCGTCATCGATTTGTTGTTATCGACGAGAGCAAATTTGCCCACAAACGAAAGGTGGGCTGTTTATTTGTATGCATCTGTACTATATTTAAACCAAGATTTTATGACAAGGGGCGGTTGTGCTCATTCTCATTCTATGATTACTGTCAAGGAGCAATGCAAATGCTCTTGTTCTGCAATGTTTTATTTTCAATCAGCATGAGAACAATCAGGCAGTCAATATTAATAATTAATTATCATCACCCTCTTAAAATATTGGCTTATGTCATATTTTCAAGTTTTTCGAAACCTGAACCAATATCTATATTTGGTTCAGTTTTTTCTGTTTTTGTTTTTTTAACTTGAAAATATGACTTAGGCAAATATTTTAAGAGGGTGACGATATACAAGCTGTAAATGAGGATTGTGCAGCACACCCTCTGACCTGTTTTTAAAATGCAGAATAATACTTTATCCTGCAGCGCATGTGGAAAGGACACATATTGAAACCCAAAGCTTATTAAAGTTTTTGTCTTTTCTTATTTACTTTCAGTACCATCGTGGTCGATGTGGCAACACTTGGCGCCGTAAACGGCAGTGGGTCTTCGGGATGCTGGAGGTTGACGGGAATTCCAGAAGACCCATTCTGAGACTTGTCAGGGATCGCACAAGACAAACCCTTATAGGCCAAATTAGACGCCATATAAGACCCAGAACATCCATTCTCACTGATGAATGGCGTGCCTACAAGGGGCAACTTGCTCAGTATGGATATGGTCAGTATTCTGTCTGCCATAAAAAAAACTTTGTTGACCGAGAGACTGGTGCTCATACTCAGCATATTGAGCGTGCTTGGCAGAACTACAAGCTGGAAGTATGGCGCCATAGAGGTAATCGTACTCCTGAGTCACTGAAGCTTCATCTGAAGATGATAGAGTGGCACCACTGGTTAGGTGTACGCCATTACAATGGTGTCTTGGGCAGACTTTTTCATGATTTAAAAAAGCAAGTCAAGTAAACATCAAATATCGGACTCAAACTTTGCCTCATGGCACTTAATCATGTTCTCTCCTGACTAGATCCTTGCTTGTGTTGTATCAATTCTCACATGTATGCTGCTTTAGATAAACATCATCTGCTCTGGAACCCTCTGTTTGAGAAGTAATACAAATGATGCAACAGTTTATGTTTTCTGTTTTGTGTTGTCTCTTGACTTGTCTGTTGCTTTTGTTAAGGTATTTAAATCATTTGACAGTATAATTACACTTAATGACATCTTAATGAAAGGTTCAAATTGTTCCACTTTACTTGAATTCATAGAAAACAGTCATGACACTGTTATAACCTGATTTAACTATGTAATTACACTTAATGACGTCTTAATGAAAGGTTCAAATTGTTCCACTTTACTGGTATTCATAGAAAACAGTCATGACACTGTTATAACCTGATTTAACTATGTAATTACACTTAATGACGTCTTAATGAAAGGTTCAAATTGTTCCACTTTACTTGAATTCATAGAAAACAGTCATGACACTGTTATAACCTGATTTAACTATGTAATTACACTTCATGACGTCTTAATGAAAGGTTCAAATTGTTCCACTTTACTTGAATTCATAGAAAACAGTCATGACACTGTTATAACCTGATTTAACTATGTAATTACACTTAATAACGTCTTAATGAAAGGTTCAAATTGTTCCACTTTACTTGAATTCATAGAAAACAGTCATGACACTGTTATAACCTGATTTAACTATGTAATTACATTTAATGACGTCTTAATGAAAGGTTCAAATTGTTCCACTTTACTTGAATTCATAGAAAACCGTCATGACACTGTTATAACCTGATTTAACTATGTAATTACACTTCATGACATCTTAGTGAAAGGTTCAAATTGTTCCACTTTACTTGAATTCATATAAAACAGTCATGACACTCTTATGAACCGATTTAACTATGTAATTACACTTAATGACAGGTTCAAAATAAAAAATGACAGTTATAAACTCATTTGGCAGTGTAGTTACACTTAATGACATCATAATGAAAGGCACAATATTTAGGACACAATCATAATGGTCTTGTGACAGCTAATGTCAAAATGAACCACATATGACAGTTTAATGTCATGTTATCATATAAAGCTAAATAGTTTTTTAAAGTTTGACAGTGAGGTCTACTATGTCATGTTTATGACAGGGTATGTTGTCTTGGCTTATGTCAAGTTGTCATAACAAAGACATCTCAAACAATGTCAACTTTGCATCAAAGGTGACATAATTTACCGAATGACACTTAACGACAACTGTCATAAGCATTCATTAATGTTCATGACAGGTGTCATGTCACGATTATGACAGTGTTATGACAGTCTTATTCACCCCCATTCAAATAAAGTGTTACCGATTAGAGCAGTTTTCCAGGAACTGGGAAAAACACCTTCATTAATGGACCAATTAATATTTTTTTAAATAGGAGGGATGAGTGCCTCTTTATGGGTTTTAAAGAGATCATATTATGTTAATTTTCAGGTTCATACTTTTATTTGGGGGGTCTCAGTAAACATACGTTTACATACTTTAATTTTTTTTAAAATATATATTTTTCAAATGGTGCATTGCTGCAGCAGCCCTTTTCACACTGTGTCTTGAACTCTCCGTTTTAGCTATGGAGTGAGACATTTGGCCTCTGTTCAACCTTTGTTGATAGTTGCACATGTGCATTACTTAACAGACAGGATGTAGCCAATCAGACGCAGAGTAGGGCGGGTCATGCCGAGCAAGGTAGTGTGATCCAAATAATGCTGCTATAGCTGGTAACCATGGCTGCGGTACAGCCGTATGTATTTTATAACGTCTATATAAATATATATATTTATTTATGATGCCTGTTACATAGTGATGGACATAAGTTACAGAAGTAAAGGCTCGACTTCAAACCAGGCATCAGGCAGTGCAGGAGCAGTGTTTTTTGTGAGAGAGAGTCCCTTTGGCATGGACTTTTCGGCTTTTTCACTTTGCAGACCTTTTACATGCACAAAATTCTACAATAAAGGAAAGGCAAAAACCCCAAAAGCATAATATGACCTCTTTAATAAACACTATGTCCATCCCATATACATCCTTTGCCCTTGAACCATTGATGGAAGAAATAATCATATTTACTTTGGAGTTGGTCTCTAAAAGTCAGAATGGGAGCATCAGTATGTAGAGGGTTGAGAGAGTACTTAGGTCCATAGAAATTCTGAGATAGAGTTTTTGTAAAATCAATAACATAAGAATTAAATGCTGTTGCCACTTAACTTGGATCATGGGTCACATTTCCCTCTATATTTAGTTCTATTGTTGTATTGATGGCATTAGATTTCCCTGTATTTATTTTTTTTTTATTCTGCCAGATTTCTTTGGTATTACCCTTCGCTTCACAAATAGGATTACAAAAAAGTTGCTTTTGCCTGGCTGAGCTCTTTTACAACCTTATTTCTTTGTGTGGTAAATAAACGCCTCTCATGAACCACTTTATTTTTGAGGGTCATCTTGAGGGCATGATCCCTTTACCTGACAGGTAAAGTAACCATATATTCTCATTTATCCAAGGTAGATGGTTTCTTTGGCCTGGTTTGCATTTCATTTCTTTCATAAAACTGTATAGAGTTGTTTCAAGTTTCACCATGAAAGAATTACAGTTGTCACCAATACTTTTATGTACAAGATAATAATTCCAAATTATTTTTTTATTGCATTTTCCAGATTGGATAACCGACGTTTAGGAATTTTATACTGATCTGACCTTGTGTAGGTTGATAGATTAAACCTCCTTTTAGTGAGCTTTCTTACAATCAGAATCATATTACAGATGAATATAAGTCGCTATCATTGTGAATGACATTTGGGCTGAGAGATTTAATTTGGCACTGAAAAGTTTAATGGCGCGTTGTTTCACAATTGCAGGATTTATCTTACACTTTGTCACGTTTGATGATGCACAGTTTTTTCCGTGAAGGGTGTCACAATGCTTGACAGGATCACTGCTGGTGATGTAATTAAATCAGCTGAAAAGTCTGACAGCTTCGGTGGTCAACAGATTGCTTTTTAAAGCAGTAAATCCATACCCTGGTGTATTATCCAACCGAGGATAGTGATGGATATTCTCTGCATCGATGATGATCTGGACCGACTTCCCCCTCGATCGGTCCTGGATTAAGATGAACATCTCCCGCAAGCAGGAGGGTGATCCAGAAAGTTTCCACAGCAGTAAGGGAGACTTATAATGACGTATAATGATCATTTTATTTGTGAAGTTAGCATTTAAGGATGTTTGCTTTTCCATTATTGAGGACAGAGCAAATTGTCCGACAGGCCGACAGTTGTCAGTATATCTACAGAACAAAGGGAGCTTGAGATGTTTGGAACAGCTGTTTTCATTCCCTGTGCGTTGACCTTGATTGAGTGTGTTAAAACATGGCCACACTAACTTGGCAACAAGAGCCACAATGTGATGCTGATCAGTGTGGTAATCTTGAAATGAAGGAAGTTGCCATGCATATGGTATTGCTATTTCAGAGAAAGTTTTTGAAGATTTTGAAAGCTGGATGGCAGCGAGGCAGCACCTGACCTACCGCACGCCACCTCTTTGCTTACACGTCTCTGTGCCTTCACACATCTTTGTGAACTCTGGTGACAGTTTATCAGATAGAATGGTGCTCTATCCTGCAATAAACCATCTTGCCATTTGGTCTTTGATTCGTTGATGGCTTCAAGACTATGTCCTGGTGTGTTTGGAGTCATTCTGTCATTCATTCATTCATTCATTCTGTCAGCAATAGTTTAATTACTACATTTACTATTCATTCATGCCTTATCATTCATTCACTGCAGACTCATTGCGAACAACACTGGACTATATTGCCCCCCTGAAAAGGAAACCTATAAAACACAGGAGGTTAGCACCCTGGTATAACTCGGATACCCGCAAATTGAAGCAAACATCACGGAAATTTGAAAGGAAATGGCGTTCCACCAACTTGGAAGAATCCCGCTTAGCCTGGAAAGATAGCCTTAAAATATATAGGAAGGCCCTCCGCAATACCAGAGCAAGCTATTACTCGTCATTAATAGAGGAAAACAAAAACAACACCAGGTTTCTTTTCAGCACTGTAGCCAGGCTGACAGAAAGTCACAGCTCTACTGAACCATGAACCACTACAACGCTCAGTAGTAATGACTTCATGAGCTTCTTTAATGATAAAATTTTAACTATTAGAGACAAAATCCATCATCGCTTGCCCTCAACTGGCACTATTGTATCTTTAAACACAGGAACCTCAGAAACAGTTGTAAATTCTGACTTATATTTAGACTGCTTCTCTCCCATCGACCTCCACCAACTAACTTCGATGGTTTCTTCATCTAGACCAACAACTTGTCTCCTAGACCCCATCCCAACTAGGTTGCTGAAAGAAACTTTACCTTTAATTAGCACATCTCTACTAGAAATGATCAACGTGTCTCTATTAACAGGATACGTACCACAATCCTTTAAACTAGCTGTAATTAGACCGCTCCTTAAAAAGCCTAATCTTGATCCAGAAGCTTTAGCCAACTATAGACCTATATCCAACCTCCCTTTCCTCTCCAAGATCCTTGAGAAAGCAGTCGCCAACCAGCTATGTGACTTTCTTCATAAAAATAGTTTATATGAGGATTTTCAATCAGGTTTTAGAGCACATCATAGCACAGAGACGGCACTGGTGAAAGTTAGAAATGACCTCCTAATCGCTTCTGACAAAGGACTTGTCTCTGTCCTGGTCTTACTAGATCTTAGTGCTGCATTTGATACCATTGATCATCACATTCTACTACAGATACTGGAACACTTAATTGGCATTAAAGGACCCGCATTAAACTGGTTTAAGTCCTATTTATCGGATCGATTTCAGTTTGTACATGTTAATGATGAGTCATCCCTGTATACCAAGGTTAGTCATGGTGTTCCTCAAGGCTCCGTGCTTGGACCCATACTATTCACCTTATATATGCTCCCTCTAGGAAATATAATTCGGAAACACTCCATAAACTTTCATTGTTATGCAGATGATACACAGTTATACCTACCAATAAAGCCAAATGAAACTAATCAGCTTACTAAACTCCATGCATGTCTCAAGGACATTAAGACCTGGATGACCTGCAATTTTCTGCTGTTAAACTCAGATAAAACCGAAGTTATAGTACTTGGTCCTAAACACCTTAGAGATGCATTATCTAATGATATAGCTAGTTTGGATGGCATTAACTTGGCCTCCAGCACCACCGTCAGGAATCTGGGAGTTATCTTTGATCAAGATATGTCCTTCAACTCCCACATAAAACAAATTTCAAGGTCTGCATTTTTTCATCTACGTAACATTGCAAAAATCAGGCCCATCCTGTCTCAAAAAGACGCAGAAAAGCTAGTCCATGCATTTGTTACTTCCAGGCTGGACTATTGTAATTCTCTATTATCAGGCTGCCCTAACAAGTCTCTAAAGAGTCTCCAGCTGGTCCAGAATGCTGCAGCACGTGTACTGACAGGAACTAAGAAAAGAGATCATATTACTCCTGTATTGGCCTCTCTGCACTGGCTCCCTGTAAAATCAAGAATAGAGTTTAAAATCCTTCTCCTCACTTACAAAGCTGTTAATGGTCAGGCACCATCATATCTCCAGGAGCTCATACTACCCTATCACCCAACTAGAGCATTACGCTCCCAGAACGCAGGATTACTTGTAGTTCCTAAAGTCTCCAAAAGTAGAATGGGAGCCAGAGCCTTCAGTTATCAAGCTCCTCTTCTGTGGAACCATCTTCCTGGTTTGGTCCGGGAGGCGGACACCCTCTCTACCTTCAAGAATAGACTTAAGACCTTCCTCTTCGATAAGAGCTTATAGTTAGGGCTGGGCCAGGACAGCTCTTAGTTATGCTGCTATAGGCCTAGTCCGGGGGACAATGACACACTAAGCTTCTCTCTCCTCCCCTCTCCTCTCCTCTCCATCTGTATACATTATGCCTGTATACATGCCCCATCTCTGCATGTCACTGACTTACTTCTTCCCCGGAGTCCTTGTGCTTTCTAGTCCTACAGGCTCCCATGGATCCTGGCCGCGCCCGGGTCGTGGATCGTGGATGCGCCCACTGCTATGGCCCTGCCTGATCGTGGATGCGCCCACTGCTATGGCCCTGCCTGATCGTGGATGCGCCTACTGCTATGGCCCTGCCTGATCGTGGATGCGCCTACTGCTATGGCCCTGCCTGATCGTGGATGCGCCTACTGCCATGACCCTGCCTGACACCCACCACTACTGTCGCTAATATTAGTCACATCTCTGTTACATACGTTCCACTACTATTATTGTAATGCATTACCACATACCATCCTTACCATTAATCACTACTACTGTTATCACTAGTAATCACATTTCCATGTGCATTTCATTATTATTGCTGTAATACATCTTTATGTACTTTCACTCCTGTCAACCATCGCTTATAATTGAATACATTGTGATCTTGTTGATCTGCTCTGTACATGCGACATCTATTGCACGTCTGTCCGTCCTGGGAGAGGGATCCCTCCTCTGTGGCTCTCCCTGAGGTTTCTTCCGCATTTTTTTTCCCTGTTAAAAGGGCCTTTTTTTTGGGGGCAAGTTTTTCCTCACTCGAATAGAGGGTCGAAGGACAGAGGGTGTCGTCTCTGTACAGATTGTAAAGCCCTCTGAGGCAAACTGTGATTTGTGAATTTGGGCTATACAAATAAAATTTGATTTGATTTGATTTGATTTGATTCATTCACTCTAGCTGTATATATGTACCTACGTATGTTGATTGGCCCTTATTCATAATCCATGTCCCTTAGCAGTTAAATAAATATCTAGAATTAAGTCCTTGTATTTGGGTTTTTCTTTATGACAGAGATGGAGGTCAATGTATTCAGAATTTACAACTTTTAGATATAAGACTGATATGATGAATTCCCCTCAAAATTAATTAATCAATTGATTAATTAATCAATGGAGGTGGTGCCCCTTCTAACAAGTGCTTAATAATATTTCATATATGTGGTGAGAACTCGAGTTATACAAATAAGTGGCTATCATTTAAAGTTCCAGTCTGTTGTGTGGAATTCCCTGATACATTTTAAGATCACATCCCGACACCTGTTCTATTTAAGCATTTAAGCTCAGGTTCCAAATCACTGGTTACACATACTGTCCCTTGCTCGCCGCTTGCTGTCACTCTCCATCATACAGGCACTGGTAAATACCCCCACACGATATGTGTATGTGTGTATATGTTCACCAACAGCATTAACGTTACATTGGAGTATGTACTACACTGCACTACTTTATGTGTCTCTGTGCTTTGGGCGGTCATGTGGCAAATGTGTGTGAATGTGTGTGTGTACAGCTTCTGACCCTTGGCTCTCAGCAGAAGCCAGCGTCTGTTGTGGAGCCCTCTAATGGATGCCCAGCTGGAGTCAGGCACACACAAGGGCAGCCAAGGTCACAGCAACTGCCTCTTAGAACCCCATCATTTGGCAGAGCTCTGCAGCCTGCTGTCTGCCCCCGCTGTATGTGTGTGTGGGTGTGGGTGTGTGTGCATCTGTGTTGTTCTGTCTGTGTGTTATTTGCATTTGTGTTTCTGCATATAAATTGTATTTTTGTGTCTGATCTTGCAATTTGCTGTGAATTTGTGTGGGAGTGTCTGTGCCTTGAAAAGAAGGATCAACAAAGGTAAATCTAGGGTCAAGCAACACACACTCATCCTTCACACACACAAAAAGATAAATACAAAAATGTTAATCATGGGTTGTAAATAGACTAGAAGCCACTAATTATATTGGGTCAAATATATAACTAATGTCAGCACTTAATTAAAGGGCGCTTGCAAGACAATTTTCAATTGCCGGACTGCTTTTTGCCTTTGAAGTTCTTTCAGTTTACAATGCATTGCAACAGGAAAAACAAACCCAAAGCCAACACAAGGAAAACATATATAATTAAAATATACAAATAATATTACAAAAAGTTCTGGGGATTATTTCATGTTTCAATCTAACATCGTACAGTACCAGTATATTCGAGTGTAGAGTCAGCACATTGCTTACTGTTCTTTCGAGCACCATGAGAGAGATATACAGATACAGAGAGAGAGTGTGTATGCTAAACTTGTTTGTCTTGTGTGGTCCACTGGTTTGATCTCCAATGCAGGCTGCAGGACTTGAAGCATAGAATATCAAACAGAATGCTACAGATGGCCAGGGTTCTTCCTCAAGAATCAGACATGCTGCTTAGAACAGACATGCTGCTGCTTGATATGTGTGTGATGCAAAACTGAAACCACTTTGGAATGCAAGCTTTGTGCTTTGACGCCAGAAACACAAAATGTCATTCGCAACAATGAGCAACAAAATTGCACAGGGAGGATTTCAAATTGTTTTGGATAAAGAATACTTAGACTCCTTCCCCCAACCCAATACAATAGGTATACCCAACAGCAACATCTTACCTCGAGTCAGACAAACTGCTACTGCTAGTTTTGAGTAAACTGGAGCTGTCATTTTCCATGGTGTGTTTAATATTGTCCTGTTGGTGTTGTTCCTCGAACATCATAATTAATGTTGTTCCAGGATCATCTCTGAATCTGACCAATCACACTGTTGTGATGGCATAGCTTTGCAACTTGTGTTAATGTTGTACTAGGACCATTGTTTAAACATAACTTAAAAGAAATACCGATGAAAACCACATCTGAAGTAAGCTTTTGCAGATGAGTGGATTATGTATGGGACTCTCACTCAGGAGACCAGGGATTGCATCCTGCTTGAACTATGCTATTATACTGTTGAGGTTTAGGCAACTAAAATGCTTGGTTAGGTTCAGGGGACTAAAATATTTGGTTAGGTTTACGGAACTAAAATACTTTGTTAGGTTTAGCCAAGACAGATACTTGGTTAGGTTAAGGCAACTAAAATATTTGGTTAGGTTTAGCCAAATCAAATAATTTGTCTGGTTTAGGCACATAACATTCTTGGTTAGGTTTAGGGAACTAAAGTGCTTTGTTAAGTTTAGGCAACTAAAATACTTGGTTAGGTTTAGGGAACTACAATACTTAGGTTTAGCCAACAAAAATACTTGGTTAGGTTTAGGCAACTAAAATACTTGGTAAGGTTTAGCTAACAAAAATTCATGGTTAAGTGTAACCGGTCTCAGCCCCAAATTGCTATATCAGGCACTGGGTGGTACAGAGACAATATAGAATACAAGAATAAAGAAACCAATGATCAATAGGACTAGTGCATCAGAAGAAATGAGTGTTTAGACGCTGAGATATAAGTTACAAAAGCAAATAAGACTCATCAACGACAGGTACGTTTTATAGAGAAAATATTTGTGCTGTATTAGTTGCTTGAAGACATGAAATGAAATAAAATGTAAACAGAAATAAACATTTAAGCACAGCAATCAGTGTATTCAGTCTCTTTGAAACAAAAATCATTCATTGGGTTATATCAAATGGTCTATATAACATTTTTAATCTTAATCTTTTAAAGCTATTTTTAAACCATTTAAATATTCATTTAATCTTGCTAGATTTTGGACCTACTTGAAGCCAATTTTTAAACCAATTTCATTTTTTTTTTAATCTGTTTTAACCTATTTTATTCTTATTCTAATCTGTTTTTAGATCACTAGTCCAGTCATTATATGAAAAAACCTAGGACAAATTGCAATAGTAGCAAACTCAAAATGGGGTTCAAAATTTTACTTTTAGATATCACTATAAAAACGCACAAGCTGATTACACACACAAAGACAAAAAAAAAAGTCAATTACAACTTCATTGAATTATTCTGTTTACTCATGCAAAACACACATTATCTTATTTGATATGCACCAATTAGCATACATGCTAGAACTAATCAAAACATTTGATCAAGTCATTTTTTTCTTTTTGAAATATTAGTAGATAGGCTCTGTGGAGCTCAGTCCATGAGGATGGAGCTCAGGGGTTTATGTCCGTGGGGATAGGTCCATGGAGATGGGGGCTCTGGTGTCTGGGCAGGGCAGGAGATAAGGCTGAGGGATGAACAGGAGACGGGTAGTAAGGATAATGCATGAAGAGGACAGAGAAAAAAAGAAGGTAAAGTACAAAAATGGCTAGACTGGTCAAATAATTAAATCACTTACACAATACAACACTACACAATCTAATCTTCATCCTCATCACAGGCCATCTGTTCATACAGCTGGATCCTCTGCAGTGTCCACAGGCCAGACTGCACTCCATGGTGTTTTTTTTGCAACTGCATCTTAGCGTGCTGCAGTCAGACTGGCAGTTGCATCTTATGACCCTCAAGAGCTTCTCAGGTGCAGGGTTAGGTGGTCTTGACTGGCACAAATCCCTCGCCAGACTTGAGCCAACCCCAGTCCGTCGGACTACGTTCGTCTGTAAGAAAAGATGCACTTTACCATTCATCATGAGTATTTGGTACTGTCCCAGCAGGAATGAGACACACAATTATTGTTATATTGACACACTTAAATGGATGAATAAACATAATCAGTGCAAGAACAGTAAAAATGCAAATGTACCGGAGGTTGATGCCTTCCACTCCTGTACTTGTAGGTAAACTCTCAGGCTGTGGTATTTTGCTGGTATCTGAGGGAGTCCAGGGTGTCTGCTGGCTTGCCATTGTACAGTATCACCAATAGCTAATTACCAATTTAACGACAATTTAAAAACAACAATAAACTTCACCATTACAATAAAACAACATTTAAAAACTATATTAGGCTACTAGCATGACTGATTTGTTAAACCCCAGCATTGGTATTGTGAGGAAAGCTTCCACTTACAATAGCAGACCATCAAGCACGATGCGACAACGCATTGTGAGCTTTTCGATCAGCTATTGTCAGTGGAAGCTTTCCCCACAATTACAGAAAACAGAAACAACACTAGCATTCAGCCCTGAGTCCGGTTACCCATATGGGGTTTAAGTGGTAATGTAACATTAGCTAAAGTCAAGAGTGATGCTGACACAGTTCAGTACACATAGTCGTCAACATTATTTAAGCTATACTGTAAATTTCCATATCTATCATAGTAATGTTAGCTAGCATGGTTAATAGCTAACTGGCTTAATCTTACATTAAACAATACTTTGAAATGTTCACATCTATAGTGCTTATTAGATGTTACTTGATGTATAAATATATATATATATATATATATATATATATATATATATATATATATATATATATATATATATATATATATATTTCTTACCTGCAACGGTCTCCGACTTTAGAAGAAATGGATAAATATTCCTAAGCTGTTGGGCTGGTTTACATTGATGTCAGCCATCTTGATCTTGTTATGTTGGGTGGCAGTGTTGGGGAGGCTCTCTGGTGTCCCATGTAGAGGCTTATATGCATCACTGCCATTAAAACCTATTCTTATAATAGAAAATGATATTTTAACACCTGTCCACTGTAGTGACCGGGTGAAAGGGTTAAAAAAAAAATACTGTATGAAACAAAATATATAATTCCTGTGTATAGTAAATTTAAAATAAAAGGAAAGGCTACATCTGATTATTTATTTTTGAGAGTTAATGTTATCTCACATCTATACCTCTGCAGCTTTTCCGATGGTGGTGAGAGTGAGTGTAATAGATAACATTCCTATCATTAGTTTATATTGATGACCATTTTTGGGTTCATGAAATTTCCAGTAAAGCAGCTTTTTTTGCCACTACACTACTATGGGGACTAAAATCACAAATGAATAGCCTACATCTGGGCTCATTGGATGCACAAGAGTCTCAGCTGTCAAGAAATACCAATTTATGCAATGCAATTCCTGTTTAAGAACTCCCAGTGTGCAGAAATGGGCAAATACACAGTTTTTATAATAGGCGGAAATTACATATTGGTACAGTATGCAAAACACTACATGATTCTTGCCCAAAACTGCATGGGCTTAACAGAAATGTGGTACGTCTGTATAGGGGAGGCTTATATGTACCCATGTAACCCATTTCCATTAACATATATTGAGGTGGAAGGTCAAGGGACCATTCGAAAAACGGTGATGGCCGTTTTTCCTCCCCAAAAAATCGTCTAACTTTTAATCATTAGGTATGTAGCCCCCTTCCCAATGAGCTAGCATGACATGGTTGGTCTCATTGGAAACCTGAGGTTGTTTAGAATCAAATGGTATCTTTACTTTTGAGCTATCTCAAAATTTGAACGTGCCACAATCTCTGAAATACAGTGTTGTCAGTGATCCTGCCAGCAATCAAGTAGGTGTCATAGGGGTAACAAAACATTGAAAAAAACACATTTCCCGTGATGGGATTCCTTGAGACTTTTTTTCTCTCACTAAAGACATATTAAGGATACAAAATCAGTTGAGTTTGCTACTATTGCAATTTGTCCTAGGTTAAGCCTAATTCTGGCCTAAAATTACTGGACTACACCCTTTGAACCTACTTTAACTTATTAAAGCACTGAATTTATCATGTAAGCTAGTATTAGAGCCTACTAAACACACACTGTGGTCCCTTTAATGAATTAATTATTTTGTGAGTTTGCGAAACACCTTAAGACCTCAAATCAAATCAAAATCACCTGTAACACTCTTAAAGTGAGATGGACTCTTTAAATTACAGCATCCTTTAACAGGTCAACAAAACATTTTTCTTATCACCTTAAACAATAATCAGGTTTTACAGTTTCCTTTTTCAGTCCAGTGATGAAAAAAACAATTAAAAGAAATAGTCCATAATAGGTGTCCTTTAACAATTATCAGTCCTACCAGATTCCAGAAGAAAGTCACAGTTCAATTCAAATCAGGATAGTTTCATCCACTGGGCTTAGCTCACCACCACTGCTGAACTCTATCACCACAGCCACAGTGAGGAGTACAGCAGAAGACATCCGTTCCTTAAAGGATAACTACCGTTTTTTACAACCTGGACCTTATTTCTGGCAAAATATATGGTCATTTACTCACCCAGATAACTTTGGTGTCATTCGACGTCTTTCGGACGAAATTAAATCCAGTGTAGCGGCGATATATCCATATAATGGGAGAGACGGGGCAGCGACACACAGCCTTTATATAACGCATTATCTGCCACGAAACTAGTTCATTTCATCAATATTTTGTTATGAAATGCTAGCGCTATTAGCCTCTGAGTCCGGGCTCGTCTATTGTCAACATCCGGGGTCTGTAGGCTGATCTACTACCTCTGACCTGGAAGATGTCGTCTCTGAGCTGCGCGCGCACCCGCGACAGCGCGGCTTGTTTACCTGAAGCTGCTACTGCTAGTTTGACCCCGGATGTTGATAACGGACGAGCCCGGACTCAGAGGGGAATAGCGCTAGCATTTCATAACAAAATATTGATGAAATTAACTAGTTTCGTGGCAGATAATGCGTTATATAGAGGCTGTGTGTCGCTGCCCCGTCTCTCCCATTATATGGATATATCGCCGCTACACTGGATCTAATTTCGTCCGAACGACGCCGAATGACACCAAAGTTATCTGGGTGAGTAAATGACCATATATTTTGCCAGAAATAAGGTCCAGGTTGTAAAAAACGGTAGTTATCCTTTAATTCCAAAACACATAAGGCAGAACCAAAAGAAAAGACCCGGCCTAAAGGCCAAAAGAAAATAAAGAATTCTCAATCCGTACATGTCTTTAACTTGAGTGTTACGGGGTTCTATTTTAAACTCCTCCAAAACAAAAAACGATGGCGTAATTGGAAAATTATAAAGTGAAAATATCTTTTATTCTCACCAACCACCACAATGCAGCGGTGCAAATATTTACAAAAGTGAAAATAACAAAATAACAAATAAACTGTACAATAAAGTGAAGGTTGAATTCTTCAATAATCCCCAAAACTTCACAGCAATAGAGCAAAAGTTGAGCCCAGCAGCTACATCTCTCTGTCTCAGATGCCACCATCTCTGTGAGCATCCTGATAAGACTGCCCTTACCCAGCCAAATGGCGCTCTCTTAAATGAAAAAAACCCCTCCCCTGGGCGTATTCCAGCTTCCCAGAATTGATGGTCACCTGACCCTGGAAATGCGTGTCCCACTCTTTTTAAGGGCGGAAGTGGTTTCACTTCCATTTTGCCGGTTAAGCGCGGACAAGGTGAGTGTGAACTGATTGTGTGAGTATGTGTGTATGCGTGGAAATAGTAGAGCGAGCAAGTGTGCACCCTTGATCACGCTACTGAACAGTTAAGGGAATGGATAATTATGCGATGTCTTTCATGCCGACGTAAACGGGTCGAAGAGCTGTGTGGCACGTGTGTGTGTGTGTGTGTGTGTGTGTGTGTGTGCGGACTGCAGCCAGCGTCACCACGAAGCAATGTGCCTTGGGTGTGTGTGTGTGCGCACATGTGTGTGTGTGTGTCTGTGTGTATGCGCTGCCCACAGTCAGTGACGGAGCTGCTCCGTCACATTGAGACAATAAACTATTTTTAAATAATTTTATGACTCCTTACTTTGTCTCTTAACTCTCAAATGAACCATAAACACTCAAATTACCAAAATACCTTCACACATTTATCTTCTTATACAGTGCTGGCCCAGACCAATTTGGTGCCCTAGGCAAGAGTTTAGCTGGTGCCCCCTTGCATCGCATACACTCACACAGAAACTGCATGTATGTATTCAATATTTTTAAAAGTGCATCTGATTCGTCATTGCAATGCAATTCAGTCTAACCAGAGTGCAAAAAGCAGTAAAGTGCAGTGAAATTAATATATATATATACACATACGTGTATATATATATATATATATACATATATATACATATACTGTATATGTATTCCAGGTTATCAGTCCCTTTTTGCAGATCCAGGTGACAATGAGAATAAAAAAAGCATTATTTTAGCAACTAGCTTCTTACAACTATCCAGTTTAGAGTGTATTTATGTAGCTAAGCGACTAGCGCTAGCAATATCTGAACCGAAGACAGAACAAAAGAAAGGCGAAGTAACTTACATCTCCTTCAGAATAATGCGGTGAACAACGGCCAAATCCTTGTCGGTCCAACACACGCACAAAATACCTCAATGGAGGAACTTCTATCTTTACAGTAAAAGTTAAAACATTACGTTTTTCAGGAAAATTAACAGTGCAATGTTGACGCTAATCCCTCTCATGTCCATCTGCTAGCTAACGTCGCAGACTTTGTTTTCTCTCCTTTACTTCCAATCACACCATGAGGCTGAATCCTCATTGTGCGTCTCACATGAACTAAAGGCCTATTTCAGCCACTGGCCACCACAGACTCATAAAACATCCTGAGCATAATCCGGCAGATGTTGAAGGACATCAGCCGTCTCAGAATATAGGGACGACTCTGTCCCTTCCTGTAGAGGGTGTGAGTGTTCTTTACCCAGTCCAGTTTATTATCAATGTGGACCCCCAGATACTTATAATCCTCCACAATGTCCACACTGACCCCATGGATGGAAACAGGGGTCAACACATTGAGCTGTAGATGGTTCCACTCACACCATGTGACACAGTTGTCCACAGCAGTTCTGTACTCATCCTCAACACCCTCACTGATACATCCAACAATTGCTGAGTCATCCAAAAACTTCTGGAGATGACAAGTCTCTGTGCAGTAGTTGAAGTCCGTGGTGTAGAGGGTGAAGAGGAAGGGAGAGAGGACAGTTCCCTGTGGGGACCCGGTGTTGCTGACCACTCTGTCTGACATACAGTGTTGCTAATGGTCTGCCAGTCACATAGTCAACAATCCAGGTCACAAGGGGGGGATCCACCTGCATTGCTTTCAGCTTCTCACCCTGAAATCAAATAATTGGTCAGGTTTAGGCACATAACATTCTTGGTTAGGTTAAGGGAACTAAAGTGCTTTGTTAGGTTTAGGCAACTAAAATACTTGGTTAGGTTTCAGGAACTAAAATACTTAGCATGGCTGTGCCATGGGCTCACTGGTGTGGAAGAAGATGAGAGCAGAGCCCTGATTACCTTCACAGGAACTGCTTCTAGCCATTGGTTCAGGTATGTAGACAACACCTGGGTCAAAATCAGAACAAGGGAAGTGGAAGCCTTCACGGAACATAGAAATGCTGTGGACAGTCACATCAAGTTCACGCTAGAAGATGTCAGAGGAGACAGTCTGCCCTTCTTGGACTGTGCAATACACATTGAAGAAGATAAAAGCCTCAACACGGAGGTGTACAGAAAACCTACACACGCAGATCAATACTTGCTGTTTGACTCTCACCACCCACTGGAGCACAAGCTGGGGGTCATCAGAACCCTAAACCATTGGGCTGAGACCATGCCCACAAAGACAGAGGCTGAAGGAGAAGGAACAGAAGCACATCAGGGGAGCACTTAAAACCTGTGGCTACCCAAACTGGACCTTTGTCAAAACCTCTAAAAGATCCAGCGCAAACAGAGAGGAAGAGACGGAAAAACGTAACAACATCGTCATTCCCATTGTCATTCCTTGTCATATCTGAGAAACTCAGGAGGATCTTCAATAAACATCATATCCCGGTTCACTTCAAACCCCGCAACACACAGACGCATAAACTTGTCCATCAAAACACCCAGGCATAAGCCGCGGACGTCAGTCTTATCACATTCGCTGCTGGTAGATGCGGTGGTTGTTTTGTTGATCGATCAACTGTAATTTGTTTGAGTAAGTAGTGTACTACTCTGAACCAGCTGTCGGCGAGGTGTGTGATTTCCCTTTGTCTGCTTTACGGTGAGTAAGGCAACCTTTGTGTTAAATGAGTTTGTGGCTAATCCTACTGTAGGTCAGCTCGAGCTGTGTAGGAAGCGCGATTTGTTTGAAATTGCTGCTCATTACGATATACTTGTCCCCGTTGATCCTACTCCTGGTGTGGTGGAAGTTGGGCCGGAGATGAAGCCATTTACGTTGCCTCGGTTTGAACCACTCTCAGTCGAGTTGTCTCCTGGTTCAAAGGTAGATGATGAAGCTCAGGATAACTCGTTTGCAATTAGACCAGCAGGGGAGGAGGGAGGAATGGGAGTTTCAGCTCCGGAGGGAGTTGGAGCTTAAAATATTGGCGGTGTAGGCAGAGACTGCCATTAAGATGCGCCAGCTGGAGCTGCAAAAGGCTACTGTCTGTTCTCCTGTCGGTGCCCGGTCTTCTGATAACACTTTCGACGTAAGTAGAAATATTTCTCTGGTTCCCCCGTTTCGTAAGTGCGAGGTTGAGTCATATTTCAGTGCATTTGAGCATATTGCAGTTGCTTTGCAGTGGCCAAGGGATGTGTGGGCCATATTGTTACAATGTAAATTAACTGGCAAGGCTCAGGCGGCCTGTTCTTCTCTTTCAGTGGAAGACAGTCTGGTTTATAATAAGGTGAAGAGCGCTATCCTCCATGTGTATGAGCTTGTGCCTGAGGTGTACAGGCAGCGGTTTCACAACCTTTGGAAAACATGAGGCCAAACACATGCTGACTTTGCGAGGGAGAAAAGACTACTGTTTGACCATTGGAGTTCTGCCTGTAGGGCTGACGACTTGACTTATGTGCATGAGTTAATGCTGTTGAAGGAACTTAAAAACTATTTACCAGAACGTGTTGTGGTTTGTCTGAATGAGCAGAATGTAGCCACTCTGCAGCATGATTCATTTACTCCTAGTACTACTCTGAAACCCCCAACTGATGTGCCAATTACTCTGACTTCTGTTCCGCAGTTGGCTGGTAATGTAGAGAAGTTGTGTTTTTTTTGTCATAAGCCTGGTCATGTAGTGGCTGATTGTGAGTCTCTGAAGTGTAGGCAGCAAGCGTCAGTTTTGAGGCGGCCCAAAGGTGTTGGGCTCATTAAGACTGTGTCCCTGGTGGACCTGCTCAATGTTTCAGGTGAGCCTGATGAATGTTTTAAACTATTCATCTTTAAAAGTGGGGCGGCTGTAGCTCAGGAGGTAGAGCGGGTCGTCTAGTAATCGGAAGGTCACTGGCTCGAATCCCGGCTCCCCCCAGCTACACATCGAAGTGTCCTTGAGCAAGTTACTGAACCCCAAATTGCTCCTGATGAGCAGTTGGCGCCTTGCATGGCAGCCTCAGCCATCAGTGTATGAATGTGTGTGTGAATGGGTGAATGTGGCAAGTATTGTAAAGCGCTTTGAGCTGTCAGTACACTTGAAAAGCGCTATAGAAATGCAAGACCATTTTACCATTTTTACCAAAAGTTATGTCTCCCTCACAGGAAAAGCTGAGGACCAGCATCCGGTCACAGTGCTACTAGCCACGGCTTGCTCGCAGTCCTTCATCCTTTCCGGTGTACTGCCTTTGGGTGCTGAGTCTGCCTGTGATGCGAGTACAGTTGTGAGAGGCATTGAAATGGGGTTTGTACCTGCACACCTCCATGTTGTCCACATTCAGTGTAAACTGATAACTGGTTTCTTCCCAGTAGCTGTACGTGCTTGTTTCACTGTAGATGGTGTTGATTTCATTATGGGGAATGACGTGGCTGGTGGTAAAGTTTTTCCTGTGCCAGAGGTTTTTGGTAATCCCATCCCTCAGTCTGAGCGCGACGACCTGGCTAAACATCATCCAGGAGTGTTTGTGGCTAATGTGCTGACCCGAGCACAGTCTGTTAAGCAGACTCAAGATGTTGATTTGTCTGATTCATTGTTTGCTTCTGTCCTGGCTGAGGATAGGTTGCCCCCTGTTGGTGATGCGGTGGATTGCGCGCACAAGGAGCCAAAAACCAAGCTGCCTGCACCTGCAGAACCCTTGCTGCTGATGCGAAAAGCTCCCAGAAAGGTGATAAATATAAAATATGTTACGTCCCCATAAGCCCAGGGGATGAGGGAGTAACTTGGTAAAAGAAAACCGGGCGCAAAGGAGGGAAAAGAAACAAGGATTGTTAATTTTGTTGAAAAGGGTGTGTTAATGCGCAAGTGGGTTTCACAGCCAGGTGGTAGTGATGATGACTGGAGTACAGTGTACCAAATAGGCGTCCCTCTTGAGTGTAGACAGCATGTACTGGAGCTAGCGCATGAACACTTGTGGTCTGGTCCTTTGGGTGTTACCAAAGCATATAATTGCATCCTCAAACATTCCTTTTGGCTGGGTATGAAGGCAGAGGTAGCGCATTATAGTACAACTTGCCGCACCTGTCAGATTGTGGAAAAGCTGAACCAGGTTGTACCTCCGCCCCTCTGCACCCTATTCCAGCTATTGGTGACTGTGTGGGTCCGTTGCCCCGGACTAAGTCGGGTAATGAATTTATGTTGATGGTGATGTGTGTTGCCACTCGTTTTCCTGAGGCCATTCCTTTAAGGAGAATCACGGACCCAGCTATCACCAGGGCTTTGACCAATTTTTTTTACTACTTTTGGTTTACCTAAAGTAGTACAGACTGACCAAAGGACTAATTCCCTCTCCAACCTGTTCAAGCGAACCTTGCAGTCATTAGGTATTTCACATGCAGTATCTAGTGCCTACCACCCAGAGTCACAAGGTACACTTGAGAGATGGCACCAGACCTTGAAATCGATGTTACGCAAGTATTGTCATGACACTGGTAAGAGCTGGGAAGTAGGGGGTCCCTTTTGTCCTGTTTGCAATCAGGGATGCTAAACAGGAATCACTTGGCTTCAGTCTGGCTTAGCTGGTGTTTGGGCACAATGTGCGGGGTCCGTTTAAAGTGTTAGCGAAAAAATTTACATTGGAGTCCTCAAAAAACTAATGTATTGGATGTTGTCTCCCAGTGTAGAGAGCGCTTGCATTGTGCCTCCACCCTGGTGAAGGAAGTGCTCGCCTCCTCTCAAAGTGGCATGAAGAGGCAGTTTGACAAAAAGGCAGTGGAACGACAGTTTACAGTTTTGCTCATCCCTGGTTCTGCTCTTGGTGCACAGATTTCTGGTCCCTATGTGGTAAAAATCAGGTGTCAACCACAAATTATGTCATCTACACACCTGAACGTTGACGCAAAATGCGGTTGTGCCACGTGACAATGCTTAAGTCTTTAAATTCCAGAGATGTTACTCAGGGAAGCACCCTGTGTTTGCTGGCTCTTAAAGCGGATGGCACACCACGTTTCGGCAGGGTTAATTCTGCCACAGTGCCTGATTCATTTCCTTTGCAGCGTATGGAGGATTGTATTGACAGCATTGATCCCACCACCGTCATTACAAATTTGACCTTCTGAAAGGGTACTGGCAGGTCCCGTTAACACCCAGAGGATCTGCTATCTCCGTGTTTGTCACACCCGACCACTTTTTGCAGTATGACATGATGGCTTTCGGCCTGAGGAATGCACCTGCAACCTTCCAGCGTTTGATGCATTTGGTGTTAGGAGATGTGCCAAACTGTAATGTGTATTTGGATGATGTTGTAGGGTATTCTTACTCGTGGGCTGAGCATGTGTCCACTTTGTCTGAGGTGTTCCAGCGGTTGGCTAAGGCATCACTGACGTTAAACCTTGCCAAGTGTGAGTTCGGTAAGGCCACCGTCTCTTATTTGGGGAAGCAAGTGGGCCATGGTCAAGTCCATCCAGTGGATGCTAAGGTCCAGGCAGTGTTGTTGTATCCTGTCCCATCCACCACACGTGAATTCAGGCAGTTCCTTGTGTAGCAGTATGAAGTTGTGTATAGCGGGTTTCAGCTGTGTGGCTCTTCCCAGCCAATCGCTGTGAGAGAGCACCTTATAAAGGCAGGCAGAAGGCACCTGGTTGTCCTCTTGCTTGACGGAGCCTGGGTCACGTCACTTCCTGATGCCCTCCACTTCCTCTTCCGCTTGGCGGCAGAGGTTCACTTAGGTGTTGCTGCTGGCTGCATGCTGCTCGCCACTCGCTGTTCAACGCTGGCTGTGTGCTGCTCGCTGTCCGCTGCTGGTCGACCCTCGTGTAGCCGAGCGCTTCGCTCCACGCCGTGCCGACCGGGATTGCCTGACCGGGTAAAGATACCGGTGTAGCGTCACAGCACCCCCCAACCCGTCCGCAGGAAATTCGCTGCTTTGCCTCACTGCTTTGCTGCGTTGCCTCGCTGCTGCTGCTTTGTTTCGTTACTATTGCTTCGTCTCATTGCTTGGCTTCGCACTGCTTCGCCTCCAGCTTTTATTTGCACACGCTGTCACAGTGCTCTAACACTGTCTGCCTGGCTCCCGGCTGCTCACTACAGCTGGCTAAGCAATAGCTTGCTGCTCCTTCGTCCAGGTCTTACTGCTGCGTTGCCGTAGCCGAATGGTTGGTCTGCAACGCTGTATTGCTGTGTACTGTCGGACCTGTCGGACCTCTTAACCTGTGTGTGCGTGTGTTTGTGTGTGCGTGTGTGTGTGAGAGAGAACAGTGGGAAAGTTTATTTTATTTCTTTTCGTGATTAGTTGCTCTTTATGGCAGTTTTTTTATTTTTCCTTTGTAACCATTGGTTTCACTGCAACCTGTAATTTTGACTATTAAGTTTGCTTTACGGTTATTTTGGTCCTTGCGGGTTGCAGGTAAATTTCATTGGTGATTATATAGATTCTGTTAGGGAAACAAAAAAATAAAACACGTAGCAGGCCCACCACTAATCTTGATGTTTTAGCTTTTCCATATCTAACATTACCATAGCCAGCTGCTGCTAGCTAACCAGCAATGAGTTACAACATCAAAACACACTTTCAAAACAATGTCTGAATGCTAAAAAAGCTAGCTTGACAGCTATCAGTGCTAGCAATGGCTTTGTTGGTTGTATACGTTCAATTTGATTATATAAGTTGTTTACTTACAGGTGAATGAGACATCGTAAACTTACTGGTAGTCAGACGTTGTGATACAAAACGATACGCTGTCCTCCTCACCGCTCGTGAGGACTCGGACTCCGTTGGCGGTGTTCGGCAGTCTTCGGACGGTGCACGTTTATGGTTTGGGGGGAGCGGCTTCGGAGAGAGGCCTGAGTGCAGGGGGCGGAGTTTACTGGCTGGATACTTTCAAAATCTTTCATGGTCTTGATGGTTTTTCCAACTTTCAGACCCCAGCTTTAATTCTATTTGATTTGTCATTGTGTTAATTATTAGAGATTTTGTTTATTTAATTTCTTGATTTCTTATGTGTGTTTTGTGATTAGTTGCATCTGATTTATTATGTTTCTAGCTCATTGTCCTCTGACTCCCCCATTCAGGTGCTGAGCCTAGGGTGGCGGATTGGTGTCCCGGTGGTGGTGTCCCTCTTTGTGTTAGCACTTTTTGGGTTGATTTTGTTTCACTTTCATTTACTTCACGTTTGGTGTTCCTGGGATCCCCTTTGTTTTGGACCCATCTGCGCAGTAAGTCTCAGCCCTAATTGGCTCCCTGTTTTTGCCCCAGTGAGTGACTTTATTAATGTTGGAGTTTTAAAGATTTTGGAAATTTAACTAATAAATAATATTTTTGTAACCGGAAATGCTGTCTCTGCCTCAATTGTAAAATGGACCTGAGTGCCTTCTTTGATTGAAAATAGTCCTTTAAAAAAAAAGGGTCCGTGGGTGAAACCCCCAGGGTGGCGTTGTATGGCATGAAATTCATTCTTTATCAAGTGCTGCCCAAAGTACGACCCTTGTGCCGGCACAATCTGGCGTTGTCGGCAGGATATGCAATTTGAGAGCGGATGCTTTTCCCTCCTTTGAATGGGGAAACCTGTGACAGTGTTACTATTTTAAGTGTCTGACCTGTGTTTTTTTCTTCTGAGGCAAAGCAGCAGTTGGTTTCTTGGATCTGAGAAGAGTCCTGTGAGGCGCCCGCCCTCCTTCTCCCCTTTTCCCCGGTCTCATCTTCACGGTAGGAAAGCCTTAGCTGGTACAGGTTTGGTAATGGAGGCGGAGTTGCAGAAACTGACACTGCATGAAAAGTGGGATTTTTGTCAGTATGCGGCACTGTAAATTGACGCGGGCCTTGCTTGGCAGTTGTCCGACCATGACCCCCCTCCCCCTAATTCTAGGGGAGGCTTTAACATGTAAATGAAAATGCTGTGAGCTATACACATGCAAATCAGGGTAGCAGGGGGAGTTTTACTCCAGGTGACATTTTTTTAAAAGGTATTAACTTCATAAGAAAATCTCTGGTATAGATAGATCAGGCTCAGTATAGCCTAATTATAGACTCATACATTTTAGCTTGAATTGATTTATTTAATGAAAGTATTGTAGATTAATTACTGTGTATGTCATTAGCAATGGCCAATGTTATGTAAAAAAGATACACAATTTGTTTCAACAATTAGTTTTAATCGGGCTTTGCCACAAATGTTTACTGAATGCAGCATTTAAAATGTTAATTATTGGTTGTGTAATAATATTTGTTAAATGCCTGTAAGAATAGGAAACAGTTGCACAAATGTTGTGTGGTTTTGTTATCCTTGGACCTTTTGTGACTTTGTTACTTTTGGGACCTTTCTGATTCCTGGATCACCTTCGAGGTCAAAGGATGAGGGGGTGGAGGAACTGAGGGGAAGGGGAAGTGGGGGGAGAGGTGTGAGAGTGACGAGCGGAGGAAGGCGAGAGATGCAGGTTACTGTAAAGTGGAAACACAAACTTTTTAATTAATATCTACGCCAGTTTGAGTGAAAGTGTTCAACCAGGACTCTTATAAAAACGTTATTGGTGATGGGTTCTGTCCGTTTGAGTGGACTACTCGGCACAAGACGACAGAGAGGAGTTTAAGTTAGCTTCAGACCTAGCGGCTAGCAGCGCTTTTGCATGGACTTTGCTAACAAGCTAGCGACAAGCTAACCTGATGAGTAAAGCCTGTGGAGCTATGAGACCGACGGCAAACACAAAGACCCCGACGGGGCTGGATAGAGCTGCGTGAGTTTCTCTTCAGCCCGGACAGCGCTACGAACAAGAGCAAGGGTAAGATTTAAAGAATATGCTTTCATTCTGCTGTATAAGGAAACAGATACGTTAATAGATACCGATCTTAACCGTTCATTTTGTTTTCACAGACTAACCTCATAACGAGGCCGTGACCTCCTGTTTGTTCGGAGCTATGTCCGCAAGTCCAGATTTACATGACGCTGATAGTGACGCCATTGTGTGTAAGTAACTTTTACTGTTTTGTTCCTGTTCCTTCCTTGTTTAATTTTACTGTGACTTACGTTTTTTTGTTAATACCACTCTCCTTTACTTGTTTTCCAGCTGCCTGTAAGACAGTAAGACCGAGCTCTGTGCCTCACTGCAGTCGAGATTAGAGGCAATTCCCAAGTACAGGGCAACGTGAACGCACCACAGACGTCTGCAAAATGGACCAAATTCGGACAGAATGCTGCCAGTTACCTACAGCTCCGAGGCGGCAGACTGCACTGTTTCACTTCCACTCCACTCCATTTGCTCTGTTTACTGTTAGCTGTAGCTACTGTTAATTTGTAATGTATGTCTTGTATTTTGTATGCTACTGGACACTTGTAAAGTATCTATCTATCTATCTAGACACGTCACGGTGCTGTAGGATAGGCCTTCTCCTGAGCTTCCTGTTTGTTGTGTGGGCAGAATTGTACATAGTTGTGTGTTTGTGTTTCTGCTAATAAAGCTCTGTCTTTGAAATGTTCCTTTCCTCAATAAATTCATTCATGTCCTTGATGGTAATAATAGTGTAGTCTATAGCATATCATATGATTGAATAAATATTGAATTGAATAAATGGGGTTTACATTTATAATGACCCAGGGTGACCAATAGTGACAGACCTGCCAACCAATCACGAGTGATTTTTCGTGTTTAAAAGTAGTGGTTTCATCCAATCCTGAGTGAGGAAATTCAAGCCAGACCACACATCCTCTGGCCAGGCGTGGTTTCGCTGCTATTCATATGCTAATTGAAGCCGTTCGCACCTCCGCGAGCTCCACATACGTCATTCGTTTCCGACAATTTTCGGCACAGACGAACGCCACGTTCACAGCCTGTTAATTGTCGTTAACTGCCGAAAATTAGGGAGATTTCCGGGCGTTTACGGGGCTGAAAATCCCACTTTTCATGCAGTGTGAGGGAAGTAGTCGCTCAGCTAAGAGCGGATAAAGAGAGGCCGAGACAGGAACAGGTTGTGGCTGTGCCTGGCCGTAGTACAGCGCCCTCAGTTTCTCTTACACCCGCTGCTTCTTCTACTGCCAGTGCTCTTTTAACAGAGCGACTGATTTTTGTGCCCTGAGACAGAAAATGTCCTGGATTTAAGGGAAAGTCAGGGATAGGGTTAACTGAGTGGCTGGAGGAGGTGTAGGCCTGTGTGAGAGCACACCACGTGTTTGCATCCGATCAGGCATTCTTCTTATTTGACCACCTAGAGGGGGAGGCACGTGAGGAGATTAAGTACCGACCCAGTGGAGAGCGTGCATGTCCAGCTAAGATCATGGAGGTGCTACAGGAGCTATATGGGTGTGCAGAGTCCTATGTAGCTTTACAAGAGGCCTTTTTCTCTTGACGGCAGCAAGAGAGAGAGACTCTGTTACACTTTTCATTTGTGTTGATGGGTCTCATGACATCTGTGAAGCAGTGTGCACCCAGTGGTATACCCAATGCAGAGATTTTGTTCCGTGACCAGTTTGTGGAGCATGTGCTGGATGGGGCCCTTCGTCGTGAACTGAAGCAGTTTGTGCGCCGGCAGCCTACAGCTACCTTACTTGAAGTTAGGAGTAAGGTGATCAGGTGGGAACAAGAGGGCTTACCCAGGGGTGTTAGGGGTCGGACACAAGCCTCTGAGTTACGTGAGTTGAGGGAAATGCTAAAGTTACAGCAAGAGCAGTTGAATCAATTGACTCGGAGCATTTCCCGTCTGCAGGGCCCTCAGCAGCATAGCCGAGTAGCTTCTCGTGGTCCCATAATTTGTAGGCGATGCCAGCAACCAGGTCACATCGCTAGGGAGTGGGAGGGGGCCCATGTCCCTTTCTGTACTCAGCCTCCTGCCTCTCAGCCAAGCAGGCCATTCCACCCTGCCCAGGTGCTGGAAAACTAGTGCCCGCAGAGCTGCAGAGCCACAGTTCGGGCGGGGCAGTTCCTGGCTCAGGGTGTGTAGGTGACATGGAAGTGTCCAAGCTCATGTCATCTTGTCCCCATTTAGGTGTGAGCATGGGGGATTGCTGTTTCTTGCTTAGTAGATACAGGGTCCATGGTGTCGACCATTACTGAGTCTCTTTTTCGCCAGCACTTTGAGCCATGGGGCCAAGAACGGCTCAAATCTTGTCACTGGCTGCAGCTCAAAGCAGCCAATGGCCTGGCTATCCCCTACATTGGCTACCTAGAGCTAGACGTGGAGCTTTGTGGTAAGAGGTTACCAGGTTGTGGGATTTTGGTGGTCAAGGATCCTCCTGGTTGTGTGTTGTTGCAGGTTCCTGGCATTCTAGGGATGAAAGTGATCCGCAAGTGCTACAGGGAGTTGTTTGGGCATCATGGCCTGGCTTTGTTCGACCTGCCGGTGGTGTCTGAGGCCCACAAGCTTGTCATGCAGGCCCTGCAAAAGTGCCATCAAGCCAGTGTTGAGGCTGATCAGAGTGCAGGGAAGGTCAAGGTTTGAGGCAAAAGGGCTTGTCGTATTCCGGGTGGTGTGATGAAGATCGTTGTGGCCACATGCTCGAAGCAGTACTCTGGCAGCCTGCCAGCTGGACTGCTTGCCTCTCCTGCCCTGGTGCCGGTGGTATAGGGCACCACCTACATTCCCATCATAAATGTAGGCTCTTCAGATGTGTTGCTCTATCCCCATGCTGTTGTTGGGACCTTAGATACGTGTCGTAAGCTTGCCCGCTGGTGTTACTGAGGTGCCACCCGTGGTGGCTACAGTGCCTTCTCAGTCTGTTTCCCCACCAGTGCAGGATCTGATAGCAGCTATGGAGTTGGGTCGTTTGCCTGCGGAAGCACAGGATAAAGTGAGGGCTCTTCTTGATCAGTACAGTTCTATCTTTTCAGCCCATGATGGGTACCTCGTTTGTACTGACCTGGTTTCCCACGAGATCCCTCTCTTAGATGATGTCCCGGTGAAGCAATGCTATCGGCGCATTCCTCCATCCGAGTATGAGGTCGTTAAAGACCATATTAACCAACTGCTCAGTGCTCAGGTCATTAGGGAGAGCAGCAGTCCCTATGCCTCTCCAATTGTTTTGGTCAAAAAGAGCGATGGCACTCTCCGTATGTGTGTTGACTACGACTCCTTAATAGGAAAACCAGGAAGGATGCTTTTCCGTTGCCCCGCATAGATGAGTCTTTGGATGCCTTGACCGGTGCTCGTTGGTTTTCCACCATGGACCTGGCTAGTGGGTATAATCAGGTCCCCGTGGCAGAGTCTGATCGTCCCAAGACTGCCTTTTGTACCCCCTTTGGTCTTTTTGAGTGGAACCGCATGCCCTTCCCAGCACCCAGCACCTTCCAGAGGTTGATGCAGCAGATTTTCGGTGACCAGCAGTGCCAATCCCTGCTGCTCTATCTCGACGACATCGTGGTTTTCTCCTCTACCATTGAGCAATATCTGGAGAGGTTGGGTGTGTTGCTGGGACGTTTACAGTGTGAAGGGCCAAATGTGAAACTTAGTGAGTGTGCCTTCTTCCAGCAGGAAATCCGTTACTTGGGCCATGTAATTATTGATCAAGGCGTTTCCACTGACCCCAACAAGATCGAGGCCGTCTCCAGCTGGCCACCCCCCACCTGAGCTGCGCTCTTTCCTTGGCTTTGCCAGCTACTACCGCCGCTTCGTAGAGGGTTTTGCAAAGCCGGCTGCACCCCTGCATAAGCTGGTGGCAGAACTGGCAGGTCCCAAATCCAAGCTGGCTGATCAGATAGTCTCTGGTCGCTGGACAGAGGAATGTCACAGTAGCTTTGAGGCATTGAAAGCCAGGCTCACCTCAGCACCTGTGCTGGCTAATGCTGACTTCAGGCTCCCATTCATTTTGGAGGTGGATGCCAGTTATGGAGGTCTTGGGACTGTGTTATCACAGGAGCAGGATGGTAAGGTGAGGCCCATAGCCTATGCAAGCCGTGGTTTGAGGCCCACTGAGCGCAACATGCAAAATTATAGCTCCATGAAGTTGGAGTTTTTAGCACTCAAGTGGGTGATGACCGAAAAGTTTCGGGAGTTAGTCCAGGCAAAATAGTGTTTTACGACAGACTAATTGTAATAGAATTTTTTTCATCATACATCATTTCTATGAGGTGTCCAGAACAACATACTAAAAGTCCTAAGAAATCCTAGTTGGGAAATATGTTTAATTCTCATCAATCCAAGATGTGTGCCAATAAGGCCGGACAACTACACCCCAATTGGGCATTTTTTTTCCTTAACTCCTATCACAATGAAACTTTACACAATGTAGGTATCCGTGAAAAGTACATTTTTTTGTATTACAAGTTTCTTTGAAAATGAATTTAAATATGCAAATGAGCTATACACTAATCAAATATGCCCAAAATACACCCAAATAGGCTTAATTTTTTCCTTTACTCCAACCACAATGAAACTTTACACAACGAGAGTATACATGAAAGGTAACTTTATTTGTATTACAAGCTCCTTTGAAAATGAATTTTAATAAGAAAATTAGCTCAACACTAATTGAATATGCCCAAATTTCATAACACGAAAACTGTCTTTCTACAAAATGTATTGTAATTAGAATGTTTTTGTTGTGTGATATCAAACACACTGGTCAGATTTTCATGAACAATTTCATCAAAATATTGTTGTTTTATGGAATTATGTCAAAAACACCATTCATACATGACGCATGCATATTTCCGTCAAATCTTCACCCAACCATCCTGCTGCCAATGGCTGATGGCAGTGTTGTTTTGGACTGGCCTCTAACCTGAAACCTGCTTGGTTGAACCTACCGGTATAGCCCTCAAGGTCATGGAGGCACACAAGCCTCCCCACCACAACAAGGTAGCAACAACAGGGGAGGTTTTTCTTTAGGGTTTTGTTTTTTTAAGATTTTTTTTTTAAAGTTTTTTTTTAGGATCCTCTGCTCCTTCTCTGTACCTCTTGGTTCTGGCACCCCCTGGTGCCCCGCCCCCTTGCCCCAGGCTTATTTCCCCTCCCCAGATCCCTGCCCTCTGGTACCCCTGCACCTCCCTGTTCCCTCTCTGCTCCTAGACGCTCCTTAATTGTTGACTTTTTTCAGTGCCAATACCTTTCCCATGCCAAATAGGCGAGAAGTAGAATCACAGCCTAAAATGGCATGGATAAAGAGGAGATTGTCACACCATGTCTAGTTCTCACAGTTTACCGCCCTCCAAGACTCAAAAAAGGCTTTTTATCTGAATTTGGTGAGCTTTTATCTAAAATTACTGTTGAGTATGACTCAATCCTTATTTCTGGGGATTTTAATATTCATATTGATAATGCTACTGATTGTTTTGCCAACCAGTTCACCGACACATTATCAGCCTTTGGACTTATTCAGCACACTGCCGAGCCGCCACATAATCAAGGCCATACTCTTGACCTGGTTATTTCTGAAGGCCTTGACTTAACCCCAAAGTGCAGACTAGATGTTGGAATTTCAGATCACTTGTGTATTTTCTTTAATGTCGCTCTGTTGACTGAATATGTACCTGGTTTAAAACTATTCAAAAGATGGTCCATTTGTGCTGAGACATCTGACAAGTTTATTGCTAGATATACATACTCTGTTAGGTCACAGTCTGGTTTTAATTTGTCCTCTCTATCCCTATATGACAATTTGGTCAATAATTTTCAAAATTCAGTGACACACATTATGGATGATATTGCACCTATAAAAACTAAACTAATTTCTGGTAAAATAAAAGCACCTTGGAGGAATATGGAAAGAGTGAGGGCACTAAAAAGTACCTGCCGCAAATTTGAACGCAAATGGCGTAAGACCAAATTGCAGGTTGATTATAGCATCTATAAGGACCTGCTTAGTAAATATAACAAAGAAATTAAAATAGCTAGACAACATTATTTCTGTCAAATTATTACTGAAAATTTAAATAATTCCACTATCGACAAACTGGTTAACCCGCTTAGATCGATTCCTGCTGAGCTCCACTCTTTAAAGAAATGTAATGAATTTGCCACATACTTTAACTATAAAATTTCCAATATTAGAAATAAAATTGTGGTTTCCTCTACTGATGGGTGTGACCACTTTCTTTTCACCCAACACAGCATTGCCAGCACTCTTTCCAGCTTCGCACTGATTCAATCTAGTGAGCTACAAGATGTGGTGCAGCAGCTCAGTTCTGCAACATGTTCTCTTGATCTAATGCCTACAAAATTGTTCAAAAATGTTTTTAGCTGTTTAATAGAGGATGTCCTTGAGATTGTTAACACCTCCCTACATTCTGGAATCTTCCACTCATGTCTCAAACATGCTATTGTAACACCACTGTTAAAAAAGAGTAATCTGGATCCACTTATATTCAAGAATTACAGACCAATATCAAACCCTCCATTTTTGGGGAAAATTCTTGAAAAGGTTCTTCACCAACAATTATATAGGTATCTGTCAAACCATAATTTGTTTGATGTTTACCAGTCCGGTTTTAGAGTTAATCACAGTACCGAAACTGCCCTGATCAGAGTTGTTAATGATCTTAAAGTTAGTACAGACAATCATGAGGTTTCTATTCTAGTACTTCTCGACCTCAGTGCAGCATTTGATACTGTCGATCATGCAATTCTTCTTCAGTGCCTTGAACACTGTTTAGGCCTTAAAGGCACAGTTCTTAACTGGTTTTCTTTATATCTTACTGGAAGATCCTTCTCTGTGTCTATTGGTAATTGTGAATCTGATGAGGTTGGCATTTCATATGGAGTCCCTCAGGGGTCAATTCTCGGTCCTTTGTTGTTCAACTTGTACATGCTTCCACTTGGGTCCATTATACAGCGACATAATATTTCATATCAATCATATGCCGACGACACACAGTTATACATTTCTGTTGCATTTCTGATGCTGATCTTACCTTCTAAAGGCATATCTCTAATATTTCCAAGACTGCCTTTTATCATCTTAGAAACATATCAAAAGTTAGATGTTTTCTGTCTCAGTCAGACTCTGAAAAGCTGGTTCATGCTTTTATCTCCAGTAGACTTGACTACTGCAATGCTCTTTTTGCTGGACTGAAAAAGCAGACATTAAATAAACTCCAGCTTATTCAGAATGCTGCAGCCAGAGTACTAACAAAAACCAAAACGTTTGAGCACATCACTCCTATTTTATCATCTCTTCATTGGCTCCCAGTAAAACAAAGAATTGATTTTAAAATACTTCTTATTGTTTTTAAATGTTGCAATGGCTTAGCTCCTTCCTACGTTGCTGACATGCTCACTGAATACACACCAGAGAGATCCCTTAAATCATCAAATAAAGATCTCCTCACGATACCTAGAATCAACTCCAAATCAGCTCATGGCGCTTTCAGCCACTATGGTCCTACTCTCTGGAATTCTCTTCCACATGAACTATAGTCTGCTACAACAGTGTCCTCTTTTAAAAGCAAACAAAAAACATTTTTCGCAAGCTTTTAGTTATGTTTAAAGCGTGTGTTTTATTTCTGTCTTTCTCCTTTGCTTTAAGAATTGTTATTATTATTAGGGCCCGAGAAGGAAACCTGCGAGGTCCCTATTGTTTTTCGAATGATTATTAGGGCCCGAGCACGAATCTCGTGCGAGGACCTTTTGTATCTGTAAGGATTATTAGGGCCCGAGCACGAATCTCGTGCGAGGACCTATTGTATCTGCTAGGATTAGTAGGGCCCGAGCACGAATCTCGTGCGAGGACCTATTGTATCTGCTAGGATTATTAGGGCCCGAGCACGAATCTCGTGCGAGGACCTATTGTATCTGTAAGGATTATTATTGGGGCCCGAGCACGAATCTCGTGCGAGGACCTATTGTATCTGCTAGGATTATTAGGGCCCGAGCCGAATCTCGTGCGTGGACCTATTGTATCTGTAAGGATTATTATTATTTTTATTCCATCCCCAAGATCGCATTTTTGGCGGCTTTAACATACCCCAAAACTCACCAAACTTGGAACGTATGTCACATGTGGTGAAAAATTTGATAATTCAAAATGATTGGGGGTGGGTGTGGCCAGGAGACTCCATAGCGCCACCTAACGTTGTTTTGTCCCTGCGAACTTTTTCTCGGATCGTCTTGAAATTTACAGGAGTCATGGGTCTCAAGGATTTAGGCTGGAATTATTTTTTTCAGAATTTTAGCTGCAACAGGAAGTCGGCCATCTTGAACGGCGTGCGGCGATTTTCATTTTTCCAACGCTGTTTTCGGGACTTTAGGATGTTCGCAGACTCACCAAATTTGGCCCGTAGCTTCGTACCCATGAGTACGTTAATTCGATACCATAACTGCCCTCATGCGTGGCACGACAGCTCAGTAGCGCCCCCTAACGCCCCCCTTATGGGTTTTCCCATTCATTTTTTGTCATGTTTTCGCTTCATACTTTATGTAACTTGTCCTACATATTTAACGATTTCACACCACAGACTTCAAATCAAATCAAATCAAATTTTATTTGTATAGCCCAAATTCACAAATCACAGTTTGCCTCAGAGGGCTTTACAATCTGTACAAAGACGACACCCTCTGTCCTTCGACTTGCCCCAAAAAAAAAAAAAAAAAAAAAAAAGAAAGGCCCTTTTAACAGGGAAAAAAAATGCGGAAGAAACCTCAGGGAGAGCCACAGAGGAGGGATCCCTCTCCCAGGACGGACAGACGTGCAATAGATGTCGCATGTACAGAGCAGATCAACGAGATCACAATGTATTCAATTATAAGCGATGGTTGACAGGAGTGAAAGTACATAAAGATGTATTACAGCAATAATAATGAAATGCACATGGAAATGTGATTACTAGTGATAACAGTAGTAGTGATTAATGGTAAGGATGGTATGTAGTAATGCATTTCAATAATAGTAGTGGAACGTATGTAACAGAGATGTGACTAATATTAGCGACAGTAGTGGTGGGTGTCAGGCAGGGTCATGGCAGTAGGCGCATCCACGATCAGGCAGGGCCATAGCAGTGGGCGCATCCACGATCAGGCAGGGCCATAGCAGTAGGCGCATCCACGATCCGGCAGGGCCATAGCAATAGGCGCATCCACGATCAGGCAGGGCCATAGCAGTGGGCGCATCCACGATCAGGCAGGGCCATAGCAGTGGGCGCATCCACGATCAGGCAGGGCCATAGCAGTGGGCGCATCCACGATCCACGACCCGGGCGCGGCCAGGATCCATGGGAGCCTGTAGGACTAGAAAGCACAAGGACTCCGGGGAAGAAGTGAAGTCAGTGACATGCAGAGATGGGGCATGTATACAGGCATAATGTATACAGATGGAGAGGAGAGGAGAGGAGAGGGGAGGAGAGAGAAGCTCAGTGTGTCATTGTCCCCCGGACTAGGCCTATAGCAGCATAACTAAGAGCTGGTCCAGGACAGGCCTGGGCCTGTCCTGGCCCAGCCCTAACTATAAGCTCTATCGAAGAGGAAGGTCTTAAGTCTACTCTTAAAGGTAGAGAGGGTGTGCGCCTCCCGGACCAAAACAGGAAGATGGTTCCACAGAAGAGGAGCTTCATAGCTGAAGGCTCTGGCTCCCATTCTACTTTTGGAGACTTTAGGAACTACAAGTAATCCTGCGTTCTGGGAGCGTAATGCTCTAGTTGGGTGATAGGGTAGTATGAGCTCCTGGAGATATGATGGTGCCTGACCATTAACAGCTTTGTAAGTGAGGAGAAGGATTTTAAACTCTATTCGTGATTTTACAGGGAGCCAGTGCAGAGAGGCCAATACAGGAGTAATATGATCTCTTTTCTTAGTTCCTGTCAGTACACGTGCTGCAGCATTCTGGACCAGCTGGAGACTCTTTAGAGACTTGTTAGGGCAGCCTGATAATAGAGAATTACAATAGTCCAGCCTGGAAGTAACAAATGCATGGACTAGCTTTTCTGCGTCTTTTTGAGACAGGATGGGCCTGATTTTTGCAATGTTACGTAGATGAAAAAATGCAGACCTTGAAATTTGTTCTATGTGGGAGTTGAAGGACATATCTTGATCAAAGATAACTCCCAGATTCCTGACGGTGGTGCTGGAGGCCAAGTTAATGCCATCCAAACTCGCTATATCATTAGATAATGCATCTCTAAGGTGTTTAGGACCAAGTACTATAACTTCGGTTTTATCTGAGTTTAACAGCAGAAAATTGCAGGTCATCCAGGTCTTAATGTCCTTGAGACATGCATGGAGTTTAGTAAGCTGATTAGTTTCATTTGGCTTCATTGATAGGTATAACTGTGTATCATCTGCATAACAATGAAAGTTTATGGAGTGTTTCCGAATTATATTTCCTAGAGGGAGCATATATAAGGTGAATAGTATGGGTCCAAGCACGGAGCCTTGAGGAACACCATGACTAACCTTGGTATACAGGGATGACTCATCATTAACATGTACAAACTGAAATCATATTCACTCAGTAGCATCCTCGTACCTTGAAGATGATGGTTTGTCAAAAGCTTTTGCCTACGTTATTCCTGGTGGGTGTGGCAGTGCGGTAAATTTCAATGACCCCCTTATGGCTTTTCCCATTCTATACGGACCCAAGTTCTATGGCTTGTAGTTTCACTATTTTTTCCTACAGATTTAAAACCACAGAGTTCACATTCACTCAGTAGCATCTTCATACCTTCAACAGCCTGCGTTGTGCCTGGTGGGCGTGGCCATGCGGTCAATTTCGATCCTTCGCCATCACGAAGGAAGTCCTTATAACTTCAACATACAATTTCCCATCTTCACCAAATTGGTCACACATGTAGAGGGGCTCGCCCTGAATACGTCTATGCATCAATACTGTGTCATATCTATAGCGCCACCCACTGGACACAGGAAGTCACTGAAGATGTCACTGTTGTGTTTTGTGCGACATGTATCACATTTACTGTAGGTAGGACATTTCCAAAGGCAACGGGCGAGCACACATCTGGGCGCACAGCCTCCAACGGCGCCACAGCCCGACGTACGTGGACTGCGAGGGCCCGTTCATCGCTGCTTGCAGCTTTAATTAGGGCCCGAGCAGGAAACCTGCGAGGTCCCTATTGTTTTTCGAATGATTATTATTAGGGCCCGAGCAGGAAACCTGCGAGGTCCCTATTGTTTTTTGAATGATTATTATTGTTAGGGCCCGAGCAGGAAACCTGCGAGGTCCCTATTGTTTTTGTAATGATTATTAGGGCCCGAGCAGGAAACCAGCGAGGTCCCTATTGTTTTTCGAAAGATTTTTTTTTTTTTTTTCTTTGTCGGAAATGATCACATTTTTCACTACCTGGACATATACGAAAACGCGATTTTATTTGGCAAACATGTTAGGGTTGGCGAAAAATTTGATAATCTGTGGTCGTCGTGAACTTCCACCACTAGGTGGCACTATAATCAAGCAACGTGCGTTTTGGCTCATAACTCCCACGTACTTTGTCGCACATTCAAAAACCTTATATCTACGCGATCAGTGAATTGTGCTGGATCTCGTGATATAGGCCACGCCCATTTCCGGTTACCTAATTTTTTCGCAAATTCGCAAAATGTCGCAAACCTACTTTAGCTAACTCCTCCAAGGCGATTACACCGATTTGCACCAAACTTTGCACACAGCATCTGTGGAGCCTCCTGACCTCAAGTTGTGCTTAGCATGTTGATATTCCAAAGAATACTCAAGTTATTAAATAACAACTTCCTGCAGGTTTCGTACCAAACAGGAAGTGTTGCGTATCTCCACATTGGTTTGTTCGAATGACATGAAACTCAGGATATTCCTTCCACATGTGCCCCTAAGGCTCTGTGCAAAATTTTGGGCGATGACCACTAGGTGGCGTGCTTTAAATTAAAGTAATTTATATCTCAACATTGGTTGGTCTGATTAACACAAAATTTGGTACACTCATTGCCACTGCCCTCCTGAGGATACCTGATGAAGGTCTTACCGATTCGCCACTAGGTGGCGCTCTGGTGGCAGTCTAATTTTATTTTTGCCACTGTGCCCACAGCATAACACTTATGGATATGACATTGATAGGGGTTGTATAGACTGGTCCCTGTAACCCACACACCAAAAATGACCAGCAGGTGGCGCTAAATGGCTCCATAGCGCCCCCTGGAATATTTCAAACTTGAAGCCCCGCCTCCTACATGCACGTACATGAAATTTGGTACACTTATGTATCATGACCAGACGCACAAAAAACCCTCTTGGACCCATAACCTCAGTCCAACGGGAAGTCTGCCATTTTGGTTCAAAGTTGAGATTTCGCCGCCATTGTCACCCATTTCTATGCCTCAGCCTCCGACGGTGCCGCAGCCCTTCAACAGAGGGCAGTGCTGGCTGATACAAACCTCTGTTTATGAGTCTGTAGGGTCACACAGTGTGGTGGTCTTATTATTTGTTCTTCATGTATATTGCCAGGACTTCTAAGCACTTCGGCGTAGTTTTTTAATACTGACTGCAGCACGCCCCGACGCGCGTGGACTGCTCGGGCCCGTTCATCGCTGCTTGCAGCTTTAATTAGGGCCCGAGCAGGGAACCTGCAAGGACCCTATTGTTTTTGGAATGATTATTTTTTATTATTAATATTAGGGCCCGAGCAGGGAACCTGCAAGGACCCTATTGTAATTGTAATGATTAAAACTGCGAGCAGTGATGTACGGGCCCTCGCAGTCCACGCGTGTCGGGGCATGCTGCCGTCGGGGCTTGTTCATGCAACAACTTCCGTTGAGTAATGAAAGGTGAAGGCAGTCAAGGGAAAAACGGTTTTGTCTTGATAACAGCGCCACCTAGTGGTAATTTTTGGTGTGTGAGTTACAGGGGCCAGTGTGTACCACCCCAATGAATTTCATATCCATAAGTATTATGGTGTGGGCACAGTGCCAAAAACAAAATGAAACTGCCGCCAGAGCGCCACCTAGTGTCGGAGCGGTAAGACCTTCGTCAGCCATCCTCAGGAGGGCATTTGCAATAAGTGTACCAAGTTTCATGTCAATCAGACAAACGGATGTGGAGATATAAATTACTTCAATTTAAAGAGCGCCACCTAGTGGTGGTCGGCCAAAATTTGGCACAGAGCCTTAGGGGCTCATGGGGAAGTATTATCCTGAGTTTCATGTCATTCGGACACACCAATGTGGAGATATGCAACACTTCCTGTTTTGACCGAAATCTGCAGGAAATTGCTATTTAATAACTTGAGCATTCTTTGGAATATCAAAATTCTTTTAATAACTTTTTGTCAGGAGGGTCCACAGATGCTGTGTGCAAAGTTTCGTGCAAATCGGTCGAACTGCCTGGGAGGAGTTCGAAAAAGTAGGTTTGCGACATTTTGCGAGCTAGCAAAAAAAAACGGTAGGCGGATATGGGCGTGGCCTATACCCAGAGATTCAGGAGGATTCACTGAACGCGTGGATATAAGGATTTAGAATGTGCGACAAAGTATGTGTGAGTTATTAGCCAAAACGCACTGTCCTTCATAATAGCGCCACCTAGTGGCGAAATTTGACAATGACAACAGATTATAAAATTTTTCGCCAGGTGTGATCTATATTCCAAGTTTGGCGAGTTTTGGGGTATGTTCAGGCAGTGAAAAATGCGATCATTTTGGAAGAAGGAATAAAATAAGAATAATAATAATAATCATTACAATTACAATAGGGTCCTTGCAGGTTCCCTGCTCGGGCCCTAATAATAATAAACATTACAATTACAATAGGGTCCTCGCAGGTTCCCTGCTCGGGCCCTAATTAAAACTGCGAGCAGTGATGTACGGGCCCTCGCAGTCCACGTACGTTGGGCTGTGGCGCCGTCGGAGGCCTGTGCGCCCAGTTGTGTGCTTGCCCGTTGCCTGTGGAAATGTCCTACCTAAATGGGATTCGTGTCACACAAAACACAACAGTGACATCTTCAGTGACTTCCTGTGTCCAGTGGGTGGCGCTATAGATATGACATAGTATTGATGCAGAGACGTGTTCAGGGCGAGCCCCTCTACATGTGTGAGCAATTTGATGCGGATGGGAAATTGTATGTTGAAGTTATCAGGACTTCCTGATTGATGGCAAAAGATTGAATTTGAAGGAAAATGGCGGACTTCCTGTTGGACTGAGGGTATGTGTCCAAGAGGGTTTTTTGTGCGTCTGGTGATATATACATAATCCTACCGACTTTGGTTCATGTACGTGCATGTAGGAGGCAGGGCTTCAATTTTGAAATATTCCAGGGGGCGCTATGGAGCCATTTAGCGCCACCTGCTCGTCATTTTTGGTGTGTGAGTTACAGGGGCCAGTCTCTAACACCCCTATGAGTTTCATATCCATAAGTGTTATGGTGTGGGCACAGTGGCAAATAAAAAATGAAACTGCCACCAGAGCACCACCTAGAGTCGGATCTGGAACACATTTGTCAGCTATCCTCAGGAGGGCATTGGGAATAAGTGTACCAAGTTTTGTGATAATCTGACCAACCGATGTTGAGATATAAAATAGTTCAATTTAAACAGCGCCACCTGGTGGTCATCATCCCAAATTTTGAAGAGAGCCTTAGGGCCTCATAGGGAAGTAGGATCCTGAGTTTGAAGTCATTCGGACACACCAATGTGGAGATATGCAAAACTTCCTCTTTTGAGCGAAATCTGCAGGAATTTGTAATTTAATAACTTGAGTATTTTTTGGTATATCAAAATTCTTTTAATAACTTTTTGTCAGGAGGGTCCACAGATGCTGTGTGCAAAGTTTTGTGCAAATTGGTGAAATTGCCTGGGAGGAGTTCGAAAAAGTAGGTTTGCGACATTTTGCGAGCTAGCGAAAAAAAACGGTAGGCGGATATGGGCGTGGCCTATACCCAGAGATTCAGGAGGATTCACTGAACGCGTGGATATAAGGTTTTTGAATGTGCGACAAAGTATGTGGGAGTTATTAGGCAAAACGCACTTTCCTTGATAAGAGCGCCAACTAGTGGCGAAAATGAACACTGACAACAGATTATAAAATTTTTCGCCAGGTGTGACATATATTCCAAGTTTGGCGAGTTTTGGGGTATGTTCAGGCAGTGAAAAATGCGATCATTTGGGCAAAATAAAAATAAAAATAATAATAATAATCATTACAATTACAATAGGGTCCTTGCAGGTTCCCTGCTCGGGCCCTAATTATTAGGGCCCGAGCAGGGAACCTGCGAGGTCCCTATTGTTTTTGTAATTAGGGCCCGAGCAGGGAACCTGCGAGGTCCCTATTGTAATTGTAATGATTATTATTAGGGCCTGAGCAGGGAACCTGCAAGGACCCTATTGTTTTTCGAATGATTCTTATTATTTTTTTTTTTAGTTAGTTTTTCTTCCCAAATGATCGCATTTTTCACTGCCTGAACATACCCCAAAACTCACCAAACTTGGAAGATACGTCACACGTGGCGAAAAATTTTATAATCTGTTGTTGTTGTGAGTTTTCACCACTAGGTGGCGCTATTATCAAGGAAAGTGCGCTTTGGCTAAGAACTCCCACATACTTTGTCGCACATTCAAAAACCTTCTATCCACGCCTTCAGTGAATTGTGCTGAATCTCCTCATATAGGCCACGCCCATATCGGCCTACCTTTTTTCTTTACTAGCTCGACAAATGTTGCAAACCTACTTTTTCGAACTCCTCCCAGGCAATTTCACCGATTTGCACAAAATTTTGCACACACCATCTGTGGACCCTCCTGACAAAAAGTTATTAAAAGAATTTTCATATGCCAAACAATACTCAAGTTATTAAATAACAACTTCCTGCAGATTTCGCTCCAAACAGGAAGTGTTGCATATCTCCACATTGGTTTGTCCAAATGACATGAAACTGAGGACACTACTTCCCCATGAGCCCCTAAGGCTCTGTGCAAAATTTTGCCTGATGACCACTAGGTGGTGCTCTTTAAATTGAAGTAATTTATATCTCCACATCCGTTTGTCAGATTAACATGAAACTTGGTACACTCATTGCCAATGCCCTCCTGAGGATAGCTGACCAAGGTCATACCGATCCGACACTAGGTGGCGCTCTGGTGCCAGTTTCATTTTATATTTGGCACTGTGCCCACACCATAACACTTATGGAAATGAAATTGATTGGGGTGGTATAGACTGGCCCCTGTAACTCACACACCAAAAATGACCAACAGGTGGCGCTATTATCAACACAAAACCGTTTTTGCCTAATAACTCCCACATAACATGGTGCACATTGTTAAACCTTAATGTGTTCCCTGCATTGAGCTGAATTGTGTGATGTAGGCCACGCCCACTTTCGCACTACATTTCCATTTGCAAATTCCGGAATGTCGCAAAACTACTTTTTCGAACTCCTCCCAGCCAATTTCTCCAATTTGCACTAAACTTTGCACACAGCATCTGTGGACCCTCCTGACAAAAAGTTATTAAAAGAATTGTGATAGTCCAAAGAACGGCCAAAATATGCAACAACAATTTCCTGCACATTGTGGTCAGACAGACAATCTTCCATATCTTCATGAAATACAGTCCCATTAACACTAAAGTTTTTTTACTTGTGTTCCATGGCCCGATGACGGTTTGTGAAAAATTTGGTGCAAATCGCACAATAGGGGGCGCTTTTATTGCTAAATGTCCAAACAACAGCTTGACTGCCTTGACTTTTGATTCCTCAATGGAAGTTGTTGCATGAACAAGCCCCGACAGCAGCATGTAGCGACAGCAGCACGCCGCGACAGCAGCATGCCCCGACGCGCGTGGACTGCGAGGGCCCGTTCATCGCTGCTTGCAGCTTTAATTATTTTTTTTTCTTTGTCCCAAATGATCGCATTTTTCACTGCCTGAACATACCCCAAAACTCACCAAACTTGGAATATATGTCACACCTGGCGAAAAATGTTATAATCTGTTGTCCTTGTGAATTTTCACCACTAGGTGGCGCTATTATCAAGGAAAGTGCGTTTTGGCTTATAACTCCCACATACTTTGCACACAGCATCTGTGGATCCTCCTGACAAAAAGCTGTGAAAAGAATTTTGATATTCCAAAGAATACTCCAGTTATTAAGTAACAACTTCCTGCAGATTTTGTTTCAAACAGGAAGTGTTGCATATCTCCACAGTGGTTTGTCCAAATGACATGAAACTTAGATTCCTACTTCCCCATGATCCCCTAAGGCTCTGTGCAAAATTTTGGGTGATGACCACTAGGTGGCGCTCTTTAAATTTAAGTATTTTATATCTCCACTTCGGTTGCTCGGATTAACACGAAACTTTGTAGAGTTATTGCCAATGCCATCCTGAGGATAGCTGATGAAGGTCTTACCGATTCACCACTAGGTGGCGCTCTGATGGCCGTCTAATTTTATTTTTGCCACTGTGCCCACACCATAACACTTATGGATATGAAATTAATAGGGGTGGTATAGACTGGCCCCTGTAACTCACACACCAAAAATGACCAGCAGGTGTCGCTAAATGGCTCCATAGCGCCCCCTGGAATATTTCAAACTTGAAGCCCCGCCTCCTACATGCACGTACATGAATAAAATTTGGTACGCTTATGTATCATGACCAGACGCACAAAAAACCCTCTTGGGCGCCTAACCTCAGTCCAACGGGAAGTCTGCCATTTTGGTTCAAAGTTGAGATTTCACCGCCATTTTCTCCCATTTCTATGCCTCGTACATTATTTAACTTGGCCTACAGATTAAACACCACAGACTTCCCAGTCACTAAGTATCATCCTCATGCCTTCAACAGCCTGTGTTGTATCTGGTGAGCCTGGCTGTGAGGTCAATTTTGATCCTTCGCCATCATGCAGGAAGTCCTCATAACTTCAACATACAATTTCCCATCTTCACCAAATTCGTCACACATGTAGAGGGGCTCGGCCTGAATACATCTATGCATCAATACTGTGTCATATCTATAGAGCCACCCACTGGACACAGGAAGTCACTGAAGATGTCACTGTTGTGTTTTGTGCAACATGTATCCCATTTACAGTAGGTAGGACATTTCCACAGGCAACAGGCGAGCACACATCTGGGCGCACAGCCTCTGACAGCGCCACAGCCCGACGTACGTGGACTGCGAGGGCCTGTTCATCGCTGCCTGCAGCTTTAATTATTATTATTATTGTTATTATCATCTCCCCTTTTTAAAATGATAGTAAAAATACATTCTTGTGTGCTTCTATAATGTCCTAAATGGTTTTTTTTTATATATATACATGTAATATTTTCTTATTCTATATGCTATTTTATGTTATACAATGTATCTTTGTTTTTATTTTTTGAAGCACATTGAGCTTACGCTTATCGTATGAAATGTGCTATATAAATAAATTTGACTTGACTTGACACACCTTGGGACCAAGTAACTCCTTTGTCTGCTTTATGCACCATATCCGTCTTGTTTTTGTTGTTTTCTTTGGTTCTGGTGCCAGAAACAGCTCCTGTGCATTCAGATCAGCATGATGCAATAAGAGTACTAACAAGTCTGTGTCATCACCTACTAGGACTGTATCTTTTATTCTGGCAGAGGCAATGGCAGTTTGGACAATGAGAACATCAGCATCGTGCTTTGCATGATCTGTGATACACCCAGCCCTCTCAAGTTTATCACTGAGATAAACCAAGAAGTGTTGTTTGTTTTCCTTATTGTTAAGGAACTGGTCCTTTTTTGATTGGATGAACATGTCACCAGAGAAGTGTTCAGTCACACTGGGACTAACACCTGTTCGACGCAGTTGGGTGGCGTCTTTTATTGTTGGTTCTTCTTTGTAGCCATCAAAGACTATGCAAGTAGCCGTACCATATTTCTGTGTGACATAGCTGACGTACATTTCACACACACTGTCATAAGTGGACCCTTGTGGCCATGGTAGACGATGTAGTAATGCACCCCCGTCAAGGACATCACCGCTGGGTTGTCTTTGCTGCTGCTCAATTTATTTCCAGAGGACATCGGCAAGGATTGCCTTGTTTGCCTGTAGGGGTAGGTAGGATGATTCAAACAAAGCAGGCGGATGACTGCAGAGTTCATACTTGAACAGTGATTGCAAATCTTCACAACGGTCTCTCATTGCTACGAGCCTCTGGAATAACAGCTGTGGATCCACTACTACTGTCTCTCCTTTGATCATGACAGTTGATCTAGATGCAAGTGTCACTGCTTGATCAGCTTTCCTGAAGGTGAATTCTTCCACTGGTTTTCCTACCATAGATTCTAAAATCTTGCACCCAATTTTCCTTGATTTCTCAACATTGACTCCCTGCTGGGCTGTCATACCATTAGCAATGTTGTGCAGGGAAGGGTTCTCAGTGAATGGGTCTTTCTCTTTGAGATAGGTGACCAGGGCAAGAGTGTCACTGACATCTCTAGTCTGCCTGGCCTTTGACAGGTCTTTATGTTGGACGCTGGTCTCATATGAGACACCCGTGAAGGACTGCATAGCATTGTTGATGTTTGCACATGCTGGCATTGAAAGAACCCACACTAAGCGTTGAGTCTCTGTAAATCCTTTTCCTCTTGCTAAGCCTCCATGTGTTTTTACACTTCTCATGAGCACCTGCTCAATAATGAGATCAGTGGACAGTCCAGCCCAATACCTGTTGCTCCGCCTCACTACGTGAAGTCCCCCCTCAAATTTCTTGTGGACATCTGGATGTGTTTCAGGTAGGGCTGTCATCATTTGCAGGTATACATAGGCTGACTTTGCATATTGTCTGTGTCCAGAAGCGGCAAAGTAGGGTAGCATATCATGAACAGATTGAAGGTGCAATCTCCAGTTGCCTGTCCTCTCAGCTTTGATGAAGTTTCTCAGAATATCAATCATGTCCACATACTGCAGCCAAAGCTGTGCTGTCCTCGTATGCATTGTCTCCTTCTTGTTGTTGAGTGAACTCTGGATTCTCTCCAAAACCTCTGCAGAACAGAGTTCTTCCATTGGCAAATAAGAGGACATGACTTGATCATATAGGTCACTGGCAATACTCAAGTCAGTTGTGACTGTTTCTTGGGTATTTGGAACTTACTCATCATCTGGCTCAGTATCAGCGGCAGGCATCATCTCAACTGGAGGTTGTTCTACCCTGTCTTTGGTTGGTAATGGTACATTGTAAGCATCAGCCAGCAACATGGTGTTCAGTGCTGCATCAACTAGCATGTGACCACGAACTGCCCTGGACACAGCCTTGCCAGTCATCATGTGGCACACTGTATTTCCAGCATACACCACCTCTAGTAGTGAAGGAGTAGGGATGTCTTCCACAACAAATCCAGCTGTGATGTTTTGTTATCTGCTGGCAACAGAGTCAGTGGCTGATACACAATAAGTTCACGTATAGGAGGAATCTTAAAGTACTGAATGTTTATGCGGCCAACTGCAGCAATATCTGCAGCAGTCACTTGGATCTTTGAAACAGGTTTGTTTTGTTGCATTCCTGGTGTAACACAAGCTATTATACCCATTCCATGGAACGTCCCTGTACCATCAATGGTTGCTACATTGTGGTCGATATTATCTGCAACATATTGTATATGATGCTCTTCTGTGAATCCAGGGATCTCAGTCCCTTGTGCCACTGCTGCACTCTGTTCATATTTCATCACATCTGCATATGAGCAGGCAAAACCATGCTCATGGAGTGTCTACCAAAAAGCGTGACGCAAAATGGTGATGCATCTGCACCCCTAGGCCAAGCTGAAGAGGTGCAATCATTGTCCTTGGTCTTATTGCTTGCATAATGGACTGTCCGATTGATGCAAGCTTTTTCTCAATATTTTTACCAGCAAATAAATTCCTCAGTAGAACTTGTAGTGACTCTGGAACATAGCTTGCAGCAGCTGCAATGTCACTTGAGTCTGGGTAAAGATGCGTTCACACCGGACCTTTCATTTTTGTCGCTGTCGCTCCAAAAAAGTCACTCTGTTGCTCAGCTGCAGTCGCTCATCGGCACAATTCAACAGATCGCTCTGATAACGTCATTCAAGCGATTCCAGTGAATTTCACGTCGCTCGGAGGCTACCGTTGAAAACGGTATACGCGGCTGACAACGGCCCAGTTTGACGAGCTGTTGGCGAGAATCGGAGGCAGGATTGCCCGGTTGGACACCAACTACAGGCGCTCCATACCAGCTGAGGAGCGCCTGGCCATTTGTCTCTGGTGTGTGTGTGTGTGTCAACATAAATGCTGGCTTTGCTCTTCCGGACCGGCGGAGTTGTATTACGTTTCCATGGTTTCAGTAGTTGTCATAGTTACACATAGATTACGGCAGCCAATCAGCGCTGAGCGACAAGCGTCTGACGGCCAGAGACTTGGGGTTTCTCATCTCGAGCGACAGAGCGATTGAGCGTTTTTTCGCTCCGTCGCTCGGACGCTGTCGCTCAGAGCCCCAGCGATATTTCGCCTGAGCGATTAACTGCTCAGTCGCTCGTTTGCATTGACTTAATATGTAAACTTGTCGCCAGCAACAAAAATAAAAGGTCCGGTGTGAACGCACCTTAAGAATCGTGTATGACTTCCATGAATTTGACATCACTTCCAATTAACTTTGCAGCGGTTTTAATTATATTAAGCTTTTCGTCTTCTGGATTTGTCGATTTTTGTTGCTTGTGAAATTCACGAAGAATTGAGTGGGCTGTGTCCTGCAAAGTGACCACACATTGATTTTCCAGGCCAGTCATTATTACTCTATCTCTAAAGTGTTCCTTTATTTTAATTTTCATCCACTTTGCACTATATGGTTCATAACCTGTGTCTTGCAAGTACTCTGTCATCTTTACCATAAGGTCTTGAATAGTAATTTGCTCATCATTGTATTCTTCTAAAAAGTTTGCCACCTTTAGGAATGCTGTTGTTCTCTCATCATCTTCAGGTCTTCCAACTTTGAATCTTTTGAGTTTGTTGCCAGGGTTTGCAGATAATTGACTCGGAATATTCTTCATATTTCGAAAGTTAGAGTTGCATATGTTGTGGTACATTGCATCGGCTGCATGAAGGTTGTGGACAGATGATATTCTCCAAAAACCTGTATCAGACCATTCATCATTCCTTAAGTGGCAAACCTGAACAATCCTTTCCTGGAAGTCTCCTGTTCTTACTGAGTAGATATCAAATTTCTCTCTCTCTGCTTATGTTTCTTATCTGTTTTAGTTGGTTGTCCACAGAACAAGCAATGCTCTTGAAAATTGAAGTTCTGTTCTGAATGCAGATTATGTCTGATTTGTGGTTGTTGCAAAGATGGTATTACACTATCATGTTCAATATTTTCTGCTTTACAATAGCTGCGGCGGCATTCGATGTGCACTCTGTCTCCAGGAATTGTCACTAAGCTACTTCCACGTTGATCACTTGCGCAGTTCACACCATTGCTGCCTTTTGCTCGTAGAACAACCAGTGTGTTTTCATCAGTGAGTGACTCATTACATATTTTTACACCTCTCCATTTCTCCCTGTTAACATACATCAAACACTGCATAAAACAAAAAGAAAAGAAAACAGTGTTGTCTAGCAATGAAATTAGGTCTATAGAATTTGCTAGTGCTAGCAAGCTAATGTTAGTTCATTTCAGTAGGCTAGGCGATAATGCTACTTCAAGATGAAAAGTAGTTTTGGCCTTAAACAAAATGTGTCTAAAATGTCTTTAGAAAGGAGTCGGTAACTTAACTTAAAATGTTCCGATTGAGTTTCTGGAGAGATTTGAGTGGTTTCCTGCCAACGATATGAATAGATATTGCTGGTGCTAGCTACTTCTCATACACACTGCAAAGCCACTTTACAAACAACGGGGGAAGCTTGAAGTGTGGCCCACCTGGTCTGAAATACTTGCTAACTACAAGTATTGGGCTTCTGGAGAAATAAACATAAAACAGTGTTTGTCTGGCAAGAAGATGAATAGAATTTATGGTGCTAGCAACCTAACGTTAGTTTGTTTCAATAGGCAAGTGATAGGTGAGTTCATAATGTGAAGTAATTTTGGTTTTGGGCAAAATTATTTTATGAGCTGGAATGTCTGGAAAGTGTGTCTGTCTGTTTTTTTGTCTGTCTTCTGTGTGAGAGTGAATCGTTTAAGGCCCCCAGAGAGCAGTGCATACTGTGCGCTACTGTGAGCTGCACGGACTTCGCCCGCACTGTCCGCGGACGTTTGAGGTTTCATAGTCGAGCGTACGGTGTCACATTTAAAACAGGTCAATGTGAAGATTTCCAGCTGAGCAGTCTATTGTGTGACACCGAGTACGCGTACATGGAGTCCGCGCAGTCGTAAAAATTGAGCTTTCAACGGACGGGTCCGGCGGACGTCAGCATTGGGTCTGCATTGAGTCCGCCTTCAGAACCCGGGACGTCCGTGGAGTCAATTACGCCCGAGTATGTGGGGGCATTTAGTTGGCAATAATGACTTCTGCCATCTTGTAATCTTACCAACAATCTACTAACCAACAATTTGTAAATTTACCAGCACAAAATGTAATCTCACCACATTACTAACGACTGTGATGTATTCTGACTTTCTTCTGATGTTCTCTGCAAATTGGGCATATTACACTAGTGTATTGCTCATTTGCATATTCAAATTCATTTTCAAAGAAACTTGTAATACAAAAAATATAACTTCATGTATACTTTCATTGTGTAAAGTTTCATTGTGGTATGAGTAAAGGAAAAAATAAGCCTATTTGGGTGTATTTTTGGCATATTTCGATTAGTGTATAGCTCATTTGCATATTTAAATACATTTTCAAAGAAACTTGTAATACAAAAAATGTTACTTTTCATGGATACTTTCATTGTGTAAAGTTTCATTGTGATAGGAGTAAAGGAAAAAAATAGCCCAATTGGAGTGTACTGTTGTCCGGCCTATTGGCACACATTGGATTGATGAGAATTAAACATATTTCCCAACTAGGATTTCTTAGGACTTTTAGTATGTTGTTCTGGAAACCTCATTGAAATGATGTATGATGAAAAAATTCTATTACAATTAGTTCTATTTTTGGGTCCAAAATGAGCTAGATTGCCTGGACTAAGTATCTGCTGGGCCACAAATGTGTTGTCTACACCGACAACCACCCCTTGAGCCACCTGTTGTCTGCTAAGCTTGGGGCCACTGAGCAACGTTGGGCAGCCCAACTGGCGTCCTTTGATTTTGAACTTAAGTACTGCTCGGGTCGAAGCAACAATAGCGCAGATGCTCTCTCTCGCCAGCATCCCCCTGAGCCACCCAACATGCAAACCATGGTCCATGGCACACTGCTCCCTAAGCCTTTGCAGCAGGCCCTGCAGGTGGGAAAGGTGGGTGCAACACAAGCTGCTGTTGCAGCCTTGCCCCATCATCCCCCATCTGACATTGTCACGCTTCAGCACACCGACCCAGTTATCCAGGAAGTCCTAGTTTTCTGGAGGTGTAAACAACATCCCAATAAAGAGGAATGCAAGAATGTGTCTCACTCAGCCTTGGTGTTGCTTCGGCAGTGGGATCGGTTGGTGGAGAAGAATGGTGTTTTGTATCGCCAGGTTTTCCGGCCAGATGGGGCAGAGATTGTGTTTCAGTTGTTGTTGCCTGCTGCTTTAAAAGCAGATGTGCTGATTGAAGTTCACCAAGGCCATGGCCATCAGGGGGTCGAGAGGACCTTAGAGCTCCTGCGGCAGCGGTGTTGCTGGCCAGGTATGTCGGTTGAGGTGGCACAGTGGTGCCAGGCATGTGAGATGTCTTAATATAATAGAGGACTCCTCCGCTAACCTCAGTTCCTCACAAATCGATCATCTTGTTGATAGCACTGCAGGCTCATTGCGAACAACACTGGACTCTATTGCCCCTCTGAAAAAGAAACCTGTAAAGCACAGGAGGTTAGCACCCTGGTATAACTTGGATACCCGCAAATTGAAGCAAACATCACGGAAATTTGAAAGGAAATGGCGTTCCACCAACTTGGAAGAATCCCGCTTAGCCTGGAAAGATAGCCTTAAAATATATAGGAAGGCCCTCCGCAATGCCAGAGCAAGCTATTACTCGTCATTAATAGAGGAAAACAAAAACAACACCAGGTTTCTTTTCAGCACTGTAGCCAGGCTGACAGAAAGTCACAGCTCTACTGAACCATGTATTCCTACAACACTCAGTAGTAATGACTTCATGAGCTTCTTTAATGATAAAATTTTAACTATTAGAGACAAAATCCATCATCGCTTGCCCTCAACTGGCACTATTGTATCTTTAAACACAGGAACCTCAGAAACAGTTGTAAATTCTGACTTATATTTAGACTGCTTCTCTCCCATCGACCTCCACCAACTAACTTCGATGGTTTCTTCATCTAGACCAACAACTTGTCTCCTAGACCCCATCCCAACTAGGTTGCTGAAAGAAACTTTACCTTTAATTAGCACATCGCTACTAGAAATCAACCTGTCTCTATTAACAGGATACGTACCACAATCCTTTAAACTAGCTGTAATTAGACCGCTCCTTAAAAAGCCTAATCTTGATCCAGAAGCTTTAGCCAACTATAGACCTATATCCAACCTCCCTTTCCTCTCCAAGATACTTGAGAAAGCAGTCGCCAACCAGCTATGTGACTTTCTTCATAAAAATAGTTTATATGAGGATTTTCAATCAGGTTTTAGAGCACATCATAGCACAGAGACGGCACTGGTGAAAGTTACAAATGACCTCCTAATCGCTTCTGACAAAGGACTTGTCTCTGTCCTGGTCTTACTAGATCTTAGTGCTGCATTTGATACCATTGATCATCACATTCTACTACAGAGACTGGAACACTTAATTGGCATTAAAGGACCCGCATTGAACTGGTTTAAGTCCTATTTTTCGGATCGATTTCAGTTTGTACATGTTAATGATGAGTCATCCCTGTATACCAAGGTTAGTCATGGTGTTCCTCAAGGCTCCATGCTTGGACCCATACTATTCACCTTATATATGCTCCCTCTAGGAAATATAATTCGGAAACACTCCATAAACTTTCATTGTTACGCAGATGATACCCAGTTATACCTACCAATAAAGCCAGATGAAACTAATCAGCTTACTAAACTCCATGCATGTCTCAAGGACATTAAGACCTGGATGACCTGCAATTTTCTGCTGTTAAATTCAGATAAAACCAAAGCTATAGTACTTGGTCCTAAACACCTTAGAGATGCATTATCTAATGATATAGCTAGTTTGGATGGCATTAACTTGGCCTCCAGCACCACCGTCAGGAATCTGGGAGTTATCTTTGATCAAGATATGTCCTTCAACTCCCACATAAAACAAATTTCAAGGTCTGCATTTTTTCATCTACGTAACATTGCAAAAATCAGGCCCACCCTGTCTCAAAAAGACGCAGAAAAGCTAGTCCATGCATTTGTTACTTCCAGGCTGGACTATTGTAATTCTCTATTATCAGGCTGCCCTAACAAGTCTCTAAAGAGTCTCCAGCTGGTCCAGAATGCTGCAGCACCTGTACTGACAGGAACTAAGAAAAGAGATCATATTACTCCTGTATTGGCCTCTCTGCACTGGCTCCCTGTAAAATCAAGAATAGAGTTTAAAATCCTTCTCCTCACTTACAAAGCTGTTAATGGTCAGGCGCCATCATATCTCCAGGAGCTCATACTACCCTATCACCCAACTAGAGCATTACGCTCCCAGAACGCAGGATTACTTGTAGTTCCTAAAGTCTCCAAAAGCAGAATGGGAGCCAGAGCCTTCAGTTATCAAGCTCCTCTTCTGTGGAACCATCTTCCTGATTTGGTCCGGGAGGCGGACACCCTCTCTACCTTTAAGAGTAGACTTAAGACCTTCCTTTTTTCGATAGAGCTTATAGTAAGGGCTGGCCCAGGCCTGTCTTGGACCAGCTCTTAGTTATATTGCTATAGGCCCAGTCCGGGGGACAAATGACACACTGAGCTTCTCTCTCCTCCTCTCCTCTCCATCTGTATACATTATGCCTGTATACATGCCCCATCTCTGCATGTCACTGACTTCACTTCTTCCCCGGAGTCCTTGTGCTTTCTAGTCCTATAGGCTCCCATGGATACTGGCCGGGTTGTGGATCGTGGATGCGCCTACTGCCATGGCCCTGCCTGATCGTGGATGCGCCTACTGCCATGGCCCTGCCTGACACCCACCACTACTGTTGCTAATATTAGTCATATCTCTGTTACATACGTTCCACTACTATTATTGTAATGCATTACTACATACTATCCTTACCGTTAACCACTACTACTGTTATCACTAGTAATCACATTTCCATTATGTGCATTTCATTATTATTGCTGTAATACCTCTTTATGTACTTTCATTCCTGTCAACCATCCATTATAATTGTATACATTGTGATCTCGTTGATCTGCTCTGTACATGCGACATCTATTGCACGTCTGTCCGTCCTGGGAGAGGGATCCCTCCTCTGTGGCTCTTCCTGAGGTTTCTTCTGCATTTTTTTTCCCTGTTAAAAGGGGCAAGTTTTTCCTCACTCAAATCGAGGGTCGAAGGACAGAGGGTGTCGTCTCTGTACAGATTGTAAAGCCCTCTGAGGCAAACTGTGATTTGTGATTTTGGGCTATACAAATAAAATTTGATTTGATTTGAATCTTGAATCATTAGCTGTCGGATTCAAACAAACACGGTGGCGTGGCGGTGCGGTGCGGTGCGGTGCGGTGCGGTGTGGTGCGGGACCCCCCCCCCCCAAAAGCGAACCAGACAGACACAACCCAAATTTAATCAGGCACCTGGATTCAAGAAACGGAGCGTGGAAAAAGAAAAACAAACACCAAAACGGATGCTAAAGCAAACTACTTTAGACAGTACCCATCCATATAGCCGTGTCAGTGAGAAGGCAAGGGGTGGCACAAGGAAACTTATGGAGTTTATCGTGCTGGCCGACCTGCCATTTAATATTGTGGAGAATCCCACATTTCAACGTTTGCTGGCATACTTTGATCCACCCAGTAAGTTGTTGCGCCCATTATTTCTGTCCCAAGTTATTTTGGTTTGACCTGACTGAACTTTGAACTTATGTCTGGCCAGTCCTTGAATGCCCTCTATAGGTCATTGATGTTTTACCCTTGAATCTCTGTCAGTTTGGGGCATGGCAAAGATTGTTAAACATTGGCAAAAATGCTTGAGAATACTTTTGTTGACACTCAGTAAAGAGTACATAAGTATATACAGTAAATTAACAAGTTATTTAAATACACATATTGCTCCCTCGCGTGATCAGATCAGTGATCGGTTTATTTACACTCACTAATCGGTGATCGGCCACAAAAATCCTGATCGTGTAAAGCCTAGCTGCGTCCAAGATCCTGTTGATCCACCATTGCGCCTAGGGATGATCCAACCAGAGCCAGACAAGTCCATCGTACTCTGCTGAAGGCTGTGGTGGGGGTCGATCCTCCAGGTAGTACCGCTGTCTCTTCTTCTCCTCCTGCGGAGCAGCCTCAGTCGGAAGATGAGCAGTCATGTGATGGCGATTTGTTGTTCCTGAGGCCAGAGCACTCCCCCCACTCGGTTGCTGTTTCCGCAGTCTGACCCAGCTTCCTCTGTGCCACCCTTATCAGTGGATCCTGCTCCTGCAGAGATGGGGCCGCAGGCAGGATGGTACAAAGAGTTGTAAATTTTCCTGGCCCCGTGTCTAGCGCAGTTGCTGCTTTATTTAGGCTTTGGAGGTTTCTTGGTTTATTGCTGGTTAGTTCATTGTCCGGACGACGTCTCAATTGGTGGGGGGACATTGTAGCAGTATGAAGTTGTGTATAGTGGGTTTCAGCTGTGTGGCTCTTCCCAGCCAATCGCTGTGAAAGAGCACCTTATAAAGGCAGGCAGAAGGCACCTGGTTGTCCCCTTGCTTAAAGGAGCCTGGGTCACGGTCACTTCCTGACGCCCTCCACTTCCTCTTTCGCTTGGCGGCAGAGGTTCGCTTGGGTGTTGCTGCTGGCTGCATGCTGCTTGCCGCTCACTGTTCATCGCTTGCTGTGTGCTGCTCGCTGTCCGCTGCTGGTCGACCCTCATGTAGCAGAGCGCTTCGCTCCACGCCGTGCCAACCGGGATTGCCTGACCAGGTAAAGATACCAGTGTAGCGTCACAGAACCCGCTAACCCGTCCGCAGGAAATCACTGCTGCTTTGCTTCGCTGCTTTGCCTCACCGCTTCGCTGCATTTTTTGGGTTGATTTTGTTTCACTTTCATTTACTTCACGTGTGGTGTTCCTGGGATCCCCTTTGTTTTGGACCCATCTGCGCAGTAAGTCTCAGCCCTGATTAGCTCCCCGTTTTTGCCCCAGTGAGTGACTTATATAATATTTTTGTAACCGGAAATGCTGTCTCTGCCTCAACTGTAAAACAGACCTGAGTGCCTTCTTTGGTTGAAAATAGTCCTTTAAAAAAAAAAGAGTCCCTGGGTGAAACCCCCAGGGTGTCACGATTCAGAAACTGAGACTCAAGTGCAAGACAATGAGACACAGGCTGGGATGAGTTCAAAGACAAAAGTAATTTATTAAAGGCTGCACCAATACAAAAACTAGAGCCAAGGAAGGAGTGACACTTCACCCAAGGGGCTGGCGGGGACTAATTCAAACCCGCACAAACCAAAAGAAAAGATAAACAAACTCGGTACAAACTAACGCTAAAACGGGAAATCAGGAGGCAGCTAATAAACTAAAGAAAAGCGCTGTCTACAAATAATCAGACAGGAACGGGAATTTACAACTACCAGACCGGACGAGAGAGAGAGAGCTGGGCTGTGTCTGGCTGCGGGGCTGGAGGGGGGAAGGCAGGCGGAGATGATGCGGAGTGGCCAGGTGGAGATGCGGCAGGCTTTCCAGGGGGGAGTGGGAGTGGGAATCAGGAGCGCTGGGTGAAGCGGCGGAGGAGACAGGAGACAGGCGGGTCCAGGAGTGCAGGCGAGGAAGGGAAACTGGAGACAGAGACAGAGGCAGGGGTCAAAAATAGTTTCACCGGGAAAACAGGCTAGAGCAGAGCAACATCAATGAACTAACAGTATATTGAGTTACGGTCCGGCGTCGGGTTGTGGAAAGCGTCTGGTCTTTATGGTGGCAGGTGAATGAATGAGATCGCTCCCCTCATTCATTCACCTGCCAGTGGCTGCACCTGTCCGCTCTGCACCTGCATCACGCTCCAGCCTGCCAGAGAGAGAGAGAGAGGAAGAAGAGAGAAAAAGGGAGAGGGAAAGAAAAAGGAGAGAGTGGCTGCCACTATCTGGCCCTTGAAGTGGAGGCGTCACACAGGGTGGCGTTGTTTGGCGTGAAATTCATTCTTAATCAAGTGCTGCCCAAAGTACGACCCTCGTGCCGCCACAATCGGCATGACTTGCTATTATCGCTGTTTTTGTAGGAACTTCTCTGTTGTGGTGGCGCCACTTATGAAGTTGTGCAGTCCCTTTTGTGTGGAGTGAGGTGTGTCAACGTGCTTTCAAAGTCCCTTCTCTGTAGTGCCCCTGTTCTGGCTGCCCCAAACTTCTCTCAGCCATTCCAGGTTGAGGTTGATGCCAGTGTGTCAGTGCTGTGCTGTTGCAGGATGGCAAGAGTGGTGTAAGCCATCCAGTGTGTTATTTTTCTTTTAAGTTTTAATGGCACCAGCTCAACTATTCGACCACAGAGAAGGAGACACTACCCATGCTCCTTGCCCTCCAGCATTTTGAAGTGTATGTCGGCTCCAGCCCATCCACTGTGGTTGTTTACACTGACCATAACCCCCTTGTGTTCCTGGCCCAGATGCACAACCACAATCAGCGCCTCATGCGCTGGGCTCTGTTAGTACAGGTATATAACATCCAGGTTTGTCACAAAAAAGGAGCTGACAACCAACATTTTGGTGCTGTGTCTGGAAAAACATGAGTATCGAGAGTTATGTGTTGGTGTCAAGGTGAGTATAACCTGTGGTAGTGGCCTAAATTATTTTGTAGGGTGTGTGAACAAATATATAGGTTTGTTCTTATGGGAGGGGGTGTTACAGCCATGTTTGTGTTGTGTTTCGACTCAGGTGTTGCCCTCGTTCTCCCCCTCCTCCTTGCCCGTGTGTGGAGGTCCACACTTGATCGTACTCACCACTTAGGCCGGGTGATATAAAGTGCTGCTGGGCAGCTGTGGTGTGCAGGAGCCAGAGTGGTACAGGAGGGCCAACTCCTCAGGTCAAGACTCTGGCTGTGTCCAAATTCAGGGGCTGCAGCCAACGAAGTGCGCATTTGAAGGCCAATTACGTCACAACGCTGCGCGAAGGCTGTCCAAATTCAAAGGCTCCTTCAAATGCAGCCCACAAATGCAGCCTGCCCTAACCTCTTTTCGGAGGACGCACCGCTACTATCCTTTGCGGCCTGCTATATCCCAAGATCCTTTCGCGCCGCTGCTCAGTCCCAAAACAGAAGAGGAAGCAAGAGAAAATGGCGACATCAAGTGGCGCAGACATGACATGACAAATTTAAGTAATGGGTTTATACTCGGTTTTTAGTCATTTGAACATCCAACGTCTGATATGTTAAACTTCAAGGGACTATAAAACTTCCAGATGTTAACTTTCCGTTAAAATACGTGACGCTGGTAATGCAGTTGTTATTCACCAATGGGTTAATGTTTATTTTGTAATGTTGATGATTCAATTTAGATTTGACACATTTTGTCATTAATTTTTGTACACACACAAATAAATGTACGCGTTTGATAGATTTGAACCAAAACAGACTTTAATGCATCTCTTCATTCACAATCGTGACATGAGGGTAAGGGGCGGGAACATCTGGTGAGGCAACCAGGAAATACTCCGGCTAGACCGTCCCATTAAACAACGGTGGACGAGGCTTTCAAAGACCTGTCCGAAGGACCCGGCCCTCATGGACCGCAAAGGCTAGGTCATTGAAGGCTGCAGCCCCTGAATTTGGACACAGCCTCTGCTGTCCACTTACATCTGAAGGAGAAAAAACATTCCTTTGAGGAAAACAATGCAAACATCTTGGCCAGAAAAGAGGAGTTAAAGAATCCATCTATGTTAAACTGGAACAACCATCTTTGAACAGAGGAGGTGGCCTACGGCACCTACAATGCAGTACTTAGTTCCCTCCCGAGACAGCTTAACAAACATTCACACCTGGGCTCATCTAGCCCTAGCAACCCACATGAAGGCCGGTTGAGTCAACGACCCACAAACAACTCAGATCTCACATGTGTCATTAACAACTCTGTAAGGACACTCCAACACAGAGTTTAGAAGCCTGCAACTCCCCTCCAGTTAGTTAGAACTGAAGAAGCCTCTTGGATGAAAGGTGAAATGTTTTCATTTGTTTGTATTGCATTATTGGAATTACCGTAGTTTCGAAAAATACAGCCAACTGAAGCATACTGCAGCATTTCTGATTCATTTCTGTGACATGCTGTATACTGTAAAGTAACGTAATCCATGCAGTAAGGAGGTGGTCTTCTTTTTGTAGTGGAATTGATTTATGTGTTAAAAAAAGCTACTTAAAAAAGAATAATGATACATATTGCGATTGGTTGTTAGTTTGGGTTTTTTGCTGTTTTATTTTAAGTTGTTCAACATATTTCGCTTTGCTAAGTTTCTTGTTTTAAAATTTCACACAGTCCTCTTGGCTAACATGCATCTTAGCACAACTGTTAATCCAAAATGCACTTATGCAACCAAACTACTTCATACATATCTCAGAATCAACTCTCAAAGATGTTTATACTTTGTGTGAACCTTTACCCTTTAAATATCCCATTTCAATTATCCTTTGGGCTCCAAATGAAAGCTTGCCAGTGTTGTCCTTAAACAACCTTTGCCACCAGCACAGAAGGATTTGTGTGCTGAATGCACAGGCCCTTTAAAGATGAATGGACAGGAACACTCTGTTATAAGGAAGTGCAAGTGCATCAGTACATGCCAACATGTAAACAGGTATCTTGTATTGTTTTAGTGTGTGTGTGTTCATCCATCCAGAAACATGTGTCCAAACATGCATGAGACCCACATTTCCCCCATGAGCAAGCACTTGGTGACAGTGGCGAGAAAAAGCAGCAGCCACAGCAGTAATAATAGCTTTACAAATTGAGATATGAAAATGAATAATACTAAAAGTATAATAAAAAAAATAATTATTATAATAATGATGATGATGATGATGATGATGATGATAGTAGCACTCAACAGCAGCAGGGCCAAACACCATCCATGGGAACCTGCGAGACGAGAGAGCACAGAGACCCAGGGGAAGAAGCCAAGTCAGTAACATGCATTGATGAGACATGAATGTGTATAGATAGAAAGAGAGAGGAGCTCAGTGCGTCATAGGAAATCCCTGGGCAGTCTTAACCTATGGCAGCATATCTAAGAGCTTGTGCGGGCCCTAACTATAAAAAAATTGACATTTTAAATTCAGTTCTGGATTGTACAGGAAGCCAGTGCAGAGAAGCTAATATAGGAGAAATATGTTCTCTGAGTTCTTGTCAGTATACACTAAGGATGTAACGGTTACCGGTGTCACGGTAAACCATGGTAAAATTCCCGACGGTGAAGGTTATCGTTTAATTTTTAATTACCATGGTAACCGCCGCGGTCGATAACCACGGTGTGGAAAACTCGCAAGATACTTTATCCAAGTCTCCCTACACATGCGCAGCGTGCAACGTGCGCTTGTTATGTAGTGAAGAAGACATGGTAGAGGGAGGAAGTGATAGTAACGGCCCTCAAGGCATTTTTCTGCCTTCAAAAAGAACCAAATCTGAAGTCTGGGCGTATTTTGGTTAATATAAGAATGCTCAGGGACAGCTGGTCGAGGATGGCAGCCCTATCTGCAGGAGCTGCAAGAAGAAAGTTGTTGCGAGGGGCGGCAACACATCCAATTTACTTTCTCATTTGCGCGACCATCAACCTCAACTATTCAGCGAATGCAAGGTAAGTTAACCTTCAGCTCGGGTGCATGATGTATGCGTATGTCGAGTTTTCTCTGTCTAATTTGCTGTTGTCACTAATGTCAACTGACCAGATAGTGGTATAACTGAACGAAGTTGATCTGTGATTTGGCACGTTATCTGAACCGCTTCTTAATTGTAGATTTCACTTTTTAAAGTTGACCTAATAATTCCCCAAATATTGATGCAGAGCTGCAGTGAGGAGGAGGATTTGAGACAAACACGTACTGGGTGGACTGAGTTAATGAATACAAACTGACTGAGATGACTGACTTCATCTCAGCTCCGTTCACCGGAGCAGCGTCTACCTGTGGCTCAGCAGCGATTTGATCAATCAGATTGACCGAGTCCATTGACAACAGACGAGCAAGCAGACAGAGAGAGACAGCCAATATAAGTAATATCAGAAATATATAATACTTGTGGATTATTTGTAGAATGGACGATATATAAAGAATAATAAAAAAATGGTGAATATAACAAGTGATAGAGATAAGAGCCAAAATAGAATATTCATAATTAATTTAACAATAATCCTTTTTGTTTTGATCTAAAAAATTATCCAAGTAACAATGACAGTAATAATTAATAATGACATTTTCTATTCATTTTTTTCACAGAGGGTCTGCTGGCCAATTGAGTGCCACTGCCAGTACATCTCATTCTACCTCTGTAACTCCATAACAGAGATGCATGCATCCCGTCTGAGGAGATATGGGAGGGAGAGAACAAGCACACCCACTGTGCTGTTCATTTGATTTGTTTACATATTTTGTTTTATTTTAACATAAGTAACACTTTTGTTGTCTTTTATTTACTGTATTTAAGGTTTATTTTGCACAGTTTTGATACGTCTTTTATGCTTATTTAATGTTGATTTTGCAGTGCAAGGTTTTGGATTTGGACTATTTTAATATATAAACAATCTATTTAAATATAAATCTTGGTCAAATTATTTCAATTTATCAGTGTATCAGTGCTTTTCAACATTTTGAAGACATTTTAAAAATACCGCGGTATACCGATAACCGTGATAATTTTGGTCACTATTACCGCGGTGTGAAATTGTCATACCGTTACATCCCTAGTATACACGCAGCAGCCTTCTGGATTAGCTGTAGAGTCTTTACAGACGTATTGGGGCAGCCTGTTAATAGGGAATTACAATAATCCAGCCTTGAGGTAACAAAAGCGTGGACTAATTTCTCTGAATCCTTTTGAGACAGGATGTTCCTGATTTTTGCAATGTTCCAAAAGTGGAAGAAGGCAGTCCTTGAAAGTTGCTTTATGTGGGAGTTAAAGGACAAATCCTGTTCATAGATAACTCCCAGATTCCTTACTGTGGTGCTGGAGGCCAGAGTAATGCCATCCAGAGTAACTATATCATAAGATAAATGTGTCTCTAAGATGTTAAGGGGCCCAATACAATAACTTCTGTTTTGCCTGTCATCCAGGTTTTATTTTTACTTTATACATGCCTGAAGTTTACCTAACTGATTAGTGTCATCTGGCTTAATGGATAAGTATAATTGTGTATCATCTGCATAGCAATGAAAATTGAGTGCTTTTTAATGATATTCCCTAAAGGGAGCATTTATAAAGTGAATAGTACTGGTCCGAGCACAGAACCTTGTGGAACTCCGTCACTCACTTTGGTATGCAGTGAGGATTCATTGTTAACTTGTACAAACTGAGATCGGTCTGATAAATAGGACCTGAACCGGCTCAATGTAGTTTCTTTAATACCAATCAAATGTTCCAGTCATTGTAATAAGATGTAATGGTCAATAGTGTCAAAAGCTGCACTCAGATCTAATAAGGCCAGCACAGAGATAAGACCCTCGTCAGATGTGATTAAGCGATCATTTGCAACTTTTACCAATGCTGTTTCAGTACTATGATCCACTCTAAAACCTGATTGGAAATTTTCAAATAAACTGTTGTTATGTAGAAAGTCACATAGCTGATTGGCAACTGTTTCCTCAAGAATCTTAGAGAAAAAGAGAAGGTTAGAAATGGGGCTATAGTTGGCTGAAACCTCTGGATCAAGCGTCATCTTTTTAAGAAGCAGTTTAATTACAGCTACTTTAAAGGACTGTGGTACGTATCCTGTTAATAGGGACAGATTGATCATGTCGAGTATAGAAGTACTAAGGTAGAACACTTTAAGTAATTTAGTTGGGATTGGGTCTGACAGACACGTTGATGGTTTAGATGAAGAAATGATTGAAGTTAGCTGATGAAGGTCAATGGTAGAAAAGAATTCTAGACAGTATTTCTGGTTTTATAGCTGTTTCTGGGGTTTCTGTGTTAGAGGCTAATCTGGTACCATCTGAGGTTCAGAAGGTGATGAATTTTGCCTGAGTGTTATAAGAGTACAAGCATCAGTAGAGTCATGACTGTCAGTCTGGCTACAGTGCTGAAAAGAAACCTGGGGTTGTTCTTATTTTCCTCTGTCAATGCTGAATAATAAGCTGCTCTGGCATTAAGGAGAGCTTTCTTGTAAATTTTAAAGCTTTCTAGCCAGACTAGTCAAGTTTCTTCCAGTTTGGTGGAATGCCATTTCCTCTCAAATTTTTGCAAAATTTTGTTTTAATATGCGAGTTTGGGGGTTATACCATGGAGCTAATCTCTTATGCTTTATTGTTTTCTTTTTTAGAGGGACAATATCGTAAAGTGTCATTTGCAGAGAGCCTGCAACACTAACAACAAGATGACGAATCTGGGAGGGACTCATTGAATTGAATGTTCAATTTCAATGCCATATGCCAGAACAGGGTCAAGGGTGTGATAAAAACACTAAGTTGGTTCATGTACACACTGACTGAAGCCAATCATATCTAATAATCAGAATCAGAATCAGGAATACTTTATTATCCCCAAGGAGAAATTGTTTGTGTTATAGCTGCTCCCATTCAAAGTTCAGAATATGCAGAAATAATAATAATAATAATAATGATATGATATAATAATAATTAGGGCCGGGACTCGATTAAAAAAATGTATCTAATTAATTAGAGGCTTTGTAATTAATTAATCGAAATTAATCGCATTTTTAATCGCATATAAATATTTGACCTGAGAACAGTGAGAAGCAATTTTTTTCATATGGGTTTTAGTATACCATTGAATAATGACTGAATACATAAGCTTAAGCAACAAAACATTGTTTATTTTTTTTTCAAGGTGGTACTTAACCAAGACCAACAGACTAGGGATGCAAATTATCGATTAATTCATTAATCGTTAGTTGATGGACCTTATCGATCGATTAACGATTACCTGATAAGATGCGATTTTCCTGAGAACCTAAATTTAAGGGGAAAGTTTTAAGGTCCCATATTATGAAAAACACGTTTTCTCTGGTCTCTACATGTATAAACTGGTCCTCCCTGATTCTACCGACTGGAAATATGAAGAATGCTAAAGAGTGCTGCATGGTCTCTGCAGCCCACCAGCTGGTAAAACAGGGCTCCTACAGGCTGTTCAGATTCTGCTCCTTTCCTTACGTAACGAAAGGAGTACTTTGCATAGGCAGGCCTCCTCTAGGCGAAAACACTCCCCCTCTCCCCGGAGATATCCGAGAGGGGGGCGTTCATCCCCGAGGTGAAGTTCGGTGTGTCCAGCGGTTAGAGCAGTGTTTCGCAATGTCGTCGCTCAAAGCTAGACACGCAAATTGCTCTATTGTCGGTTGTCAAAATCAACGCAAGTGCTTATATTCTGTCCCAGCTACAGCGGAACAGAATCGACAGCGGTTGCGTTTCATTTTTAACAACAACGTGCCGGCTACAGTTCCTGTAAGTCTGTTTGTGTGCGCCAAACACTTCACGTCGGACTGCTTCAGTAACGAGGGTCAGTACAAAGCTGGCTTTGCCTCGACACTGACCCTCCTAAAAGGATCAGTCCCAACCATACAGGACCCAGCAACTGCACCCGAGCCACAGGTAAGTGTCGCCACGTTTTGATATTATTTACAGTTGCCTATGAGTTTGGTGAAGTCAGCTAGAAATTGGCTAACTAGTTAGCTCCGCTTCGGTCCGCTATGCAACGGCGTTTGAAGTGAGTTTAATGTCAATAATGTTACGAGGGAGCTTGGTTGTCACAGTAAAAAGTCTGGAAACGTGCAGACTGGAGACAGAGACTATGCAAACAGTGTCCAGGAGTTTGGAGACTGTTGGAGACAAACACAGCTTTCGGTAGCTGTTTTTAGACGTTAGCTGTTGCTAGACGTTAGCTGTTGCTAGATGTTAGCTGTTGCAGGTCAGTGGGGGATGGGAGCCGGGTGGTTGTGTTGTGGAGTGGGGGAGTGGGGAGTCTCATGTAATGGTGAACAACACACAAATTGAGTGTTTGCTTATAAAGCTTATACAGCCCTTATTTTGTCAGGGATGCAAACAGCGCGCCGAAAAGCGCAACTCGCTTTTTTCGTGGCCAATTAGGTGACTTGTGTGAATCGTTCCGATCCGAAGAGTTTTTGGGTTTTTTTGGGGGGGCATCTCAGCTCGGGTCAGTAAAGTTAACAGGCTGACAGTGACAATCACGTGAAACTGAGGCGAACTCATTCATGGTTGCCTCTGATTATACTGATAATAGCCTACCTATTAGCTTCCAATGTAGACGCGCGACATGCACACTCACAACCCAAAGCGGCGCGTAGCCGAGTGCATTCGGTGCGACGGCAACGCCATTTTTTTCCCCCGTGCATGTCCGTGGAGCTGTGCGCCGCGGACGTGCATGGTTCCCTACGTTGCTGTGTCAGGCAGGTGTTTCCCATGGAGTTCTGCCCCGTTTCAAAGGTGAAGAAAGCCCTAAGTGGAAAGACGTTGCCTCCGCGATGTAGAATGTGTTTTATAGAAGAGAAACACACATTTCAGGACCGCTGACTTGTATCATCAAAACAGACAAATGTAAACACAGAAAGCTGAAAATGTCTGTTGGGATTATACAAATCAGGTATCTGATCCGACAGACAATTACTCTCTTTTTTTGTCCTGACCCGTTTGCATCCCTGTTTTGTATACAGGCCAGCACATCAAGTACATCCATTCAGCCACCGGCATCAAGGGATGTCGCATGCCATACTGACCCACCAGACACACATACTGTAAGCACACAACTATCCTTTAGGACTCTTCAGCCCCACTTTAGAAGTGAAGGTAATGTACAAACCATCTTCAATACAATACGTTTTGATGAAGTTGGTAATCATTTACCCGTTGCAATTTTCTTGTTGTGTCATTTATGTAGACTTCTTTAGTAAAATTATATTGTTGTTGACAGGTGTTCAGGCTACTGTGTCCTGCAAGGATTTTGGTGTTGGGACATCCACTGCAGACCCTTTTTGTTTTTCCTCAACACCTGTAAAGAGACCCTCAAAGAGACCTCGTCTGGACCTTGAAGAGGAGCTGGAGCTGGAGGACGATCCATTAGAGGGCAGCTCTTCAATGGCAGCTTCAAAGGGGCAGGATCCCACCTATGATCCTGCAGAGTCTGTCACAGTGCTGTCAGAGTCAACACTTTTGTCGTAAGTTACACAATATATCGGTGTTTGTGTGTGTTAGTGAGTGCGCATGTGGTGATGGTAGTTCACTAGATAAGAATAGTGTTGTATAATATAAAAGTTCTGCAAGAAAGTGAACATACACTTTTCATCATTGTACTCATTTTTGTAGATCTTATGATGTTCTTTTGGCTCCTGATGTTTTATTTTTCAAATTATACTGAAATGACTGTTATTAATTGTATGGTGTATATACATAAAAGATCAGTCTCTATGGAAACTGAAGTACAGTTTAACTGTCCTGGAGATTTCCTATAACCTATATGACTATTTTTTTCATGTAGGACTGTTGTTGTTTACATCAGTAGTTGTACCTATGTTTATGTGCATAAAAAAACATATATAGACCAATTGCTAAATGTGTTTTCATTTTGTTTGATAAAGACAAGTATCATCCACTCCCACCCACAAGATCAGAAAATACATAGTGTATGAGAGCTGCATTATGGACTTGTTTGCTGCGTGTCCTGTCTGCACGTGGGCATGTGATGTGAGGACCCGAAAGCTGGGGACATTCCTGTCCGTGGAGCAGCGATGCCCCCATTGCGAGTTCTGCAGACACTGGAATAGCCAGCCTATCCTTGGGAGCACACCAGCTGGGAACCTCCACCTTTTGGCAGCTGTGTACCTGAGTGGTGCATCCTTCATAAAAATTGCACGGGTAAATGATGTGCAACTGTATTTCCTACAATTCTGATTATCGCTCTGAATATGAAGTATTTCTGATCAAGTTACATGCATTATGTCAACAAAAACATTTGTTTTTTTTCCTACCAACAGGTCTTCAAGGCAATGGAGCTGCAACTTTTTCAATATGACACATTTCGCCGGCATGCCAGATCTTTCATTGAACCTGGAGTCATTCACCACTGGAAAACATTACAGGATGTGATGCTGCAGCGGCTCAGTCAGGAGAGCAAAGTCATAGTTGGTGGCGACATGAGAGCTGACTCTCCAGGTATTTACACATCAATGAAATAGTGCAGTTTATCCAGGTTTTTGATATTTTGTGCAGTTCAAAGGAGAGTGACATTATGAAAAAGCCACATATAATCAAAAAGTATTGATATGTGATGACTAATATGAAGAGTTGAACACATTTTTTTCAGGGCACTCTGCAAAATTTGGGAGTTATACAACGATGGATCTTAATTCAAACACAGTTGTGGACATCGAGTTGGTTCAGGTGAGTGGTTAAATTTCAAATTGTAACAAGGTTATTCAGTGAAATTTGAAAATGTCCATTTGGCTTTTGCTAATACTGTTTATCTTGTTTTTTTTTCTTGCTGGGCGACAGAGCAATGAGGTTGGTGGTAGTTACCACATGGAGAAAGAGGGCCTGAGGAGGAGTCTGGCATTGCTGGAAGAGCGTGGCATTAATCTTGACCGCATTGTTACTGACCGTCATCCACAAATTCAAAAGTTCCTCAGGGAGAGAAACATCACCCACTACTACGATGTGTGGCACATGGCAAAAGGTATATTTCCCTATTTTCATGTGCATCCACATCCTCATGCATCCACATAGTAGCTGCTACTAAAAGTGCATTATGCACAAAGCACTTTTCTGTGCACATTACATGTGAGCAACATGAAAGAAAATTGGTGTCCTTACAGTAACATTGTAAAGCTATGAGTCAATCACATCTACCACGTTTTGAAATTGATTATGAAATGCTGCAGCTGACTGATCAATCAATTTTTAATGAAAGGAATGTATCTATGTGAACTTTAGGGATTTCAAAGAAAATGGACAAGATCAGTAAGGAGAAAGACTGTCAAAAACTATAGAAGTGGATGAGAAGCGTCAACAATCACATATACTGGACTGCAGCTACCTCATCCACTGGGCCAGAGAGAGTCGCAAAATGGACCTCAATCCTGAACCACGTGCAGGACATCCACACACATGATGACCCTCTTTACCCCGAGTGCCTGCATGAGGTCCACCAGACACGGGACAAAAACAAGTGGCTCAGAGCGGGTGTTGTACTAATATAGACTAAAAGTTATTACATAATTTTTCCTCAGTTTTAAATAGTGATCAGACATTTTGTTTGAAAGACAACTACACCTAGTGATGTGATATTTTTGAAATTCATCACAAATAATGTCAGTAATATGTATTAGTTTATTGTATTTTAAAATATGCATTTTTTATTGTTTGTAGGAACTCCGGCTTTCTACAAATTAGAAAAGCTCTTGACCAACAAAAGAACTCTGAAGGATGTGGCAAAACTGAGCCCTCACCACCAGACTTCATCTTTAGAGGCATTCCATAGTGTAATCCTTCGTTTTGCCCCAAAGAATGTTGTTTTTCCCTTTATTGGAATGCTGTGCAGGTAAATCAAACTAGGGGAATCAAAATTTGAGAGATGCAGCCTAAACTGTGTTTTATTGTGATCACCTGTGATTTTGTCTTCCGTGTACTTCCAGACTCTACCTGGCTGCCATGTATTACAATGAAAATGCAGACAGACCACAGGCCAAAACCCGGGAAGGTGTACCTCTCTACAAGGTCCACTTTCCAAAGGCTATGAAGGGACAATGCAGAGCCAAACCCCACAAGACAGAGCCAACATTCCGTTAGTGTTAAAATCTTTTAATTTTTTAACCAAACATGTTTTGAACTTGTTGTACTGGTAATTGCTCTCACATGTTAAAAGATTTTGAAAAACAAAATGCAGTAAAAACCCTAACCTTACAAATGAATAAATAACTAAAGAAGTAAGTGTTAAGTACCAGGATGTATTTAGGACAGTTGTATTGTTTTGTAAAAAAAAAAACCAAAACAATAATAACAATAAAAATAAGAAAAGTAAAATTTATCTTTGTGCTTGTGTTTTATGAAACAGGGTTTGTTGCTGACATGATGGACCTCATATTTGACAAAGTCTTTGTGGACCCTACGCCATACACAAACGCGATGTTGGCCATCCCTGTCCCAGAGGATTTGACTGCCCAGTATGAGCAGCCTGACAAGGAGGAGGTCATTGCCAGCTATGTGTCCAGGTTCAACCGAGGGCCAGTCTAAATCCAACGTAGTGGCCTTCAGCATCAGGAAACTCTCGGCGGATGCGTAGGACCACACAAGTTGGAATGACTACCCAGATTCTGCGTCCCAAGAAGCCCCAGCACCAGCTCACAAAACTGCGATAGGCTAGATACCTGTAACAACTATAAACAATGGACACAATTGTTTATAGTCACAATAGTCTTGCAGAAATGTATCAATAGTGTGTATTACTATTTTTTCTATTGTTGATTGCCCAATAGGCTGCCCCTCTGTTTAAATTATTATTGTTTAATTATTGTTTTTGGGTGCATTGTTTCATGTAAATAAATCCTTGTATGTGTCTACAGAAATGACTCGTGTGAATACATAAAAAATATGCACAACATCTGTTTATAAAAAGTATACAAATGAAGAAATGGCAAATTCAATATATTAAACTGTACTGTACTTATATTTCTCATGTGTTACTGTAGTTGCAAAATTATGCCTGCTGAAGCAAAACAAGACATGATAACATCTTTAGTTTTTATTCTTTGACATTTTACAAAGAACGACTTACTGGTGTATGCCTGCTGAAGCAAAACAAGACATGATAACATCTTTAGTTTTTATTCTTTGACATTTTACAAAGAACGACTTACTGGTGTATTCCTCTCAGCTGTAAAGGACCATAGTCAGCTTTGTATATTTGACAGGCATTCTGTAAGGAGTAAACATTGAGGCACACAGGCTCCAACCCAGGATGGTCAGTCATACATGACACCTCCTCATCAAACTCCTGTCGTCTGGTAACCTACAGTAAATAACAAGCACTAAATGTCATTGTAATTTATAAGTGTAAACAGTAGCCAAATAGAGACAAATAACTTTTCAGTTTAGCTGTGAGGTTGCTACCTGTGGTATCTCCAAACAGCAGATATTTTCAACTTCTGTGGGCATAGTTGCACAGTTTCCACAGGAGCACCTATCCAAAAAACAGAAGGTGAAGATTTCACAAAAATATGAAATGAGTATATCTCTGCAACCACAAGGTCTATTTGAATAATTGTGGTGTCATAGTAAAGGGAACACTTTGAGATGTGTAAATATCAGTATGTGTTTTTTACACGTCTGCTGTTTAATTTGACGTGCAACGTGATTATATTCTTTCATGATTAGTGCAACTAATAAGTTCTATTAGAACTACAAGTTACCTTTACTGTTAGCAGGGGCTAGCATTAGCTACATGGTAGTAACTGTAACAACACATACAAACAACTAACATATTCACACACTAACCATTCTGAAACGTCCTGCTGCAGCCGCAGAGTCTGTATGTCTTCAGGAGCCTCTCCTTCTGGGTCCGACTCTGGGTCAAACCGATAAGGTTGAACGACAGCGTCTCGGCGAGCCATAGCGATACATCCAAAGTAAACATTAGCACATGCTACCGCTAGCATCAGCCACGTCCTCTCCCTGAGAGGGGCGTGTCGCAGCCGAGACATGCGTTGACAGCCGGAGCTCATTAGCATTAAAGGTGCAGGCACAGAAACAGCCTGTTCTCAGCAGAGCTCAGTAGAGCTCACTTGAGCCACTTTCAGACAGCTGATAATCAGGACCACTGATGGTTTTGGGGCAATACATTTCGAATACGGTGTTGTTGGACCTCTGACAGCTGTGTGAAATTGATGAAAAACAGTATAATATGGGACCTTTAAGCTGAACATTCCATATACAGGACTCTACACTAGTTTGTTAGTTTATTTTTAGAGCACAGCACAATGAAAAATGTTTAAGTAACACATTATTTGGTAAATGGTCTTTCCTGCCACTACACTATGATGATTACTGTATTTAACTACTTAAATCACAGTAGCATAAACTGATTTGTTGAACTCAGCCTGATGTAAACATTAATAAAACACAGGCAGCTTTATGTTTTCCCTGTGTGATGTTCAGGGACAGGTCAGGACAGTCTGAAGACAGAGAGCTCTGAGGTTGAAGTCTTATGCACCGTGAGACAGTAACAGGTCTGTAGGCTACCTACGTCTTGACCACATGTCAGCTGTTCAGCTGCAGCAGAGGAAACACCGCTGTTCTCAGCTCCACTGTGACAAGCGCTTTAAAAAATACATTTTTTTTTAATTAAGCTCCAGTAGCGGCCGGCTAAACTACGGGAGGATACTGTAAACTGGCGCGGATCCGGTGTGTTTATCAAAGCTTGGTCGCAGTGCTGAGGCACCGGGTCGGTTTGAGCTGCGTTCAGGCTACATTAAAACTTTATAGATCCATAATCAGTGATCAGTGTCGGCGGCTTTTTAACACGTTAAATAATTGTGCTCCAGTATAATCGGTATGCCTGAAACTCATCCAGTGAGAAACGTTCCACGGTGCAAAAATAAGTGCGATTAAAATGCGTTAATTTTTTTAACGCGTTAATTTTTTTAACGTGTTAATTTTTGTGTAATTAATTAATCTTAATTAACACGTTAAAGTCCCAGCCCTAATAATAATATTATATATAAATAATATCAATATCAACAAAAACAAAGTAAAGTGCAAAAAATGTACAGTATATATATGTACACATATACAGAGCAATAATGCCACACTCAGAGCGAGGAATTAAACAGTTCGATAGCCACTGGCAGGAATGATTTCCTGTGGCGCTCTGTGGTGCATCTTGGTGGGATCAGTCTCGTGCTGAATGTACTCCTGTGCTGACCACCACATCATGGAGTGGATGAGAGCCATTGTCCAAGATGACATGTAACTTGGACAGCATCCTCCTCTCTGACACCACCATCAGAGAGTCGAGCTCCACTCCCACAATGTCACTGGCCTTGCGGATCAGTCTGTTCAACCTTTTTGCGTCTGCTACCCTCATCCTGCTGCCCCAGCACACAACAGCATAGAGTATAGCACTGGCCACTACAGACTCATAAAACATCATGAGCATAGTCCGGCAGATGTTGAAGGACCTCAGCCGTCTCAGAAAATAGGGACGACTCTGTCCCTTCCTGTAGAGGGCATTTGTGTTCTTAACCCTGTCCAGTTTATTATAAATGTGGACCCCCAGATACTTATAATCCTCCACAATGTCCACACTGACCCCCTGGATGGACACAGGGATCAACGGCACCTTGGTCCTCCTCAGGTTCACAACCAGTTCCTTGGTCTTTGTCACACTCAGCTGTAGATGGTTCTGCCCACACCATGTGACAAAGTTGTCCACAGTAGTCCTGTACTCATCCTCAGCACCTTCATTGATACATCCAACTATTGCTGAGTCATCCGAGAACTTCTGGAGATGACAGGTCTCTCTGCAGTAGTTGAAGTCTGCGGTGTAGAGGGTGAAGAGGAAGGGAGAGAGGACAGTCCCCTGTGGGGCCCCAGTGTTGCTGACCACTTTATCTGATACACAGTGTTGTAAGCAAACATACTGTGGTCTGCCAGTCAGATAACCAATAATCCAGGTCACAAGGGGGGAATCCACCTGCATTGCTGTCAGCTTCTCATCCAGTAGAGCCGGACGGATGGTGTTGAATGCACTGGAGACACAGTGCTCACTGGTTTGTCCAGGTGGGCGTAGACACGGTTAAGCAGGTATATGATGGCATCCTCAACTCCAAGTTTGGGCTGATAGGCAAACTGTAGGGGGTCCAAGAGAGGTTTGACCAAGGGCCGGAGCTGCTCCAAGATGAGTCTCTCCAGGGTCCTTATGATGTGGGAGGTCAGTGCCACACGTCTGTAGTCCTTGAAGCCACTGTGACGCATCGTCTTCGGCACAGGGACAAGGCAGGACGACTTCCACATCACAGGGACCCTCTGTAGACTCAGGCTCATGCTGATGACATGGTGAAGTACTCCACATAGCTGGGGGGCACATGCTTTGAGCACCTTGGGGCTGACACCATCAGGACCCACAGCCTTGCCCGAGGGGAGCCTCAACAGCTGTCCCCTAAAGGGGTCAGCTGTGATGTTCACTGTAGAGGTGACAGCTAGGGGAGGGGGAGGTGTAGAGTCAATTGGTTGTAGTGTGTAGGGAGTTTGGAGACCAGGGGAGGAGGAGTGGGGAGGATGAAAGGCTGTGTTGGTAGTTGGTAGACAACAGTGGGATTGATGGTGGTGTTATCAGGGGGTGCAGGGGTCTCAGTATCAAATCTGTTAAAAAACAAATTGAGTTTGTTGGCCCAGTCCACGCTGCTTTCAACTCTTCTATTACCAGCTGACCTGAATCCAGTGATGGTCCTTATTCCTCTCAAGACCTCTCTCGTGTTGTTCTGCTGAAGTTTCCACCCAGCTTCCTCCTATAGTTTTCTCTACCCTCCCTGAACTTCACCTTTAGGTGTCCCTGTATAGTTCTCACCTCCTCCCTGTTGCCACCTCTGAAAGCCCTCTTCTTTTCATTAAGGATTTCTTTGATGTCCTTTGTTACCCACGGCTTGTTATTTGGGTAACAATGCACGGCCTCAGCTGGAACAGTGGAGTCTACACAAAAGTTGATATAGTCCGTTGTTGGGACCCACAGATGAAGTCATTCATTGTGGATTTCAAAATGGACTCTGAACTGAACTCAGTGTCCCAGAATTCCCCATTCTTCACACCTAGGTGCAAAATTCAGCTTTGAGCTACTATTGGTCAGGGTGACAGACCCCCCTCTGATCAGAGAGTCAAAACTCCAGCGCCTTCCTTTGTTCTCTCTCTTCTCCACAAGCTCTCTTCTCCACAAGCTCTCTTCTCCACAAGCTTCTCTTATCCTCAAGGGCTCCTCTCCATCCCCCACCCCCACGGGGCTGCCTGCCCTCAAGATCTCTTCTTCTGGGCCTAACAGCTGCGGAGAGCTGCAAGCTTCATTTGCAGCAGGCCCAAAGAACTTCTCCTCACTGCAGCGACACGAGGTCCTGCCAGTATTCCTGATCAGTTAGCACCAGCAGCTGCGACGCAAAGCTTGCCAGCTAACTTCACAATCTGAGGAACACCAAGCAAGTTAGCACTGAGCTGCTATCCCTGCAAAGGAAAGAAGCGAACCGTTTCCTCCTCTGCCAACTCATCAGTCCTTGCACAGCAAGAACAGCCTTCAACATTGGAATCCCAACGTTCTCCTGCAGCCACCAGCACCTTTTCTTCAAAGACTGGTAACGTTGAACTGGGCTTAGATAGCATAGCATAGCACGGCTAAGCACAGGACTTTAAACTCTGGTTGATGTAATGCATATGTGTTAAAGTTATGTGTGTCCACTGTTTGAGTGTTATTGTGATCTCACGTCAGGTTATTGGTAGTCTGCTTTCCTAGACGGCTAATTCTTAGTTAGTCGAATGATGCTTCACACAGGCTCAGGGTCTTTGCATGCAACTAACCATCTTCTATAACCTGGCATCACGTCACACATCACGTCACACACACACATACACACACACATTCCTTAAGCCTGGAGCATATCACACCCACATGTGATATCAGTGACCACCATTGTTTCTTTGTTCTGCCAGACACACACTCACACACACACACATACACACACACACACACACACACACACCTGTATATAGTACATGTTAGTTAGTGTGTTTTCATCTTTATGTTGAATAAAAGACTTTTTAACCCACATGTTGTCTATTTAATATTGTACAAGAGTGAATGTTGCCAACCTCTACTCTGTCAAGAGCTCCAAAATCCTTCAACCATTACTAGCTGTTATGGTAATATTGGTTGTAGTTATTAAGTTAATTATTAATCAGTTACAAACAGTTTAGTACCTTTTCTGAGACTGATTTGGTGAATTGGCTATATTTTCCCTTCTTCAAGGGTGGTGCCCCAAGGTGATCTAATGTAAATTGGATCTTATTAGTAATCAGAATTAATAATTATCCCTGATAATCATTAATTATTATTGATAGCCAAATTTAACCCAAAACTCTTGCATGAAGCACTACATTATGGTGCCTCGTGTGATGTAAGCACAACACCGTGATGCAGTCTGTGAGCCCATCAATGTCCTCTCCATGCGGCTCACAAAGTGACTGCCAGTCCGTGATCTCAAAACATCCCTGAAGTGTCTCATAAGCTTCCTCTGACCATCTCCTCACTGTCCTTGTGGTCGTAGGCTGGCTCTTCACCAGAGGCACATAACAGGAGTTGAGGTGCACCAGGTTGTGGTCTGATCTACCCAGTGGGGGGAGGGGAGAGGAGTTGTATGCATCCGTCACATTAGCATACAGCAAGTCCAGGGTCCTCTTGATAATAAGGGTAAATGCAGTACCAAGACTATCATTATTAATTGTGGCGATCTGCCATAAAAATGATTTTTTTTTTCTATGAATATAAATGTTTAATTTGTACATATCGTGTTCTGCCAATTACATCGCTGTAGGTAAAAGTCTGACAGCTTCTGACTTATTGGGTTTTTTTCTTTTTTGGAGCTCCTAATTGTTTATGGATTTTGTCAGACAGTGGTTTACTCGGTTAGAAGAAAAAAAGACCAATCCAACACATGGCCAGAGATTGTTTTTGCATTTGTTTGGTAAGATGTCTCACTCGAAGTGAGATTTGGAGGCTGACCTAAACTGAACTGTGCGTGTGGGTTAGTGGGGAGAGAGAGAGAGAGGGAGAGAGAGAGACAAAGACAAAAACAGCTAACGCTCTCAAAGAGGGAGAAACTGCTGTGGAGCTACAATACTGGCCTTCCTATCACTCAGTGGCCGGTGAACAAACTCAAGCTTGAATGACCTTTGGCTGATCCTTGATAGGAATGTGGCTTATTGTATGCTCACATGGCGGCAAAGCTAACACATAGCTCCACAGGGTGGAGAGGCTCGAATCAGCTTGTGATGACGCAAAGAAAAACAAGCAACAAAGAGTGTTTTACAGTGTAAAACTAGCAGCAAAAGAAAAAGATTCAGTGGTCCACAAACTCACAAATAATTTAGCTAAAAAGCATACAATACACTGTAATTTTCTAGTATCTGCCCAGACACTAATTAAGCCTCACTTGTAATGCGTGTCTTCTTTAATCCATCTCGCGTCCTCGGCATGTAGTAAAGGCGTTGCAGCATCCTGCGTTGGCTGTTCAAACAGCAGAGTCGACATGGGCAAAGGAAAAGGGTCAATGTTGGCGTTTTCTGAGGGGAAACCTCCTTCTGCAGGGATGAGAGACTGGGGTGCGCAGATCTTCTCTGGATCCTGAAGGTGTTTGGTTAACACGGGGCAATTTTGGCTCGTCCAGCGAGGTTAAAGACTGTTGCCTAGATCGGTAAAACCTTTTAGTACCAGCTGCACGAAAGCTGATGCTTCCAGCAACACATTACGATGGGACTGCTATGAAATGGGGACTTGGTTGTTTTTATCTTCTCCGTGTATCTGGTTGCTGTGGAACTGACAATGGGATGGGAGTTTTCAAACCTGGGGGAACTGTGACAACTGGCGCCACCTACTGGACATTAGGGTGGGTGCACTTTCCTTTCTTTATCGGGCTTTGTTAGTGCAAGGAGGCCGCATTTAGGCTTTGGTCTACATGCCGCTCTATTCTCGGAATCATGTGGTGAGGGTCCCAACACATCTTTAATAAAGGTAAAGGCCTTTGTACAAGAGAGAAGTCAGACGAACTCTGAAAAAAAGACTCTCTCCTCACTGACTTCATTGACACCGCTGCCACACAGTCCAAAATCATCTCCTCCATGAACCCAGCCATCGCCGACACCATCCTCTGGGACCCTTCTTTATCTCCATGTCACCGGCCCTCTTCCTGCTCAACCCCCAGCTCACAGGCCCCCTGGTCAGTGATAGTGGGCAAAGCAGGAAAGAGTGGGCGCCCTCGCACTGCCTCGCCTCCATCCCTCAACCTCAGTAACCAATTTGCCATACTACAACCTGATGTCCCTGCTGATGTCCCAACGGCCGATGCTGCCGCAGTAGCTGGTTCTCCTCCTTCTCCTCATATGGAACCAGACTCCGTCCCAGCTGTGGCGGCGGTAGCAGCGGCGGCGGTGGAAACTTCTCCCCCAGACGCAGCGGCGGTGCTTCCATCTCCGACCGCTTCATGGTTCAGGTATGGAGCCAGACGTAAGGACTCAGCCAGTTTCCCGCCTAACCGGTCTACACACCTGCCACTCTTGGCGGATGTGGTCCGTGGCGAACACTCGGCCTCCTCTCAGCAGAACAAACAGCTGGGGAAGTCCTCCTCCTTCCGCCGCAAGTTGCTGAGGGAGGCTGTCAACAGGCGCTCTGGTGGTCTTCCCCGCCCTCAGCTACCGGAAGAGCTGTCTCCAAAACTGGATCGCAGCCCCGCATCTGGAGCTCTGGCAGCCGCTGTGGGTCTCCCATCCTCCTCCTCCTCCGCCGCCTCCTCCTCCACCGCCCCCCCCCGTCGGTTGGTTTGGGAGGCAACAGGCTGCTAAGGATATTCCTGACGACCGCTCCCCTGTTCTTGTTGTTGGAACCTCCATGGTCCGACATGTGGAGATCAGCAGATGCAGCACTTCCTGCCACCCAGGTGCGCTCGTTCAGGACATCAATGACGTCATCCCGCAGCTGCTCTCTCAACGTCCGTCAGTCTCCACTGTGGTTGCTCACGTTGGTACGTGCGACCTTAAACTGCAGCAATCGGAGAAGCTTAAGGACGACTACATCTCCCTCATAAGCACCATTCTAGTCTCCAACAAACAGTGTGTAGTTTCTGGCCCTTTTGCTCCCCCCTGTTTTGGTGATGTAAAATTTAGCCGACTCAGACAACTCCACATCTGGCTCAAAGGATACTGCCGTAGCCGTGACATCCCATATGTGGACAACTTCACCTCTTTTCTCAATAGAACTGACCTCTTCAAAAATGACCGGCTCCACCCAAATCTCATTGGATCTCACCTCCTATCCCTGAACATTGAACTAACCCTGCGCTCCTGCATGGCTTACTCTGGTTGACTGTCAGCAACTCCACACTCCAAACATTATAGCAGTCCAGTCACAATCACATCTATCCCTGTTATCACAAACTTTAGGCCTAAGAAATGCACTTATGATCTCACCAGTTCAGCTAACCTCAGTAATCTTATCCATATCCCTCCAGTTATCAGCCCCTCACACAGCAATGCACCTCAAAAAATAAAAATGGCTCTATTAAATGTCAGGTCACTTACAAATAAATCATTTTTAATAAATGAACTCATCAGCACCCACAGTTTAGATTTAACTTTACTAACTGAAACCTGGCTTGATAAAAATGGAGCCGCTACACTCATTGAGACTGCGCCTCCAAACTTCAATTTCTTCCATACCACTAGGACTGATAGGAGAGGTGGTGGGATTGCTGCCGTCTTCTCTGACATTTATGGCTGTAAGGAAGTCCATCTTGGTGAATTCATATCATTTGAATATCTTGCTTTATCCGTACATTGCAAAACTACAGTCTTAATAATAACTGTTTACCGTCCACCAAAATCCAAATGTGGATTTTTGGAAGAACTTTCTCAGCTATTATCTCAGGTTTCCACTGATTATGACTGTCTTATTATATCTGGTGACTTTAATATTCACATTGACATTAAAACTGATCCAGATGCCATAAGCTTTATTAGTCTGCTGGAGGCATTTGACCTCTCTCAACATGTCCGTGGACCCACCCACAATAAAGGACATACTCTTGACCTTGTCATCTCAAAAGGACTTAACATTACAACACCTCTTGTTGTGGATGTAGCCTTTTCTGATCACTGTTGCATTTATTTTGATGTTTCTGCTTTCCCTGTACAACATAACAGTTCCCGATTACTCAAAAGACGCATAATTAATGACAATACTATAGAAAGCTTTCAAAAAATTGTAAATGGGGACCTTGTGGACAACTTCAACTCAAAGATACAGAGTGTATTTGACAAAATTGCACCACTCAAAACTAAATATGTAAAAAAACAGAAGGCTCCCTGGAGAAATGAAGTGGACATCAGATACTTAAAGAGAAAGTGTCGTCAGGCAGAGCGACAGTGGAGAAAAACAAGACTTCAGGTTCACAATGACATCTATAAGGATAAACTGAATGAATATAACAAAGCAATTAAACAAGCTAGACAATCATTCTTTTCTAAAATCATCAATGAAAACATTAATAATAGCAAAGTGCTTTTCTCCACTGTTGACAGACTCGTTAACCCACCATCCACCATTCCTTCAGAAATGTTGTCCTCAGAAAAATGTGATCAATTTGCTTCTTTCTTCAATAACAAAATCATTACTATTAGACAAAACATCACTGCTCTAAAATCGATAACTGAACTTGCCCTTCCTCTCTCCAGGAATTCCACCTGTGTCATGTCTCACTTTAAATGTTTAAATCTGACAGAGCTTGACAATATTGTTGGTCAGCTCAGGTCCTCCACCTGCTGCCTGGATCCTCTCCCAACTGCTTTTTTCAAAAATGTCTTTAACTGCTTAGCATCAGAGGTTCTACATATCATTAACCGGTCTCTACAGTCAGGTATATTTCCCACATCACTAAAAACAGCTGTCATCAAACCACTTCTGAAAAAAAAAACAGTCTACATTCAGCTCAAGAATTATCTTGCATCAAATAGCCTTTTAGATACTTATCAGTCTGGTTTTCGGCCCCACCATAGCAGAGAAACGGCACTCATCAAAGTTTTAAATGATCTACATATAAACGCAGACTCCAAAAAAATCTCCATTCTTGTTCTACTTGATCTTAGTTCTGCGTTTGATACCGTTGACCACAAAATCTTACTGGAAAGGCTTGACAGGTGGGTTGGCTTGTCTGGTCCAGCTCTAAATTGGTTCAGAACCTACCTTCATGATAGGCAGTTTTACGTCTCCATTGGTGAATTCAACTCCAACACTATGAACATTACATGTGGGGTACCCCAAGGGTCAATTCTTGGACCACTGCTGTTCAATCTCTACATGCTTCCACTCTCACATGTCATACGCAAACATAATCTTAGTTACCATAATTATGCAGACGATTCGCAACTTTACATTTCACTACACCCAGATGACCTATCACCCATAATATCCCTCACTCAGTGTATCAAAGACATTAATCAATGGATGTCAGAAATTTTTTTACAACTAAACAAAGACAAAACAGAAATACTCATCTTTGGTGCACAGGCTCAGAGACAGAAAATAGCAGCACATCTCAACTCTCTCTCTCTTGACAGCAAAACTGAAGCAAGGAATCTGGGTGTAATCATCGACAGCAATCTAAATTTCAGAAGTCATATCAACCACATTACAAGATCATCTTTCTATCATCTCAAAAATATTTCCAAATTGAGGGGCTTCCTGTCAAAATCAGACTCAGAAAAATAAATCCACGCATTTATAACAAGTAGACTAGATTACTGTAATGGTTTATTCACTGGACTCCCAAAATCAAGTATTCAGAGGTTACAACTAATTCAAAATGCAGCTGCACGTATTCTCACTGGTACCAAGAAATATCAACACATCACACCTGTTCTTAAATCTTTGCACTGGTTACCTGTTAGTACAAGAATTGATTTCAAAATACTACTCCTGGTTTACAAAGCACTACATGGCCTTGCACCTCAGTACATCACAGACATGCTCATCACCTACACCCCAACAAGAACACTTCGGTCAACAAGCAGTGGCAACTTACTCATTCCTCGCACCAGATCCAAAGAAGGGGAGGCAGCTTTTAGTGTATATGCCCCACGAAAATGGAACACCTTGCCTGACACAGTTAGACATGCCACATCAGTAGCCATCTTTAAAAACAGATTAAAAACATATCTTTTCTCAACAGCATTCTGTTGAACTGTGTGTGTATGTGTGTGTGTGCATGTGTCCATATGTGATTGTGTGAGTGGGTGCGCATGTGTGAGTCTAGTGTGTATGTGCTGAAAATGACATATATGATTGTTTACTTGCACTAGCACTCTTCTTGTTTTCTATTCGATTTCTAATTGTTTTTTATAGAACTATGTACACCTGTTGTGAAGCACATTGAGTCTGCCTTGTGCATGAAATGCGCTTTATAAATAAAGCTGAATTGAATTGAATTGAACTATGACTCAAAAAGAGCAATTCTTTTCAGACACATTGAGTCGTCAAGTTTACAATAATACCCGATCAAACACTTAGCTGTTGAGCACCCTGGCAGCTCAGTCGGTAGAGCGTGCATCCCATGTACAGAGGCCTTGTCCTTGCTGCAGTGGTCCAGGTTTCAAGTCCAACCTGTGGCCCTTTGCTGCCTGTCTTCCCCCCTCTCTCTTTCATCACATTTCCTATCATCTCTCCAAGCTGTCCTATATAGGCCAAAAACAAAAAAAACTTAACCCATTTAGCTTTAAAATCAGTCTGCTTTCAAATCTTGAGTCAGTTTTGTATGATCCTGGTGTGGTGTTCTTAATTTAAGGATTTAGAATCCTCTACAACTCTGATTCACCCCTCTTGTTTCTGACTACTCATTCATGGAAGCTAAGACTCTGACTGAAACTGAAGTTGAATTGAATAAAACTGATGGTCTAAATTATCCAGGATACCTGTGTTTTTTATGTTGAGGAACTAAGAATATAAAATTATTAAAATAAAACTTTGAAATGGTATTTACATTGGGGAAACATACTTCCAGAACAGTGGCGGCTGCTGGTCTTTCAAGGAGGGGAAGCTCTTTTTTTTTTTCCATTTTCCGGTCGACAACATTCATATTATCTGCCATGATGTGCAGCTTGCTAACGCTAGCAGCTGGAGCTGCTGCGCCAGGCTACTGTGAAGTGTGACCGCCTGTGAGTGTGAGTGATCGTGACGGGGGGAGAAGCTCCGCAGCTGCCGCTGCTCGTTGGGGAAAGAAACCGCAGAGTGACAGAAGAGAGTCGCCAAACACAACGCTAGTCGTTTTTAACAAAGACACAATCACTGGGGATCGGTAAAGTCTCCGGATCAGTTCAGAACAACAGAATGAAAAACTTGGAAAATGCTGTTTATTCTTCAAGATCGCTGATTCGCTCATTTAGCTGTCAATCAAAAAAGGATTCCGCCTCAGACAGCTCATCCAATCATCATGCAGAAGCCGATCGTCCGGGCCAGCCCACTGCCCCATAGACCCCCAGAGACGCTGAGCGCCCGATGGGCGGGACAAAGCCCAGCATTTATCCAATGAGCGTCTAGTTTCGCTGCAGTGGAACAACCCGCTCTACGCTTCTCCATTGAAGTCAGTAGAAGCTGAGCGTCCGACTGTGTAAAGCGCTGTGGCGCTGCGGGGATGAATGAGAAGGAAGTTGCGCCGGTTACCTGTGATAAGTAGCTGATTCTGAACAAAAGATGAAGGCTTTCTAGCGCGTATTTAGTCAATGAAATGTACACACAGCAGTACATATTTCACCACTTTTTTTTTTTTTTTTTGGGTGACATTTTAGGGGAAGCTGAGCTTCCCTTGCAGTCTTAGAGCAATCGCCTCTGTTCCAGAACCAATCCTCTCCATCCACTTCTCAGCTCTTTAGTGTTGATACAACAACTTTCGGAGTTGCAACCCCACTTTATAATTTAGACTGATGTGACTAAGGATCACAAGTAGCTAACTAAAAGACACATACAGTACATGTGTAGATAGTCATTCATTAAATGATACTAACAATCACTTATGCACGTCTTATTATCTGCAATGGTGACACCATTTCTTGTTACCACCAGCAACTTCCAGATCTAATTCTGTATGTGTGATCTAGTGTTGTAATCAAGACCGCACCAACCGAGACCAAGACATTACCGAGACCAGAGAGTACCGAGACCGAGACAAGGCCAAGACATTTGGAGGTCGAGACCGAGACAAGACCAAGACTTTTAGAGGTTGAGACTGAGACAAGACCAAGACCATATATATCAAAGAAAAATCATAACAAAACATCAAAATGTGAGTTTTTTTTTTTTTTTAGCTGGGGGAAATCTTTACACTACCAATGATTTGAAGTCATTTGCTGTTTTTGAGAGGGTCCTTTTCCACTCTTATCAGTAAGGCATGGACAAAAAGCCTATCAGCGGTGGTCTTGACCGGTCTTGTTCAAGAAACCAGAGTCTGCCCAGTCCGAGACTGAGACAAGACTGAGTAAAAATGCCCTCGATTCCAAGACAAGACCAAGAACCTCAAAAAATGGTCTTGAGACCGGTCTCGAGACCAAGACCGATCTCGAGTACTACAACACTAGTGTGATCCCATGGTAGACTGAAGTTACCATCTGGGTGTTTTTCTGTCACTGTCAGCAATCCTTCTCCCAGCCTGTGGGCTCTGAGACATTCCTGTTTTCATCTTTGGGCTTTCCACTGGAGCACAAATGCACAGAGAGCACATTCCATCGCCAGCAAGCCTCGAAACTCTGATCAAACAACTGTTGGCATGCAGGTGAAATGACTGTGTGTGTGTGTGTGTGTTTGTGTGTGTGTGTGAGAGAGAGAGAAGAGCCCCATAGGCTCACATAGACAGACCTATGTACACACCGCTGTCAGAGCAGTGTCCCTGCAGTAAGCAGAGCAAGAGAAGAGAATAACTAGCTGGATACTAAATGACAGCAATGACGCTCACATGAAGCTGAGATGAAGTGAGAGCAAATAAATTGGATAAATAACATAAATCAAATGTTTTGTTACCTTCAGGGAGACGGGGAAAATAATAAAGAAAATGATTATAATTGATAATCATTATTATTATTTAGGGGTGCTGAGATTAAATTTAGGCGTGTTTAAGGGTCTAAAATCGGCTATGCCACTTAGGAGTTTTTTTTTTGTGCACAAATGTGTATAAAACAGGTAGATGAAAATGCACTTTATTCTGCCCTTGCTAGGATGTAGCTGATTTCTAGCTCAGCTAAACAGGTTCCTCCCAATAAACATCCAGGAGTCAGCAGGTAAGTTTTTAGATGTTTACTGTGAGAAGTACTGTGAAACTGTAATACAGAGTAAAGAACAAATAAATTGTTACAAAATATACTGTATACTCTTTCTTTTATACCAACAAATGCTCAGTCATTAATGATCTTTAAATATCCTTCACAGAAACTTAGCGATTAGCTTAATGCTAATTTAACATTGAAAATCCCATAGACGGGCTAACGCGTTAGCATAACTCGCGGTTTTTAAACAACACACTTGAAATGATTCTCAACATCACAGGTAACGCAGGTGAGTATTACTTACAGACATATGCTCCTTAGGGTTGAGCAGAGAAAATTGAATGAAGAGTGGGTAAGCAACAGCTCTACTTCAAGCTTGCTTCATTAAAGAAAATAACTACCACAACTCTACATAGACAAACAGCACAGCAGAGTCAACACATACCTCACTCTCTTAAAGGGGCGGCACACACTTACTTTGTAAAAAGCTGATTGCTCAGCTCCTTTAATTGAAAAGAAAGTGTCATTGAGATCATGATTTTTTTTTTTTCAAGAGATACCTGTTCACAAGAATAAACACATCCAACAACAGTAACAACATACAATTCATATCCAAACAGGGATTTGTGTAAGTACTGTACTGACTTATTTGGAGGTACTTGTAATTTAGTATAAAATTAGGGAAATGCTTTAAAATTGCGTACACTCTGCTATGAATGTAGGCTGAGTACTAGGTCTGAGTGACAGATCCTCCCAACACAGCAGCTTGGTATCACCACTCTTCAGTCTAAGTGCTTGATGTTGGAGGGAATCTCCCTGCATCTCTGGCAGAAACACCAGGCTGGCCAACCACTGGCAGGGTAGGATGTGGCTGTAGGATCACCAGGTGAAGACAGTAACAACATCAGACACTGCTGCAGCAGCTGATGAGACTCGTCTTGGTCCTGAATTATTTCCTGAAATCAGAAGAATTATTAACATTTAATTAGTGGTCAAATGCAAGATTTTACTATGACCAGATGCAGTTTTCATGTTATATGTAGAGTTAGTCAATCCAGAGGTAATGCTGTTACTGATGTAATATGGCCTTATTTCACAGGATAGGAGTATTGATGTGGGGAATTTATGAAATATTACAAGCAAGCAGAGCAATATACATACTCAGCTGTAAGTCTGAGTCTCCAGCGTCTGCTCACCTGTAGATCACAGGCAGGCACACCTGAGGTGCCAGAGGTATTGAGTCACCAGGCCAAGATTTCTTTTCCAGCTGAATAAAAAACAGACATAATATTAAACATCATCTAACAAACAACATGCAGGTTTTCCAAAATTATGGTGTAGTATCGAGCTATTGTTTTCTTTAAACATACATTTCTACATTTTAGTGTTGATTTACTGTAATATTCTTTTCTTATGCAATGCCTGATGCTCTAAGTGAAGATTTTCAAAGAAATTTGGGTTCAATATCTATTTCTGTATGCATCAATCTGCATGTGTAACAACGCACAACGGAGTAAAAACTATCAGGATTTAACTGTTCAGGTTGATTTTACAAAACTACAATAAGAGTTACAGCTAAGGAAAACATAGCATTTTGTATCACTCCAAATAATCTTAATGTGATAGCAAACCTGTGTTTAAATCAAATCAAATCAAATCAAATTTTATTTGTATAGCCCAAATTCACAAATCACAGTTTGCCTCAGAGGGCTTTACAATCTGTACAGAGACTACACCCTCTGTCCTTTGACCCTCGATTCGAGTGAGGAAAAACTTGCCCCCAAAAAAGCCCTTTTAACAGGGGAAAAAAAAATGCAGAAGAAACCTCAGGAAGAGCCACAGAGGAGGGATCCCTCTCCCAGGACGGACAGACGTGCAATAGATGTCGCATGTACAGAGCAGATCAACGAGATCACAATGTATACAATTATAATAGATGGTTGACAGGAATGAAAGTACATAAAGAGGTATTACAGCAATAATAATGAAATGCACATAATGGAAATGTGACTACTAGTAATAACAGTAGTAGTGGTTAAAGGTAAGGATAGTATGTAGTAATGCATCACAACAATAGCAGTGAAACGTATGTAACAGAGATATGACTAATATTAGCAACAGTAGTGGTGGGTGTCAGGCAGGGCCATGGCAGTACGCACATCCACGATCCACGACCCGGGTGCGGCCAGGATACATGAGAGCCTGTAGGACTAGAAAGCACAAGGACTCCGGGGAAGAAATGAGGTCAGTGAGAGGTCTTCATGGTTGTAAACACTTGAAAGCAGTTAACAAACACCAGATAGACAGAGCACCTGTATAGCACAGCAAGTTATGCAGCTAACATCAGCTAATGTTTGGTTGCACGTTAGCACACTGCTAACATTAACTGCCGTGTTAACGTGCAGAGTCAGACAGCTGTAGTAACAACTCTGCTGCTACTTTACAGCTAAAATCACAATAACAGCATATCTTGACAAACTAGACAGTAAGTTGAATATCCAGACAGGTAACATTAGGCTACTGTTTATCTGAAGCACAGCAGAGCTGGTGTCACTCACCTGTCCGCTTTCACTCCAGCCCGTCGTTCCCTCAGATTGGCTCTGACCTGGAGACAGTAGGCGTTTAAAGTGACAAATCAGAAAGGAGGGGGGGTTGCGGGGCCGTCTATTCAATGCCCGCCCCCAGAGTGCCAAAACTCAGCAAAGGCGAGCGAGTGAAAGGCACAGAGTGACAGCGAGCTTGTATACAGAGACTGCGAGCGCGCAGATCGGGCTTCATGCGCGCTGATTATGTTTTTTAAGCACGCGGATTTTGGCACTGAAATGACGTCATACTTTATCCAAAGCCGTTTTTTGTTGCAGCCTTTTCTGCCTCCGGCTTTCCTTTCTTAGCCCGTTTAGCGGGACGAGCCGTTACAAGTAACGCTGGAAGTGCTACTTTGAGCTGCATTTTCTATGCCATTGTTCTCTCCTGCTAACTCGGTATGGAGTGTGCTGAATATTTCCAGCAACGGTGACACGTGATGAGTGTACGCAGGGAGGAGGGAGGGACAGAGGGGGGCGTGGGCAGGACGAGACATGAAGACATCTGATTGGTTCTTTCCACTCGGACCGAGAGGCAGGGATTGGTCTGAGTTTTTACAGGCCTGCAGCTGCCACAGAGGTCTGTTTTTTTTCGTTCCTTTTTCTGAACACATTATGGGCCGGATCTACTAAGATCCCAAATTGCTTGTACTAATCTGCGTGCGCAATCTAGAAATTTGCGTGTGGGGTTGAACCGTGGTTTGTGGGCGATTTACTAAGAGTTATTGCATTAATGATGTCGTGTCGACTTCTTCTTCTTTGTTTGTTCAAAATGGTTTTTCAGAGTTTCAAAAAGATGCCAATAAAACGAAATAATCTCCAGGAGTCCTCAAAAGCTGAGTGCAAATAATGTTTAATTGTCGACAATTAAGCATGAGATCATACAGACAAAAGTTCATCTGATAAGACCCAACTTCTCAATGCAAAACATACTCCTTTTATTCACTAAAGAGGGGGCTGGGCCTTTTGGCCTCAACCAATCCCTACTCTTGCACGTTTCTGCTGAGACTGGGTTTTTTCCATGGAAAGTCCCAAACTTTTCCACTGCACCTGGCCGTGCTGCGGACGTGCCTGATACCATTAGCTCATCTTGGTTTTTTAAAAAAACCTAGGCCCTTTCTTCAGTTTTAAAAAACCCAGGCCCTGTCTTCAGAATACACCATTAGCTTTTCCTTCTTCTCAGTTCTGCACTCTAAAAATATTACAGTGTGTTACATAATGTCATTCTTACATGTGTGGTTACATTTTATTCCAAGTTAACACAATACAGTAGTTTAATCATCAATTCAATCAATAGGTGCATGTTTAATCAACTAGTGCTGAGTAGTATATGTCTTAACCATTCATTTACGATTCCTTCCCATTTTGATTAGTTTCTTTAACATCTCAGTTTTATATTCCCAGTTGTCACTATCCACTAACTACTTATATATGGTTATATGGTTATATTACACTACATTTCCCCCCTTTGTGACTTGTAGTCACACTACCGCACATCCACCACATGATGATTCGTTAACCATGCTCAACTGGCATGGTGATCCATTTCTGTACAGGGATGGTGGGTGGTGCGCCCATGTAAATACCCGTCACAAGGCACCGGGACTGACATGCTTCTTGCCATGGGAATGATTCACGCCATGCTTTCATGTAGATCCATTCGCCAGTAACGAGAATCCGCTAGTCATTGCACTTCTGCATCATCCTATTCTACATCAAATAATGTAGGGAAAAATGCTCCCCATACAAGTTAACATATATTTGGTGTTTAGTATATGGTTCCATTATTGGCACATATATAGTGCTTTGGTGAAGATTATTATTATTATTATTATTATTATTATTATTATTATTATATTATTATTATTTTTATTTATTTTTTCTTTCAGACAACCAAACAAACACAAAAACAAAGTATAGTAGTACTTCTTCTGGTGCAGTCAAACGCTACATAGTGCAATCTTCAGTGTAGACTATATGGGTGTTCCAATATACTTCTCCTGGGGCCTGCAACTGGGTATACAGTTCAGTCCTTTTTTACTCCATCAGTAGTGGCAGTGGTGGCCGTGGTGGCAGAAGGGATCTGTCACCTCCACTATGGCAAGGTAACATTCAGCGCAGCAGTGGGGATGTTACTGTGTATTATGAGTGGCACCTTCCAGTCGAAGGCAGTGGTGGATGAAGATCCTCTCAGGGAGTGATGGCGTTCTATCACTTGACGCAGCGATGGCGTTCTATCACTTGACGCAGCAAATCTTGCTGGACTCTCAAGATGATCCACGTGAGCAATGAGACGATCCCTCTCCTGGATCAATTGGGTCTGCTGTTTTTTTTTTTTTCCCACTGCTTACCCAGCTCCTCCAGCACACCACTCTTTGTCTGCAATTGGGCGATCTCTCTGCGCAGCTTCCGTGTTGATGCTGACCGACGTTGCTTCACTGGTCTCGTCAGGAGCTTTCATAGCAGCGGTGCCGTGCGTCTAGGGTTGTTCTGGACTGTTGCTGGCACCATGCTCACAGATGACGCTGCCACTTCCATCACCACGTGTGTATCATCTTCCTCTGGTGGTGGCCATGGTGCTCCCGATGTTGAGGGGAATGTGCCAGCTGAGTCAGGCTTGTCAGTCCTGTTTGCATATGATCGTTCTGCCCGCTCACTCCATGATCAGGTGGTTGTCTGGTTGAACAGGCTGATGCTGTCTCACATGGGGTAGCCAGGAAGGTGCGCTTATTGTGGTGAGCTCAGCCGTGGTGTTGTCAAAAAGGGGGTCGTTGTCGGGGATGCCAAAGGGTCCGCTGATCTGGGATCTCCACACCGGTGGGAGTATGGGGGGTGCCAGCCAGTTGATGGCCGTTCCAGATGGTCCTGGTCCCCGGAGCCCGGACCCCTGTGGGTGGGGTGGCCAGCTGCTGCCTTGGAATGATCTGTAGGCCATTGCTCGGTCCCCTAACCCTAACCACTTGGCATTGGTTGAGGGCGTTGGTTCGGAGGGTCCTGGCTTGGCCCTGCATTTGGATATGATGTGTTCTGCCACGTCTTGTCTGCTTGGAAGACATTAATGAGAGGATGGTTTTAATTTATAACGCCAGTCATCTTTGTCACAGGAGTAGTCTTTTTGGCACCAGTACACTACCTTACCTATCCTGATATAAGGTCTGTCTGTATGTTTCCTGTACTTCTCCTCACATTAGGCGGACAGTCTTTCTATTCCTGCCTTTCCAAGCTTCTGGGCCAAGCGTGTGCTGAATAATATTTCTGACCTCAAACACACAGACTATATCTCTATTCTCCCTTTAGTAAATAGATGTGTATACACATCACACGTGACATTTTTCCTAAGCTCTACTAAATCATATTTGTACAATAGGAGTGCATTGTGGTGTTTTAGGCTTAACCCTTTGCCTAACTCATAAGTACTAATTCTCCACTGTAGGCATTGTATTGTTTCTACTCGTAATTCTGCAGTTTTATTTGGCATAGGATATTCTTTTGAATGCGCTGACCAGTTATGATGATATTGTATATAGGTTTTAGATCCGTTTAGTTGGATTGGTCCGAGTGGAAGTTTGTCTAATATTGACTGCAATTTTTCATTTTCCACCAATATCTTTTTCTTTCCTCTCTTTTGCTTTTGTTTGTCTGGTTTATCTGTCATTCTAGACACTCTGATTCTCATAAATTTCTTGTGCACTTTCCAATCCCAGCAAACAACACACCAGAACCAAACACCCCAAACTCAAAGGTGCCCAGCTCCAGTGCGCTGCCCACCGAGACAGGAAACTGCCCTGTTGTAACTTTGGTTTTATTATTGGTCAGTGCATAGTTGAGTAGTATACATCATTACCACTGCTGTCATTCCCTCTATATCATACTGTTATTAGGTCTGTGATTAATGCTTGGTCATGTGTTGCTGATTTGACGTACTTGAACTCTATTATTTTGTCAATTGGTACTTTCTTCTGTTCTGCAGCTAACACCCCTATTGCTAGTGCACATTCTGTCCATTTTTCCTGTTTTGTTTTTGGCATTGATTCTATACCTAAGTTGATCAGACATGTGCACACCATCATCCACCCTATCATCCTGATCGCCCTTACCACCTGACTTCTCATTCTCCTTCTCCTAATCCTCACTTCACTCCCATTCTCCTGTAGTCCAATTAAATGTTGAAGGTGGGTCCACATACGGGGGAAGATGTAATTGTTCTTCCTGTTCTGGCCTGAAACTTGGCCCTGCCTCTGGGCTTGACTCTCGCTCATGACCTGGTGCCTCCTGTCTGTCTGCTGCTCTTGTACCACCTGATTATTTGAGCTGCTGTCTTGACTTAGTCTGAGTGCTAGCAATCCATTACTTGCGGGGCTAATGTTTTCCCTTCTTCGTCTCCCAATCAGTCTCTGTGATCGCCTTGCTGCATGCGGGGAGGCGTCGCCTTCCCCTTGACTCTCTTCCTGGGGTGTTTGGGGCTGACTATCTTCCAGTTGGGCGGCGTCGCCGTCCCTTTCTGGTTCACGATGTACTCTTGGTCTCTTGCTTCGATCTCTGGCTCGACAGCAATGGTTTAAATGGAACCAAACGCTCTTACCTTCGACCTTGAGCGCAGTTGGGGTGGCTAGGGTGACCTTAAAAGGACCATGTCGTCTGGGTTGGTCCCACTTTCATTTTAACACCTTTATGTAGACCCAGTCACCTGGTTCGATTCTCAGCTGTGTGTGGGATAGCTGCGTCTCTGTTCTCAGTTGCACCTTTTTCCTGTTGGAATATAACTTTGTGTATTTGCGTTAGATGTCGCAGATAGTTTGTTAGTTCTTTTGTGGTGGTGGTCCATTGTAAGGACCTCTTAGGTAGGGAACCGGCATTGGTATCCCTGTCATCATCTCATGCGGTGTTAGGTGGGTTAGTCTGTTAGCTTGTGTTCGCATAGACATAAGTGCCAGTGGCAGTGCATCCACCCAATTGACCTTGTACTCACTGTTTGCCATGATTTTGGCCAGTTTTGCTTTCAGCGTTCCATTAGCGCGTTCTACAGCACCTTGTGATTGTGGATGATACACACACCAGAACTTCTGTTTGATCCCTAACATTTTCATTACTACTTTCAACATATCTGCAACAAATGCTGGTCCGTTATCAGAACTTATATAATCTGGGAGGCCAAAACGCGGAAATACTTATTTGCATAGAAATTTTGCTGCTGATCTGCAATCTGGGCCCTTTGTTGGGACTGCTTTCACCCATCTGCTGAATCTGTCAATAATAACCAAAATGTATCTGTACCCTTTAACCCGTTCTGTCATGTCTATGTGGTCCATCATCAGATGGCGAAATGGTCCACTAGGTGGTGGGATATGTGCGATTGGTGCTGAAAATGCTTTTCTTACATTATGGTGTGCACAAACATCACATTCTGCTAAAATTCTGTCTACTGTACTTGCCAAAAATGGTGCCCACCAAACATCTTGTAGCCTTCTGATCACCTCCCCCCTTGCGCAATGGTCAGAGCCATGCGCATCACGAATAGCAATTTTCAACAGTCCTGCAGGTAACACAAAATGTCCATGTATACTGCGCCATAAACCTTTTTGTGGTCCCTCTTGAGTATTTTTGATAGCACCTCGTTTAAGCCATACGATTGTTCATATATGTCAGCTTTTTCTTGGGCTGTTATTAATGATGCTAAGGTGGTGAGTGATTCAGCGTCCTCAGCTACCAACAGTGGTCCTATACATGCGCTGGTTGCAGCTTGCTTAGCGGCTTCATCTGCCAGATTGTTGCCTTTGGCTATGAGGGAATTTGTTTTTTGGTGTGCTGCACATTTGATGATAGCTACTGCGCTTGGTAGAAGAATAGCTTCTAATAGTGCAGAGATGGCCTCCCCATGTGTTACAGGTGTGCCATCTGCTCTAAGAAAACCTCTTTGTTTCCAAATATTACCATGCACATGACAAACTGCATATGCATACTGTGAGTCTGTGTACACATTTAGGTGTTTACCTTGTGCTAATCTACATGCTGCAGTTAATGCTTTAACTTCTGCAAGCTGTGCTGAGCATGGCTGAGCAAGTTTAGTTGTTTGGACTGTGGTGAACGTGTCATCTGGCAGTAACTGTACGATGGCATAACCTGCATGGTTACCGTTCGCGTCTCTGAAGCAGGATCCATCTACAAACAAAGTAAGATCTGCTGTTATTGGTTGGTTATGCATATCTTCACGAGGCTTCAGAAACACATCTGTGGCTTGAAGGCAGTCATGTGGTGACCCATCTATCGGTATCACCATCCTTGTTGCAGGGTTAACAGTAGTGCAACGTTGAACTCTTAGTTCTGGTGCTGAAAGCACAACTTCATAACCTGTTTTCCTAGCCTGTGTAAGTACAAACCTGGGACTTGTGAGGAGGGCATGTATTTGATGGGACGTGTGCAGGATGGTTGAGTGTCCCATAGTTATTGTTGAGGCTTTCTGAAAAGCAAACACTGCTGCTGCAAGTCCCTGATAACAGGGAGGCAGACCAGCCTCAATGTTGTCTAATTTGGTGCTGTAATATGCTAATGGTTGCTTACCAGTTGGAGTGTCCTGCATCAAAACTCCACATGCAAACCCAGCCCTCTCTGCAACATACAAATGAAAAGGTTTAGCATAGTCAGGGTTACCAAGTGCAGGAGCAGACTGCATATCTGATTTCAGAGCCTGAAAAGCACCTTCTGCTTCTGCTGTCCACTGTAATTCAGTGGAGGATTTTGATTGACCTGCTGCGTGGATTAAAACTCGTAAAGGAGCTGCTTTGATAGCATAATCGCAAATCCACGGCCGACTGTACCCCGCCATCCCCAGGAAAGACAACATTTGTCCAACTGTTTGTGGTTTAGGAGCTTTGGTAGCTTCGACCTGGGAGGGAGCTATGCTTCTTTTATTTCCCTTCAATAGTCTGCCTAAGTATTCAACCTCAGTTTGGCAGAACTGTAGTTTAGTTTTACTTACTTTGTGTCCCCCCTTTGCTAATGCAGTCAACACTGCAATTGAGTCTTTTTCCACGCTGCTCTTTTATGGGACTACAGATCAGGAGGTCATCTACGTACTGAATTACTGTACTTGCTACATTTAGGTGTTGCAAGTCATTGGCCAGCACTTTGTTAAAAATGGAGTGGATATCTACATAGCCTTGTGCAAGCTGTGTGTATGTGTATTGCTGACCTTGATAAGTGAATGCAAACAGATATCGTGAGTCTGTATGCAGTGGTACACTGAAAAATGCAGAACATAAATCAATCACTGTGTACCATTGAGCAGATGGAGGGATGTTTGACAATAGCTTATGAGGGTCTGGGACAATGGGTGTTTCAACATCCACAATAGCGTTGATATCGCGCAGATCATGTACCAATCGATAATCATCTGAGTGTGGCTTCTTGATTGGAAAGATTGGCGTGTTACAGGGACTACGAGTTTTAATTTACAGTACACCTGCATTTATCAGACCTTCAATTGTTGGCCTGATGCCATCTACAGCTTGTTGTCTGAGAGGATATTGTCTGGTAACACTTTACAATAAGGTACACAAAATTACAGTAGTTAATGAGGAACTAATGAAGGACTAATGAGGAACTAATGAGTAGTTACTGAGGAACTGAGGGACACAAACTTAGAGTAGTTACTGAGGAACTAAGGTACACAAAATTACAGTAGTTACTGAGGAACTAATAATTAACTAACTACTAGTTATTGGTGAGTTCTTCAGTAACCCCTGATCAAAAATCAGAGTAGTAGTTAGTAAGGGACTAATGAGTAGTTACTGAGGAACTGAGGTACACCCAATTAAAGTAGTTACTGAGGAACTAATGATTAACTAACTATTAGTTAATGGTCAGTTCTTCAGGAACTCCTGACCAAATTTTAGAGGAGTAGTTACTGAGGAACTAATGATGAACTATTAATGGTCAGTTCTTCATTAACTCATGATCAAATTTAATAGATAATTAATAGATAGTAATCACATCTTGATGATGAGTGAAATAGTTAATTCATCAGTATAGAATCATTACTCAATAACCTGTCCATTAACCTTTTTATTTTCCAAAGAAAAGTGACGCCTAATGAGAGGTCATTTCATCATCATCTTTACAATTAGTTCCTTTAAGAAAAAAACACAGACAGCAGGATTCTTGAGATGAGTCAATTCATTTATTTCAGACCACATACACATTGATATGACCATCCATGTTATTCTGTAGGCTATATTAATCAAAACATTGTTCACAGTATAGTTGTTTGAGGTGCACACAATTACCTTCTGAGTAGCTATGAAATAAATTTGGAATGAATGAGGAACTCACTATTAGTTAATGTTCAGTTCTTCAGTAACTCGTAATCAAAATACTGAGGAACTAACTATTACTTAATCATTAGTTACCCTTTTTGTGTACCTTAGAGTAAAGTGAGATATGAAAATGAGTAGGTAATGAGTACTGAATTATTACAGTAGGTACTACTTCAAAGTGGCCATTTCACTCGCAACGCGTGAAATGTCAGTGACAACTGTAGCCACTAGGTGGAAGCATAGTACTGAATTGCAGCTCAAACGATTTTGGGACAATTCCACATTTGACCACAATGTAGCTGCAATGGAGAGTGGCGCTGTTTTAGGCTACAGGTAGAGTGAATGGAGAGGGGGACTGCTAAACCGTATCAGATTGATTCAGACTGATGGTTTCACAGCGGTGGGACACCTCAGTTATCTGGGTGACCTTGGATAATCACTTGTGCTTTCTTTGTTTTACAGTAGAGCTAAAATATGGACATTAGTTGTTTTTTTAAGGAACATTTGTTTACTGGTAAAATTGCCGACCTGAATTATTGTCCCAGTCCGCCCCCGTGAGCCTATATCACGGCCTGACTGGATGTTGCTTAAATATAAGAATAGCCTATAATAATATCTGATACCCTAAAGACATCTGAGGTTGTAATTTCGCTTGCTCGCTGCAGCCACGGCTAATAAGCGGAGGCAGAAACAATTACGCACAGCCTACAGAAGTTTCTACGTCCATATAAGCATTTAAGAAATGATTCTTATCAGTTCCATAATTCAGAGAGGATTTTTACTCAACGAAAAAATGTATAAAGATCAGCTTTTAGGTTGAAGACACGACAGCAGCACGTAAGTCCAGACGCTGGTGTGTGTTTTGACTGATGTATAGCTCCCCTGGTAGAGCAGCTCCCTCAGTAAGCAGAACCTTCTGCTAGTATGAGTTCGAATCTCCGTATAGGCTGTAACTTTAGTTAATGTGTTTTCTTTTCTCATCATCATTATGATCACATATGGCTCCAAGTTTGAGCAAATAAATGAGCAAATGAGCATTAATTCTCCGCCGGGCCGCGGCACCAGCTTTCCTGCTTGTGTACATAAAATACATTAAATTCTGACACCACAACTGTAGCGTACCGAATATCAATAGATGATAACCAGAAAAAAAACGTTCTATTGATCTGATTCACCAGCTGCTTTCTTTCTTTCAGTTGTGGTGTCAGAATTTAACACAAATATTTGTGCTTTCTATTCCTTATATATTCTACAACAGGCTTATAGAAAGAAGAACGACGCCACGTCATGTCAGACAGTTTTCTCTAGCTTTATTAAAATACATAATCAGCAGCTTCACAGTAGTCGGATATACAGAAGGTTATTTAAAGCGGAGTGAGTCCCTGAAGCAGTCTCCCTGCAGGAGGAGATCCCTTGGCCAAGTGATCAATGTATTTGTTGCAGACCTCTTTGCTGTCCTCAGCACGCGGGGGTGGGGGTGGGGGCACTGGCGTAGCAAGCTTTTCAAAAGTGTGGGGGGTGGATGTGGTCTTTCCAGTTAAGCGAACTTGTTCCAGATGCCTTAACATTTGCATTCCCCCATACTGAGGAATGTGTGTAGGGGACCAGAAGTAAGCACCATCCAGGATGTGTCCATCCTGCATTCGGAGGTGGAGAAGCTCATTAAGCTGTGTCTGGCCCTGCCAATGGCCGCGTTTCCCAGATTCGTTAAGAAGCTCTTAAGTGCTAAGATCTTCTTAGGAGCGCTATTAAGAACGCTGTGAAAGAAGGATGTGTTTCCCAGAGTCGCTCTTAGCTTAAGAAGATCTTTCACTAAGAAGGAAATGTAAGATCGAGCTGACCCACTCTTAACAGCCTTCTTAGCGACCAAATGCTCAGTGATCAAGCCGCGTCAGGGAAATTTACATCCTCCACTTTTCGAAATAATAAAACAATGCTCAATGTTGAAATGCACTCATAGCTGCGGACCACTGGCGCAAGAAACATAGGTTAATAGAAGGAAAAAAAGTTTTCCACACACATCTGCATATGAGTTTATAGTACTACACATAAAAAAACAACAACCCTGTGGCATTTCACAGATATCAAGGAAACAGATGTAATTAAACTCAGCTGAACCTCATCCAGAGAGGCTTCACCTGCTACTCTATATAAATGCGTTGCCAAAGTCCGCGCGTGTGAGAAACCATGGCTGCAACACAGCACATTCTCGTTGCGAACCAACAGCGTCGCCGTGCGCGAAGCCAGACGGTTTACATAAATGCATACGTGCGTCAGCACTTCTCCCCACTGGACGTGCTGTCAGACCGGGCTGTCCAGGCAAAGTACCGCCTGCCCCGTGCGGAGATCCAATGGCTGATCACTCTGGTGTCTCCACACATCCCGAAAGCAACCCGCTGCAATTTTGCCCTCAGCCCGGAGGTGCAGCTCCTGGCTGCGCTGCGTTTTTACGCAGTGGGGAGCTTCCTGGAGGTGGTGGGGGATGGCACTGGCCTCAGCAAGGCATCGGTGTCACTGAGTATGGCAGCTGTGACACCGTTTCTCCTGCGCCATGCCATGGATGGCACCCTCATTCCAATCCACAATCCCTCCCTGGTGGATCCGTGCTGGATCGGTAGAAAGCACTACGCGGCCGTCAACACACCCACACACACACCCGCACCCACACCCCGCCCACACACACACACACAAGATACATGCGTAGCCTAATTGCACCTGTGAGTGGGGGGGTGGGGGACCACGGGGCGCTGTGTGTGACTTATGCGCTGATAAAGAGGTGGGTGATCGATTTGCCTGGCATCGCTTGATTCAGTTTCAGCAGCACCGCGGTGGACAGCTCCCACTAAGAGCTTCTTAAGAAGCTTCTTTGGCTTGATCTTAAGGTTCTCCTAAGAAGGCAGTTAAGAACGCGTCTGGGAAACACCCGCATCTTAGCGGTCCTTCTTAGCCGAACCCTTCTTAAGAGCCTTCTTAAGTCCTTAAAACGATCGAATCTGGGAAACGCCGCCAATGCTGTTATGTTCCTTAAATGGCTTGATTTAGTGATCAAAGTTTCATTTTCTTAACAATAAAGATGCCGTGTTCATCCATCTAGTTCTCTTATAACTGCACGCCATTATAAAATAACTTCAAATCAAATCCTTAATCATTGATAAAAGTGCGTGCTTCCCCCGCCCCCCCTCTCAGAAAATAGTTTCGACGTCCATGAAGCCGGTGAATCAGATCAATAGAACTTTTTTTTTCTGGTTATCATCTATTGATATTTCCATACGCTACAGTTGTGGTGTCAGAATTTAATGTATTTTATGTACACAAGCAGGAAAGCTGGTGCCGCGGCCCGGCGGAGAATTAATGCTCATTTGCTCATTTATTTGCTCAAACTTGGAGCCATATGTGATCATAATGATGATGAGAAAAGAAAACACATGAACTAAAGTTACAGCCTATACGGAGATTCGAACTCATACTAGCAGAAGATTCTGCTTACTGAGGGAGCTGCTCTACCAGGGGAGCTATACATCAGTCAAAACACACACCAGCGTCTGGACTTACGTGCTGCTGTCGTGTCTTCAACCTAAAAACTGATCTTTATACATTTTTTCGTTGAGTAAAAATCCTCTGAATTATGGAACTGATAAGAATCATTTCTTAAATGCTTATATGGACGTGAAACTTCTGTAGGCTGTGCGTAATTGTTTCTGCCTCCGCTTATTAGCCGTGGCTGCAGCGAGCGAGCGAGTAAAATCACAACCTCTTTAGGGTCTTTGACGTGTGCACAAAAAAAGACCACAGTTAAACATAAAATGGGAATATCACAGATAAATACAAAATACAAAGAATAAGACCTTAAAATACATTTAAAAGGCTTCATAGTGAGTTGTTGATGATGGTGATGGCGGATGAATGATGAATCTTTCGTGTGAGTCTTTCACTAAGTTTGTCCTTGCTAGAGGGACCCTGTAGCGACAGGCTGAAGGAAGGAGTTGGAATGAGGTGTGGAGTGGGTGAGGTATTATTAGCTACATTCTTGTATTTAAGCAACAACGAACAGAAACATAAATCAGGCAACTCTGTCCATTCCCGTTCATGGTCACTGCTCCCTGCTGCTGCATGTTGTCGTCCTCCTGCTCACAGATGCCACCTGGTGGTTGTTTGGGCATATTGCCGCTTCTCATGAAAACACAATTGATCCTCCACTAAAAAGGTGCGTGATTCATGCGAGAATCACGCGTGAACTCGGCCACAACGAAGTAGTACCTACTGTACTTAATCATTAGTTACCCTTTTTGTGTATCTTACATAAAGTGAGACATCAAAATGAGTACGTAATGAGTACTGAATCATTACTTAATCATTAGTTACCCTTTTTGTGTACCTTAGAGTAAAGTGAGATATAAAAATGAGTAGGTAATGAGTACTGAATTATTACTTAATCATTAGTTACCCTTTTTGTGTACCTTAGAGTAAAGTGAGATATAAAAATGAGTAGGTAATGAGTACTGAATTATTACTTAATCATTAGTTACCCTTTTTGTGTACCTTGCATAAAGTGAGACATCAAAATGAGTAGGTAATGAGTACTGAATCATTACTTAATCATTAGTTACCCTTTTTGTGTACCTTAGAGTAAAGTGAGATATAAAAATGAGTAGGTAATGAGTACTGAATTATTACTTAATCACTAGTTACCCTTTTTGTGTATCACATAAAGTGAGACATCAAAATGAGTAGGTAATAAGTACTGAATCATTACTTAATCACTTGTTACCCTTTTTGTGTACCTTAAAGGTATATTGTGTAAGAATTACTCCCATCTAGCGGTGCGGTTGTAGATCGCAAGCAACTCGGTCGTATTTTTCATGCTGCATTCATGTGAAATCGGTTAGATGACGGACAACAGCCGCTGCAGGTAACAGCTTAAACAAGCCTTTATGTAAACAAGTGGTCCCTCAGCATGAGGCAAATATGTTGTCATGGCGACATATGTGACTAAAATGACATCTGGTTTGTTACCGACGGCCGTTTTTCCGACTGTTTCTCACAGTCCTCACTGCGTTACCGCGGTGACTTTTCACAGACGCCACTTCGACCTGAGCCGACAGCTCCGGTGTCTCCGGTGAGTTTCCGTGGTTTCCTACCGTCTGCTGCCACTGAACGTAAAAACATGGCGATACGACATGGCAGCCAGCACCGAGCTTACCCGCTCCATGTAGATATGAATGATATGAACGGCTAATTCAGAGCTGAAAGGAACACTTCAGTTTGTTGAAAAAAAAAGTCTTTTATCAGGCACCAAAATAAGATTTTGCCTCCACAGGCACCAAAATGAAAACACAATTGTGTCCACACACAACAAATTAATATGTTCAAAAGAAAACTTTTTTTTTCAAACAAAAGTATTATACTTTGTACTGGCACTGAATGTCATGCAGCAATCTTCCAAGTGGACCGTCCTCATGTTCATTTGCCAGCCAATGTGTCCATTCAATCAAAGCGAAGTGCTCCTTCAGCTTTGTCTCAGATCTGTTCCCACGCAATCTCCACACCTGGGACTTATAGAGTGACCATGCCCGTTCAATATTTTGGGTGTGGGCTCCTGTTAGAGGGTCAACAAAGGCCCGGCTGTGATTTACAGAAAAATGGACATATCCATTATCTGCCAGTGCACGCATGTAGACCCTCCACTGATCTGTTATGATAGTTGAGCCCCGGCGAACGTGCTGTGTGATGATGGGAATTAGGTGACGCCGGGAACGCTTTTTGACAAGCCTTAGGATGGGTCTTCTCCTTTTGCCTTTTATCCCGAGCATCCCAAACACCCATTTCTTCCTCCTCCAAGTCCCTCCAAATCTCCCTCTACCGTACTGTAAGAAAGAAAAAAAAAGAAATGAAAATTACATATGACATCTGATTTCAATAAAAGATTAAACTTATTGCAAACAATCAAATTCATTAATATTAGCTAGTAAAGTCCCCCAGCTGAATATAGTTCAAACTAAAAAAATAAAATATTGCTACAGGACAAAAACAATTATAGAAAAAACAATAGGCAGCTTTACATGAAAAGATGAAAAAATCAATTAATTGTTTTTACTCTGAATTTTCAGTACGGAATTATCATGCTGAGCTACACATGCTCAACATACTGTCCAGTTGGAATTAAGTTTCGACATATAGGTTTAGGGGTCACTGATATAGTAAATGTTTGCTTATTTTTTATTTATCTGTTCAGTATTTTTACAATAAACAAATTAATTGAATTTAATGTGTTGATGTATTTACAATTACATTGTATTATATTACTGTTAGGCAATGAGCTCATGACATTATTTCAGCAATGGTTGACAAGACTGCAGTTTAAGATGAAGATGTTTCTATTGCATGTAGCCTAGTCCTACTTCACTATTTAAGTAAAAAAGTCAAAAACACCAATTGATTTTCAGTGCTGCAGAGCAGGAAAGCACAAAACATAACTTGTACAGGTCCAAAATATTTTAGCAATTAATGTATGAAGCACATTGTTTACTTGGAACATAAAATGAAATGGTTCGTACACTGCAGGATTCCATAATAGAACTTACTAAGTAATGCTGCGTTCACATGGAGTCCGGTAAACGGCAGACGGTAAACGGCAAATGCCGCTGGACGGAACGGTAAAAACACACAAACTGTCGGACGGCACGGCACAAGGCAAGACACGTCACCATGTTGCTATGGCAACGTCAACAGACTAGTACTCACACGTCACGTTCGGTTGAGTTTACCGTCGCGGCAGACGGCAAAAGTTAAAATTAGGGCCGGGACTTTAACGCGTTAATTAAGATTAGTTAATTACACAAAAATTAACGCGTTAAAAAAATTTACTCATTTTAATCGCACTTATTTTTGCACCGCGGAACGTTTCTCACTGGATGAGTTTCAGGCGGACCGATTATACTGGAGCACCAACTAGCGTTCATGACTTCAGACAACAACAAACCACAGTGAACATGAACGAAGAAGCTGATGAGACCGCTTTGGTTGGCCCCGTGGATGGGAAATTTTGTTATAAAAAACGAATGGATGGAAGCGTCGATAAGAGCATGGTTGTGTGCAAGCTATGCAACAAGGAATTCGCATATCACCGCAGCACATCGAGCCTCAAGTATCACCTCAATGCAAAACATATAGCAGCTAGCGTGGACGTTAGCCCGACTCCGAGTACAAGGACCCACACCTAACCCACACTCCACCAGATGACCAGATTGCACTGGTCTGTTGGACTTGGTTGAACAAAAATAAACAATATTTTGTTGCTTAAGCTTATGTATTCAGTCATTATTCAATGGTATACTAAAAATCCATGTGAAAAAAATTACTTCTCACTGTTCTCAGGTCAAATATTTATATGCGATTAAAATGCGATTAATTTCGATTAATTAATTACAAAGTATTTTTTGCCGTGTACCCCAAGTTTTACTGTCGTTCTCTCGTCCACTAACATAGAGTCCGGCATGCCGTCTGCCGTTTACCGGACTCCATGTGAACGCAGCATAAGTCATGTTTCGATGAAGAGCATGGCTCTTGAAATGTTACTTCATTATTCTGCTTATGTGGGGGCAGGGATCCAAGTGACTCAGGTAAGACTCCAATGTTTTATACACACCTTTCGTTTGTGGTAGAAGTTACTCTCATCAATCATGACAAACTCTGTTGTTCCTCCCAATGTCTGCTTCCCTCTTGTTTTTCTTCTTTTTACTGCATCATTGCAGACCTTCCTCAACTTCTCACTCATTTTGGATAGTGTCCTGCTACTTCCTGCCACGCCATCCTGTATCATGTCAATCTGCCGTAGTCTTAGCCCCTGGGAAAACCTGCGAAGAGAAATCATAGTTTTAGTTTAATCTTGGTTTTTCATAGGCTACAGATTAAAAAAAAAAAATCTTACAATCTGTAACACGCTAATACTCTTCTGATCTTAGTAGGCAGAGATCAGGAAATGCAAAAACAAAAGGCAGGAAAGTATGGACATTGGCATTCAGACAGGATGAAGCCGTTCACAGGCCAGGAAAGAGATTCTTTGTAGATTCATGAAAAAAACTGTACTCACAATGTAAAATGTACTCATATGCATTACTTTCAGCAAATTTCTAAAGCTGTGCATATGCATGGTTCTGTTATCTGCAAGTGTTTGGGAACATGGTCTAAAGAATGTATAAGGTGCGCACATCATGGACCTCATTTCTCACAATGACATTACTTGTTAAATTAGTTGTTTTTAACAGAGTTGGGGAAAAAAAGAAAAAATGGTATGTATGGACTCATTTTGGAGGACAACACAATTGATTTAAAGGACAATTCCAGGCGAATTCAACTCGGGGGTGTATTTTCCTATCATTTTAGGTCTAAAAGAAGGAATCTGAAGATTTTCAGTTTAATTGCTCCTGTTGTACGGTAGTTGTGTCTGTCCCCGCATCGCCACGGCAGCAATGAATGGGAGCGGATGCAAGTTCCGCTGCTTAGGCTGTTTACATCCCTCAAAGCCGCAATTTTTTTCCACAGACAGCGTCAGATGGCGACTCAAACATGCACCAAGAAGTTTATTTACTTCAAGCAAGCCGACATGTTTGTAAAACTAGATCTAATTCAAAGTCTCCCAGAGTCTCGCGCGAGACCCAGTTGCCGTGCTCGGTGTGTTCAGGTGCAGTTGGAGCTACCGTTTGTGTCATAAACACAGGAATATCAACTCTTGACCTGCTTCAAGTGTACATTTTTTTACACAGACAGCGTCAGGTGGCTACTCAAACATGCGCTGAGAATTTTTTTTTACTTGAAGCAAGTCAAGAGTTGATATTCCTGTGTTTATGACACAAACGGTAGCTTCCAACTGCACCTGAACACACTGAGCACGGCAACTGGGTCTTGTGCGAGACTCTGGGAGACTTTGAATATCTTTGGTTTTACAAACATGTCGGCTTGCTTGAAGTAAATAAACTTCTCGGTGCATGTTTGAGTAGCCATCTGACACTGTCTGTGGAAAAAAATTGCGGCTTTGAGGGATGTAAACAGCCTAAGCAGCGGTACTTGCATCTGCTCCCATTCATTGCTGCCGTGGCGATGCGGGGACAGACACAACTACCGCAAAACAGGAGCAATTAAACTGAAAATCTTCAGATTCCTTCTTTTAGACCTAAAATGATAGGAACATACACCCCCGAGTTGAATTCGCCTGGAATTGTCCTTTAAAGGGGACATATTATGCTCATTTCTGCTTGTTGACATGGGTCCTTGATGTCTAAATGGAATGATAGTAACATGCTTTGGTCGGAAAAACCAAAGGATTGAGCACAGCAGGGTTGTTTACACACCAGTTTCACAGCCCTGCTCTCAGCGGCCGGATTCAGTGACTTTTTTTCATTATGTTAATGAGCTACTGCGTGCGCTGCCCACTTCTTCCTGCCGACCGGAAGACGTGAGGAAGGCATCGCGGGACCATGGCAACAAGCACTACATAGCAACTTTCAATAAAGTTGAGGAAAAAAAAAAAACAAGGAGCAATACACAGCGCGACGCAGCTTTTCTGTGTCCGTGCCTGCATATAACTGATAGTAGCACAGCAGACATGTAGCATGTAGCCCCTGTCTCCAGCTCCAAAACAAAGTAGTGACTGCTTTACTGCAGATAACGTTTTGATACTCTCAGGTCTGGTCTCTCATGCCAGCAGCTAATGCTACAGGCTGTAGCATTAGCTGTACCGTTAGCTGTAGCCTACAGCTAACGCTACAGCTAATGCTACGGCTAACGCTACACACATATTACATGTATACCAACACACAGAAAAACGGTCAGAGGACAGTCTCCCAGAGCCATGACATCTGCCAAACTACAGCAGGTCCTCGTGCTGCCTGTCACACAGTCAGCAGTGCATTCAGACAAGACACGCTTCTAGAAGTTTGCTTACACACTGTCCTTTAGCACAACATGCTAATGAATTAACGTAGCTCACTGGCCAAGAATAACAGAGACCAGTTCATACCGTTTCCTCTGCGCGTTCACCGCGGAACAGCAGCTAAACGTCCGCGAACAACTGACACACACAACTGAGGCGATCTCACCCCGTCTCCTCTGTTTGTTCACCGCAGAGCAGCAGCTCACTGTCCGCGAACAACTGAGACATTTCACCCCGTCTCCTCCCCATGTTCACGGCCGAGCAGTGGTTCACCGGCCGGTTAGAAGCGATAAAATCTCAATATCCTAATTCATTTTCTCAATTCACCTTCATGTTTTAAAAGAGTGCTGATATGACACATTAACGTTTCGTATCATTAACATTATCGTGAATCCTACGGTCAGTAAGCCCAACATTGATAACTTCACATGTAATGTTAGTTCAGCCTCATATTTACACCCACGGTTAGCGTTAGCTCATGTGCTAAACGGCCAAAGTAACACAAACTATACTGTTTTTTAAATACTTACAGTTCCTTACTGACTTACTGACCCTGGTTGCTGAAACAGTCCGGCGTGAAGTGACTGGCACAGACCATAACGCTTCTGCTCACTGAAGCTGGGACCCTGATAAATAAAAAGTAGCCACTTCGCTCTGATATCCTCTTTGGTAGGGAGGCGATGTAGCGAAACATGAGGATCCGTGCATCCGACGACAGAGCAGCAGTGCTTGGCTTTCGGGTTGTACATGGTAGCGGTCAGGCTGTCGCGTACAAGTTAGCGAGGGGAAAAAAATGGCGGATCCTCGTTCAGGTAGCTGGCGTAATGTGGGAGGAGATACGCAAAGAGTATGCAAAAGACCGGATTGTGACGTCACAATCCGGTCGAAATCCAAACGGCTCGCTTAGAGACTCAATTCCTGACTCTGCCAGGTACAAAATATTGACTTAGTTGTCAAAACTCATGCTTAGGGGGTGGGGAGGCACTCCGGATACGCAACTATACATACTAAAGCAAGGAAAAAGTCAGTTTTGCATAATATGTCCCCTTTAAGGTTTGGTTTAGGAGGTAACAGTAATAATGTTCATTCTGCAATTTTTGCAAGATGGTGCTTGTAAAGTTACCTGTAAATATATTCAATCCAACTGAATAAGGATGATCTGCTCCTATCAAACAGTGACCCCGATCTCACTGATGTCCTCACCGTTTTCCCTCTGTGAGTTTTTCTCCGACACTGCCTGAAAAAAAATTAAAAAGATATAGGGATTATGATAATGGACCTATTTGCCAAAATGTTGAACTATTCCTTTCTTTCCTAAGAGTTAAAAAATGGGAAATGGGCTAAAATGGCAAATTTAAGGTCATTATTCATCACTGTATCCCTCGAGACAAGGATCCTATAGAAATGAAACTGAACTTGTAACAATACAAGTAGCCTAACATGTTTCCTGTGCTTGTTAGATAGTGATATTAGGACATAAGGCTTATTAACCTTCCTGCCAAATTTGAATGCTAGAAAAAATGATTTAGTGTGTGAAATTAGATTTTAAATTATAGACAAAATCCAACCCCCACCCCCACCCTCATCAAATTTCAGATGTCAATCAAATACCACCCATCCACCAGTATGTCTTAATGAATGGTCTGTCACAAGATACCCTGGAAACTACGGGTCTGAGCCTCAGAGTCAGAGTCCAGCTCTGATTCTCAATGTTTCCGATACACATAGCAGTGAAGAAAAGTAAATACAGTCTGAGTGAGGCGCTTGAGCCTGGGGACCATACCCAGACTGGAACCGCGCTAAAAAAAACATGATAGCACGGCTCAGCGGTGTCAGGGCTAGCAGAGGGCCTGCTAGAGGAGCCACTCAGCCAGCTCGGGTTTTTATTTTAAGTACATAAATGTGCAGATTATTATTTGACAAATAAATCAGACGTTACTCAACAGTTGAGTTTTTTTTTCATCAAATACATTCTTACTCTTAACCAGGGGTGGAAAGATTACCAAAAAAAATCTACTCAAGTAAAAGTACTGTTACCTTGATGAAATTTTACTGGTGTAAATGGGGGGGTAATAATGATAATTTATACAGTATTTTACTGTAGTCTCTCTCTCTCTCTCACACACCTGCCTACTGTAACTGCTCTGAAGCAGTGGGCTGCTTGTCTGTTCCTCTGAGCTCCTAGACCGTGGATCTGTGTAGGCTCCTACTTAACTCAATGGGCCGGTACCGAGAATGAAGTCGGTTCGCGCCGGTCCGGGCTTCAGCCCCGGTGTGTCTGGTAATTTAATCTGTCAGTGTCAGCGGTCCGGTTAAAAAAAAAAAAAAAAAAACGGGCGCCCCGGACAGGACGTGAAAAGTGGACATATCCGGGCAAAAGAGGACGTTTGCTCACCGTAAACGTAGCCTAAGAGATGGGCATGCCTCATAACGTTGTCTTTAATCATTAACGTCAGGCTTTAACCGCTAGCTGGGGCTAATGGCTAATAATAAGACGACAACATTGTAGCAACTAGCCCTGTTATGCACTAACTCACGTAGCGGTGAAGGGGAGAGTGTGTAGCCTACCTGGCTGCCTGCTGCTGTGTGAGGCAACCCAGGCAGACGCAGTGCAACAAATGTAACTCGTTACTTTTCACCCCTGCTCTTAACGTTACTCAAGTAATTATGTTGATGACTACTTTTAACTTTTATTGAGAGTAATATTGTTCAAAGGTATTACTTGAGTAGCCTACAATTTTTTGGCTACTCTGCCTACCTCTGAGAAACACCCACTGCAAAATCCCCCTAAACTTGCAAACCATGCCAGTAGCTAGGCTAACATACTTACCACTGGTGTCCATCAACATTAGCATGTTTTTTCATTTTCATTTTTTTTCTGCATAATCTGCATTTCACTTTAGCTTTTAACAGCTTCTGTTTCTGGAGCCATGTAATCAATTTCCTTTTCCCCTTCGATGTCTGTTTTCGCGCAATATGTCGGAGTATCCTCTTTTGCAGGGACATTTTACTACGCGCTACAGTTGTCAAGTTGCTTGCGTTATGAAGCACTAAAACAGGAAGTCGAACCAAGTGCGTACTTTCGCGTTAAATTAACAAACATAATAGCCTTAGGTCTAGCTTACTACCCTACCAAAAGTATTTCTCAAAAAGACAAAACAGTAATTATTCTTTTATTTTGGAAAACGGGATGTTCATTTCCGGGGACTTAACGGTGCACCTGTACTGTGAGGCGCAGCCGTGCAGATTGAAGGAATAGACGAACCAAGGAGGAGCAAAAGAAAGATAAAATCTCGACTGTATGTCGACAATGAGGACGAGACCACACAGTGTAAGTATATTTTAATGGTATCTGTCTTTTTTTAAGTACAAATTCAGGCTCCGCAAATTTGACTATGCCAACTTTCTCCAAAGTAAATTTAGCTAGCTTAATTTCCCGACTTCTAAGCTAACTTTTTACTGTTGCTGTTAGCTTTTTTGCATTACTTAATATTAAATAGGGGAAAATTAAAAGTCAGAAGCTGTCAAAGTCAGACGTATCCTCAATATGTTTTGCAGTTCTGTTAGGTCGAGCTACATACTGATAAAGTTACTGTAGACTACACATGTGCTCGGAGAAAATTACTTTCGTTTCGCACCCAGCTCTCCCCTCCATCTACTCCACGAAAATCTGCTAATACTGCCAAAATGGCTGCTGTCAGTTTTTATCCGTGGGCCATGAGGCTACTAAATTCTTCACACAATCATATACATTAATACTCACAATATTTTTGTTATTGTTTATTAATCTACAGTATTTATCGTTTCCAAAATTATATAATATAATTAATAAAATGCACCTTAACCTCTTCCACTCCCACCCTACTTTGAAGCAAAAACGAATAAAATTCTATGCTCAAATTATTATAGCTGTAGCTTCTGAACCACTTTGACTATATCCATAAATGAGAGCTTGCCAGGAAGGGGACACTGTAGAGTTTCTTGTGAAAGTGTCAGAAACACTTCAGGTATTAGCCTAGTTGCTCCGTGTTTTGCCCATACAGTCTACGGTTGTGACATTCTGCAGCAGGGGCAAGCGCAAATCGTGGCAGTGGCAGTTAGCCTTGGCACTTCCGGTGGCACCGTGAGGTGCCGCGGCAGCTCTCGCTGTTTGCTGTGGCATCTCCAGGTGCCACTGACATGCCGCGGCATTTACCGACCTGCCACGGCACCTGAGGCTGTTTGAGGCACTTGCCACTGACTTGCCGCGGCATTTACCGACCTGCCACGGCAACTACAGCTGTTTGAAGCAGCTGCCACAGGATGAAGTGACTGTGGGGCTGTTAAATGATAGTTTTTAATAAAAAATAATGGTAATAAAAAGTGATTCAACCATAAAGACTTGGCACATAAGAATGTAGCATTATCAGAGCACTTTCGGCTCCGTGTTTTGACATGACGTTCAACAACACCGCGGATTAGCACACACATACATTTACAATTCTTCTTCTTCTCCATCTTGTACACATTTACGATGGAATAAGTTAAATCTTTATTTATATTGTCTATTGACCTTTCCGGAAGCTGGTAACATCAACATCCGTCTTCCTGTAACTTCAAAATCAAATCGTGAGACCGCCTCCCTCAGTTGAACAGCGGTTGAAACGAGGAAAAAAAAAAGATTTATAACGACGGTTATACTTTTGGACTGATATTTCGTGTATTATTGCACAAAATAAATGAGAAATGAAATAAAGACAATGCTGAATTTGAAAAAAACAAAAACAAAAAAAAAACACGATGAAGCCACAGATACCAAAAATGCCATGTTTAGTGTTGTAGTAAGAGGGTAATAAGACAGCTGCTTGAATTCTCGTCATGCTCCATGTATTATGACCTTTAAACTTTATGTTACATTCATGAAAGTTGTTTCTATGTCATTAATTCTTTGTCTGCTCCAAAATGTTACAGCTGCTGCGAATATGCCTGAAAATCTGGCTTCAAAGAGTGGAGAGCTGGAGAGCCAAATGGTGACAGGTAATCAATTCTGATTGCTTTTATATGTTTAGCCTACAGAGCAGGGCTTTGCTTCCCAGTTTTGATGTTACTTAACGTCCTATAGGGCTCCAAAATGACGTTTGAATATTCATTGTAAAAATAACACATAATTCAAAATATTCAAATATCTATTTGCGCATTATGCCAACAGGAGGACCCACTGATCAGGTTGAGCACCCACTGGGGGGCACGCCACCCCATGCGCATTTATCTGTGCTGCGCCTCGGCCCCTCAGCTGTGTGTCTGTGGGTTGCTTGTGTGTGCGTAGCCTGTGTGAATGTGTGTATTAATCCCTCGCGCGCTCTGTTACACCCCGTCCTGATATACAGCGATGCGACAGCGATGCGACAGCGACGCGAGCGAGCGAGGAAAAGTGATTAGAATGTGTACTTTTCAATCAGCTTGTCCTGACGTGCCGTGAGCGACATCGCTCCGTCCAGCGATGTCGCTCAACCCTGAAATTATCGCTCGCGTTGTCTCTATCTGGATGACATTTCGCGGCGGTGTCCCGCCCCTAAACACTTCTTATCGGTTGATAAGTACACGCTGCTTTCTATTGACAAGCAAGTTATCAGAGAGAGGAGAATATGAGAGGAAAAAACACTCAAAGATGTGAAAAACAGCAACGAGGAAATGCCCGGAATCTCAAAATAGCGCTGCAAGTTTGTTTACGTCCCTCGATAATTTGATTGGTTTGGATTCTGAATCAATAGAATATACTCGCGACAAAATCGTCTCGCTGCATATCAGGACACCCTCGCGCGAGTTTTCGTTGCCGTTTCGCTTGCTCGCTGTATTTCAGGACAAGGTGTTAAGATGAATAAACACAAATCGCCGCAGAGGGCGAGCCTGGCACAGAGGTGCACACTCTGGCGCATATAACACAATCGGTTAACGGCACCGAAAGGAAACTGGCTCTGCTCCGCGACTATTTCGCATCCAACGTCTATGTTAAGCACACGTTGTTATTGATATTGTAGCATCCGACCCGACGTAACTACAACAACATAACACAAACTTATGCGACAGCTCTCACTTCTTCCTCTGCTCCTCCTCACTCACTCACCTACACACACACACACACACACACAGGACTCTGTCTTCCTCAGTTTCTCATCCAACCTGGCCATACACATTCACAGTTCATAACAAATCAAATCAAATCAAATCAAATTTTATTTGTATAGCCCAAATTCACAAATCACAGTTTGCCTCAGAGGGCTTTACAATCTGTACAGAGACGACACCCTCTGTCCTTCGACCCTCGATTCGAGTGAGGAAAAACTTGCCCCAAAAAAGGCCCTTTTAACAGGGAAAAAATGCGGAAGAAACCTCAGGGAGAGCCACAGAGGAGGGATCCCTCTCCCAGGACGGACAGACGTGCAATAGATGTCGCATGTACAGAGCAGATCAACGAGATCACAATGTATTCAATTATAAGCGATGGTTGACAGGAGTGAAAGTACACAAAGATGTATTACAGCAATAATGATGAAATGCACATGGAAATGTGATTACTAGTGATAACAGTAGTAATGATCAATGGCAAGGATGGTATGTAGCAATGCAGTACGATAATAGTAGTGGAACGTATGTAACAGAGATGTGACTAATATTAGCGACAGTAGTGGTGGGTGTCAGGCAGGGTCATGGCAGTAGGTGCATCCACGATCAGGCAGGGCCATAGCAGTAGGCGCATCCACGATCAGGCAGGGCCATAGCAGTGGGCGCATCCACGATCAGGCAGGGCCATAGCAGTGGGCGCATCCACGATCCACGACCCGGGCGCGGCCAGGATCCAAGGGAGCCTGTAGGACTAGAAAGCACAAGGACTCCGGGGAAGAAGCAAGTCAGTGACATGCAGAGATGGGGCATGTATACAGGCATAATGTATACAGATGGAGAGGAGAGGAGAGGGGAGGAGAGAGAAGCTCAGTGTGTCATTGTCCCCCGGACTAGGCCTATAGCAGCATAACTAAGAGCTGGTCCAGGACAGGCCTGGGCCTGTCCTGGACCAGCCCTAACTATAAGCTCTATCGAAGAGGAAGGTCTTAAGTCTACTCTTAAAGGTAGAGAGGGTGTCCGCCTCCCGGACCAAAACAGGAAGATGGTTCCACAGAAGAGGAGCTTGATAACTGAAGGCTCTGGCTCCCATTCTACTTTTGGAGACTTTAGGAACTACAAGTAATCCTGCGTTCTGGGAGCGTAATGCTCTAGTTGGGTGATAGGGTAATATGAGCTCCTGGAGATATGATGGTGCCTGACCATTAACAGCTTTGTAAGTGAGGAGAAGGATTTTAAACTCTATTCTTGATTTTACAGGGAGCCAGTGCAGAGAGGCCAGTACAGGAGTAATATGATCTCTTTTCTTAGTTCCTGTCAGTACACGTGCTGCAGCATTCTGGACCAGCTGGAGACTCTTTAGAGACTTGTTAGGGCAGCCTGATAATAGAGAATTACAATAGTCCAGTCTGGAAGTAACAAATGCATGGACTAGCTTTTCTGCGTCTTTTTGAGACAGGATGGGCCTGATTTTTGCAATGTTACGTAGATGAAAAAATGCAGACCTTGAAATTTGTTTTATGTGGGAGTTGAAGGACATATCTTGATCAAAGATAACTCCCAGATTCCTGACGGTGGTGCTGGAGGCCAAGTTAGTGCCATCCAAACTCGCTATATCATTAGATAATGCATCTCTAAGGTGTTTAGGACCAAGTACTATAACTTCGGTTTTATCTGAGTTTAACAGCAGAAAATTGCAGGTCATCCAGGTCTTGATGTCCTTGAGACATGCATGGAGTTTAGTAAGCTGATTAGTTTCATTTGGCTTTATTGATAGGTATAACTGTGTATCATCTGCATAACAATGAAAGTTTATGGAGTGTTTCCGAATTATATTTCCTAGAGGGAGCATATATAAGGTGAATAGTATGGGTCCAAGCACGGAGCCTTGAGGAACACCATGACTAACCTTGGTATACAGGGATGACTCATCATTAACATGTACAAACTGAAATCGATCCGATAAATAGGACTTAAACCAGTTTAATGCGGGTCCTTTAATGCCAATTAAGTGTTCCAGTCTCTGTAGTAGAATGTGATGATCAATGGTATCAAATGCAGCACTAAGATCTAGTAAGACCAGGACAGAGACAAGTCCTTTGTCAGAAGCGATTAGGAGGTCATTTGTAACTTTCACCAGTGCCGTCTCTGTGCTATGATGTGCTCTAAAACCTGATTGAAAATCCTCATATAAACTATTTTTATGAAGAAAGTCACATAGCTGGTTGGCGACTGCTTTCTCAAGGATCTTGGAGAGGAAAGGGAGGTTGGATATAGGTCTATAGTTGGCTAAAGTTTCTGGATCAAGATTAGGCTTTTTAAGGAGCGGTCTAATTACAGCTAGTTTAAAGGATTGTGGTACGTATCCTGTTAATAGAGACAGGTTGATCATTTCTAGTAAAGATGTGCTAATTAAAGGTAAAGTTTCTTTCAGCAGCCTAGTTGGGATGGGGTCTAGGAGACAAGTTGTTGGTCTAGATGAAGAAACCATCGAAGTTAGTTGGTGGAGGTCAATGGGAGAGAAGCAGTCTAAATATAAGTCAGAATTTAGAACTGTTTCTGAGGTTCCTGTGTTTAAAGATACAATAGTGCCAGTTGAGGGCAAGCGATGATGGATTTTGTCTCTAATAGTTAAAATTTTATCATTGAAGAAGCTCATGAAGTCATTACCACTGAGCGTTGTAGGAATACATGGTTCAGTAGAGCTGTGACTTTCTGTCAGCCTGGCTACAGTGCTGAAAAGAAACCTGGTGTTGTTTTTGTTTTCCTCTATTAATGACGAGTAATAGCTTGCTCTGGCATTGCGGAGGGCCTTCCTATATGTTTTAAGGCTATCTTTCCAGGCTAAGCGGGATTCTTCCAAGTTGGTGGAACGCCATTTCCTTTCAAATTTCCGTGATGTTTGCTTCAATTTGCGGGTATCCGAGTTATACCAGGGTGCTAACCTCCTGTGCTTTATAGGTTTCCTTTTCAGGGGGGCAATAGAGTCCAGTGTTGTTCGCAATGAGCCTGCAGTGCTATCAACAAGATGATCGATTTGTGAGGAACTGAGGTTAGTGGAGGAGTCCTCTATTATATTGAGACATGGCATTGAGTTTAGTGCCAGCGGTATAATTTCCTTAAATTTAGCTACAGCACTATCAGATAGACATCTAGTGAAGGAGTTTTTGCCTAATGGTGTGTAGTCCAGTAATAGAACTTCAAAAGTTATTAAGTGATGGTCTGATAAAAGAGGATTCTGTGGAGAAACTGTTAGATTTTCAATCTCGATACCATAAGCTAGAACAAGGTCAAGGGTGTGGTCAAAACAGTGAGTTGGTTTATGTACACACTGAGAGAAGCCAATAGATTCTAATAATGAGATAAATGCAGTACTAAGGCTATCATTAACGACATCCACATGAATATTAAAATCACCTACAATAATTACTTTATCTGATTTGAGGACTAGACTTGATAAAAACTCAGAGAATTCAGATAAAAATTCTGAGTAAGGACCAGGTGCTCGATACACTACAACAAATAGAACTGGCTGTAAAGTTTTCCACGTTGGATGTGAAAGACTCAGAACAAGGCTTTCAAATGAGTTATAATTTAATTTAGGTTTAGGAATGATTGACAGACTTAAGTCATAAATAGCTGCAACACCACCTCCTCGGCCGGAGCCTCGAGGAATGTGAGTATTAATGTGACTGGGTGGAGTGGATTCATTCAGGCTGACATATTCTTCAGGATGCAGCCAAGTTTCAGTAAGACAGAATAAATCAATATTACAATCTGAAATTAAGTCATTTACTAGTACAGCTTTCGATGACAGGGATCTGATATTTAGGAGTCCGCATTTAATTCTCTTGTCTTGTTTTGAGATTGCAGAGTTGCTGTTAATTTTTATTAGATTTTCATGCACAACTCCTCTTCTGTGGACTTTTGATTTGATTAATTTAATTAATTTAGGTGGTCGGGGGGCAGACACAGTCTCAATGAAGTTTTGGGTGTGCAACTGATCTAATGGAAGCTCAGAGAAGCGTGTAAGACTGCAGCTCTGCCTCCTGGTCTCAACTCTGGGTTGTCAGGCTGGTTGTTGGCTAATGAAATGGGTTAAATTTCTAGAGATGAGAGCCGCTCCGTCCAAAGTGGGATGGATGCCGTCTCTCCTAATGAGACCAGGTTTTCCCCAGAAAGTCCGCCAATTATCAACAAAGCCCACATCGTTGGCTGGACACCACCTCGACAGCCAGCGGTTGAATGATGACATGCGGCTGAACATGTCATCACTGGTTAGGTTTGGCAGGGGCCCAGAGAAAACTACGGAGTCCGACATTGTTTTGGCGTAGTTACACACCGACTCAACATTAATCTTAGTGACTTCCGACTGGCGTCGCCGGCAGTCATTACCGCCGACATGTATTATGATCTTACTATATTTACGTTTAGCTTTAGCCAGCAGTTTCAAATTTGATTCGATGTCGCCCGCTCTGGCCCCTGGGATGCATTTCACTATGGTCGCTGGTGCCGCTAACTTCACGTTTCGTACTATGGAGCTGCCAATAACCAGAGTTTGTTTCTCAGCGGGTGTGTCGCTGAGTGGGGAAAATTTGTTTGAAACGTGAAGCGGCTGGTGGTGTAACGTGGGCTTTGGTTTGGTATTATGCTTCCTTCGTTCAGTCACCCAGCCGCCCTGCTGTCCCGGCTGCTCGGGAGTTGCCGAGGGACGGCTAGCTGAAGCTACAGTTGCTCGGTCCGCACTAGCTAAGTGGCTAACTGCAGCAGTTACAGTCGGAGTTTCCATGCTGCGGAGCCGAGCCTCCAACTCACTGAGCCTCGCCTCCAACACTACAAATAAACTACACTTAATACATGTACCAGTATCACTAAGGGAGGCAGAGGTGTAACTGAACATCTGGCACACTGAGCAAGAGAAAAGAGGAGAGCGAGAGGGAGAGAGAGAAGCCATCGCTAGCTGATAGTGGCTAAGCTAGGACACGATAGATCAGCCAACAACACATCATAACAACATTACTGCGGGGTCGCTACAATATTTTCAGTTGTGCAGTCGGCTTTTATTAATAATGAGCAATGAGCCCGGTTCAGGTGTGCAACCCGGCGTGCATGGAAGCAAATATTATATTAACATTAACTTAAGTTTTACAGTAGGCTATACAGCACGAACATTAAATGCTCTGAGCAAGCTGTAATAAACATGGAACAACTTTTCTTTTTTAGCTTACACAGCTTGCATACAGTATAACTGTATCTCGCTCAGTCTCGTAGTTTCCGTCTACCGTGTCTGCCCAAAATCTGAAGAATTAACAAACAGAGCTTCTAAAGTTCGTTTGGAGTCCAGACCACTTTCTCTGAGTTTGGGTCCGAACATCCCGTCATCGCTCTCTGCATGTGCCATGGCCCACGGACGTTTTTTGTAGCGTCTCACTGCAGGTGCAGCTCATGTGACCTGTCCCTGACCCGCCGTCATACAGTGCGCCCACTCGCAAAGCAGTCGCTGTTTTATTTATTTTCGTTTTTTTCCCCACACTGTTTTTTTCCCCACTGTTTATTTAATAATTGAATATTAATTTTCACATTTGAATCTGGATTATTTTTTCTTAAATATTCGAATATATAGCCTATTAGAATTTAGAATATTTGTTGACAGCCCTAACGTCCTACAGCAGTTTGTAAAGTATACCTTCCTAAGGAAGAACAGAGATTTAAGAGTGTTTCCCAAACTCTTCTTTTGCAGCAGCATTAAGGGAGACCTGCTAAAGGAACACGTTACATTAGAGCTGTCTTTTCATTGTGGTGTTGACAGTGTTTGATCAATGACAAGAGCTTTGATTGCCTCACCTGTATAGCTTAAAAAATGAATAAATAAAGGTTTAAACAAATAATAATAATTAAAAAAACCATGATGCACAGTGTTGCCTAATAAGGCTCAAACTGTGACAGAATGAGTGGAGAGCATGAGATGAGATAACTGTTGTGTATTTTGACATGCTAGACACTTTTGAAATTGTTACAGCTTTGTAACCATGTGCATGCCATTAATGTAATGTTTCGATTAACAGGTTGCACTGTAGATATCATGTTGTGTTATCTCCAATAAAACCATGAACTCCTTTCCCTTCTTAAAGCTGTGCACCACATTGAGGACTCAGATTGTGACGCAACAGGACCTGGATCTAGTAAAGGTGGATTTTTTTTTCTTTTCTTGTTGTTGATGTCTATGTTTCCCTGATTCCAACATACTACTTGGAAAGAGCCTCACACCCTGAATTTTTCAGAGTAAGCTTAGTGTAAAAATGTAAAAGGCAGGTCTTCTTTAAAGTAATATTACTCTGTATAATAACCTGCTCGTTTGTATGCCTCAGGATGAATTAGCTGTGTCCAGATATATTACAGTATGTTATCAGATTTTCAGTCCTTACATGTGTCCAAATGTCTCAGTAATCCCTCGAAGGGATTTCTTCAAATATGTCATTTTCGAGTCAAGAATGAAAGACTAAGGTTTTTTGTTTTTCCTTTTTTTTTGGCAAAGCCAAGGTCAAGGTGACCTGACCTAACAACACATTTTAAGACATAACTGAAGAAATGGTTTATTATGACACAGTTTCAAACAAATGTTCAATAGAATAAAATCAGAGAAGGGATATTTCAAATGCACTTGCTCTTGGATGAGCTTAGTCACTTTGTTCAAAGAACCGCAACACAAAGTGATCGTAAGGCACACATCGCGGACGCATACAATTGGCAGCTGGTATTTCTAGTTTTTGCACCTTGCAGACTGTCAGGGTCCTACCCTATCCTTATAATTATTCAGCACTTAACCAGTTGACTCAGCTCCTCCTCTAACTTAGATGTATGTCTTCTGTTGACTCATTGTCCTGTTTGCTTCTCACACAGTAGTGCCATTGCCTCCCAAAGAGTTCAAAACAAAACATCAAGACATAGAAACACTATTATTTTTGAAATGTATTTGTACAATAACTACAATAAGTTGAATGCTAAAAGTTTTGATGACTTGTCATTCAAATGCAGCTCCGACTTTCGTGTCTTCACTGAAGAGGACCAGATTCGAAAACAATGCACTTAAAATTAAATTGGATGCTGCGAGGGAGAAAATAAAAAGTCTTCAGGAGGAAAGAGACTACCTAAGAGAGCAGCTGTCCGACGGTAAGTTAATATACTGTACTGTACATGTAAGAAATGAACCTTACTGTTACTTGTGTAAGAAGAAAAAAAAAGTAATTATTAATGCATCTTACCTGTCTTGGAGAAAAGATATTCAACTTCTGTGTTGGTTACTGTAGGAAATGTTTGGCCATCTTTGATGATTTCCATAGAATAAAGGGATTGTCGCACAACACAATGCATCCTGTAATCATAGTAATGACATGAACATTGCCTTGTTTGTTTCTTTCAGCTTTGGAAATTGCAAAAAAAAAAGGGCCCACCCCAAGCACGGCAGTTCCACGCGAGGAAGAACTGTCTGACAGTTCTTCCTCTTCCTCCTCCTCCTCCTCCTCCTCCTCCTCAAGTGAGCCTGACAGGAAGAGGAGGAAGAAGAACAAAAAAGACAGGAAGAAGAAAGGGAAGACTGCAAAGAAGAAGAAGAAGAGCAAGAGAGCAAAGAGAGGTACATATAAGAAAGATTTTTTTTTAAATTATTGAATCAGCCTTAGAATAATGGAGGTACACTTAAAGCTTCAGTTGGTAACAATTATTCAGTCATATTTGCTGGAACTGTCACTGTATTCTGATAGTAGGACAGTAAATGGGTAATTTAGGACAAAATCCAACTCCTATGACTCCACCTACAGCCTGCAATCGTACTTGACAAAATCCAACGCGACCGGAAGCTCTCCACCAGTCAGGTAGAGGCAGAGTTTCAGGTAGAGGAATGGTGAACAGTGAAAAAGTCTGAGGGCATCTATTGGACAGCTTGAGGCTGATGGGTCTCTGGACTGTGGACTGTGTTGCTTTAGAAAGGTACTAAGGAGCAGATTATGACAGTTACCTTGTTGGTTTGTTTTTCATTAGCTGGGTGTACGCAGAAGAATTCCACAAGAAAAAAAATAAAGAAAAACACAACTTCTGGGATTTTAGAGGTAACCTTCTACAGCAATCTCTGGATTGTTTGGTTACGTAACAGGGTCAAGCACTAAATATATAACATAAGTAAATACTGTTGGTTAATATTTGGCTGTTGCTTTATACTGTATGTCCACAGCTACCACCAGAGATACAGGAATTGATCTTATTGGAGGTGGTTCTTCACACAGGAGACACAGCTTATCTGACACTGTCACTAGTGTGCAGGCAGTTCAGAGACATAGTGAGCAGCAATGCTTTCAGGCGGAAGGCTCACATTTTGTGGATCAAAAGTGAGAAAAAATGTTGGCTTTCTACTTAACATTCAAAAATTCTGCTAATTTTACACAAAACGGAACTAAAGCCTTGTTAGTCATTATGCATTTTTAAATGCAGGTGTGGACAGCAAATGGGACAAACGTTCCATGTCCTACCAGAGGGAAATGGGTGACATGTACAAAATTTCAATCTGCTGCTCATGCCAGAGACAGTACAAAGAATGTTCAGGTTGGTGTACAGTTGTATCTGAGGAAGAGTATTTTATTACAAAAGAAGAATAAGCTTCAGTTGTTGACAGTTATTTTCTTATACAGGTTATGTAGGAAATGGCCAGCAAGGTAACATCCGAGGCATGTATTCAGAGTGTCTGCACCCTGGCTTCTGCAGCCATTACTGTCAAATGGATGCTGGGATTAATGATGAACAGGTACTTTATGTGTACAGTGTGGTCATTGAGGGTCAAAACAAAACATTGTGTGATAAAAAAAAATTTGATCATGCAACTTCTTAATAATTTTAATAATAATAATAATAATAATAATAATTATAATAATAATAAGGGCAACAGTGAGAATGATGAATCGCGTCTGAATCCCACTCTGAGCTGCTGTCGAATAACGACTTTTCTTGAGTCTTGGATGAGACGGTGGATCAGAAGGTTTCCGAAAAAATCACCAGGAGTCCTCAAAGTAGAGTGCAGTTAAGCTTTTATTGCCGGCAGTAAGAGCTGAGATCATACATAGACAATGTCCATGAACAAGTGATCTGATCTAACGCCCCTGTTGTCGTGTCTTAAACCCAAGAAACGGGGCACGGCCTTTTGGCCTCAACCAATCCCAACTCTTGCACGTTTCTGCTGACGCTGGGTTTTTTCCACAGAAAGTCCCAAACTTTTCCGATGCACCTGGCCGTACTGCGGACGTGCCTGATATCATGAGCTCATCTTGGTTTTTAAAAAAAACCTCAGGCACTCTTCAGAATACACCATTAGCTTCGACTCCTTCTCAGTTCTGCACTTTATGTAACACTTTAATTTCATTCTTACATATGTGGTTATATTTTATTCCAAGTTAACACAATACAGTAGTTTAATCATCAATTCAATCAATAGGTGCATGTTTAATCAACTAGTGCTGAGTAGTATGTCTTAACCATTAATTTACGATTCCTTCCCATTTTGATTAGTTTCTTTAACATCTCAGTTTTATATTACCAGTTGTCACTATCCACTAACTACTTATATATGGTTATATGGTTATATTACACTACACTGCGTACTGTATGTGTAGGGAAACAGCTAAAGTAAAATCAAATAGCAGCTCACATGCACAATCAATGAGCAATTTCAATTGCATTTGAACATAGTCAGGTAATAAAAAAGACAGCCCTATCTCACACACACCGCTGCTGTACACATATGCCCCCACCTCCTCTCACTCAGGTTAAGTATATTACTGTAATTTGAAGGTCTGACTTCAAGTCTTCTACACAATTCAGGGGTGCGTTTCCCAATATTTTATTTATTTTGTAAAATCCTTGGTGGCACGGTGGTGGAATGGTTAGCACTGTCACCTTACAGCAAGAGGGTCATGGGTTTGAACCAATGTCTATTGCACAGTCACAATCTTTATAAGCATAATTCACATGTTTAACATCATATCTCTAAAATTTGTTGTTTCAGTCTTAACCCCTGAGCAGGCCATGGACCGGTATAACAAAGTGCTGCAGGCTGTTAGAGCGGGAAGATCCAAAACAGCAGCATACCAGAAGCTGGGGGTTGACCGCAAAACAATAGCTGACATGGCAGCGATTTCAGAGCTGCATGCAGCAGCTCGTGACACATATCAGGAGATGCGGTCTGCCCTTGGAAAAAAGGAAACGTTAAGCGCCTTCTCTGCCCGGTGCAGAGAAAAAATAATAAGTGTTTCACTGGAAAACCTCATAGAGGAAAAAAAAAAATCAGGGAAGTTGCTTGAAATTCACTCGAGAAGCAAATAATTCTGATAGTCCAACATTTTGGCAAATTGGCCCATTGCCATAATCCCTATAGTCATAGCAGTAGGTTCGTTACCTTTAATTGTCGGTGCAAGCTATTTTTAGAACGGCGGAGCAGAGCCATGAGCTACTCAGAGCTATGCTACAGAGGCTAATGGGATTTCTTGGTTTCCCTCATCAAACTCATCAAATACACAATCCAACAACTCCAAAACGCTCTGGTGGACAAGTTGTGACCATGAATTCCCCTCTCAACAACTCTGTCTGGTAACGTTCTGTTATTAGTCTCATAGCGTGGTGAAAGTGCAGGTCACAACTTGTCCACCAGAGCGTTGTGGAGTTGTTGGATTGTGTATTTGATGAGTTTGATGAGGGAAACCAAGAAATCCCATGAGCCTCCGTAGTGTAGCTCTGAGCAGCTTGCGGCTGCGCTCCGCCGTTCTAAACATACCTTGCACCAACAATTAAAGGTAACAAATCTACTGCCATGACTACAGGGGTTATGGCAATGGGTCAATTTGCTCAAATGTTTAACTATCCCTTTAAGATGTTTACAGTTACAGCTAACCTGAAGTTTTTTGAGAAATCAATGATCAGTTTCAACAATATTGTACCTCTTCTGTCTTCTATGTGATTTTCACACTTGGCATCATGCTGCAGGCCAGTTTTGGCCCTCATGTTGGACACTCCTAATCCAGACAAAACAACAAAAGGAAATGTTTAGAAGCATCAATGACAAAAACTACAAATAGCCTTTGATACACACAAACACACACACACTACACATCCAACACATTTGTCTACTTTTTGGGCCGTCTGATACAAGTCACTCACATCCAGGACTAACTTTGTGCCGTCGTCCATCAGCTTCATTAATATTTCCGAAAGCTTGAGGCTCGATTATTCATTCATTACCACTTACCTGTGGGCTGATTTGCTAACTTTAAATGTTTACAAAGTAAAATTATTGATTTTTGTTTACAAAGTTAAATTATTGAAATGTTTACAAAGTAAAAATATTGATTTTTAGTTCTGATTAACATTGATTTTCTGTTGTACTTTTTTGAACTTGTTTTGTTTGGACATATTGTTAACAATAAAGTTTGTAGTTTGACTGTGTGTAGTCATAACTATGTATTGTACACAAAATGGTAATTAATGGTCAGGTAATGATAATGATAACAATAACAATGCTTTGTCTCACTTTATGTAAGGTACACAAAAAGGGTAACTAATGATTAAGTAATAATTAAGTACTCATTACCTACTCATTTTGATGTCTCACTTTACTCTAAGGTACACAAAAAGGGTAACTAATGATTAAGTAATAATTCAGTACTCATTACCTACTCATTTTTATATCTCACTTTACTCTAAGGTACACAAAAAGGGTAACTAATGATTAAGTAATAATTCAGTACTCATTACCTACTCATTTTGATGTCTCACTTTACTCTAAGGTACACAAAAAGGGTAACTAATGATTAAGTAATGATTCAGTACTCATTACCTACTCATTTTTATATCTCACTTTACTCTAAGGTACACAAAAAGGGTAACTAATGATTAAGTAATAATTCAGTACTCATTACCTACTCATTTTTATATCTCACTTTACTCTAAGGTACACAAAAAGGGTAACTAATGATTAAGTAATGATTCAGTACACATTACCTACTCATTTTGATGTCTCACTTTATGTAAGATACACAAAAAGGGTAACTAATGATTAAGTAATAATTCAGTACTCATTACCTACTCATTTTTATATCTCACTTTACTCTAAGGTACACAAAAAGTGTAACTAATGATTAAGTAATAGTTAGTTCCTCAGTAATTTGATTAGGAGTTACTGAAGAACTGAACATTAACTAATAGTGAGTTCCTCATTCATTCCAAATTTATTTCATAGCTACTCAGAAGGTAATTGTGTGCACCTCAAACAACTATACTGTGAACAATGTTTTGATTAATATAGCCTACAGAATAACATGGATGGTCATATCAATGTGTATGTGGTCTGAACATCTCAAGAATCCTGCTGTCTGTGTTTTTTTCTTAAAAGAACTAATTGTAAAGATGATGAAATGACCTCTCATTAGGCGTCACTTTTCTTTGGAAAATAAAAAGGTTAATGGACAGGTTATTGAGTAATGATTCTATACTGATGAATTAACTATTTCACTCATCATCAAGATGTGATTACTATCTATTAATTATCTATTAAATTTGATCATGAGTTAATGAAGAACTGACCATTAATAGTTCATCATTAGTTCCTCAGTAACTACTCCTCTACAATTTGGTCAGGAGTTCCTGAAGAACTGACCATTAACTAATAGTTAGTTAATCATTAGTTCCTCAGTAACTACTTTAATTGGGTGTACCTCAGTTCCTCAGTAACTACTCATTAGTCCCTTACTAACTACTACTCTGATTTTTGATCAGGAGTTACTGAAGAACTCACCAATAACTAATAGTTAGTTAATTATTAGTTCCTCAGTAACTACTGTAATTTTGTGTACCTTAGTTCCTCAGTAACTACTCTAAGTTTGTGTCCCTCAGTTCCTCAGTAACTACTCATTAGTTCCTCATTAGTCCTTCATTAGTTCCTCATTAACTACTGTAATTTTGTGTACCTTATTGTAAAGTGTTACCTATTGTCTCTGATATGGCAACACTATTCCACTTTTTAGTTTGATCTGAATGGGTTGTGCTGATCTCACCAAACCTACATCTGTTTTATGTTGTAACCATAATACCTGTGATATTTGTTTTAGCAAAACCTCTTGTTCTATGGTTGTCATCATTCGTGTGTGTGACCTGCTACTTACTAATACCCTTTCTGCTGTCCCTTCATCACTTGCCCTCAATGACATCCTCATATATTGTTTATTAGCAGCAATGTGAATGTTTTTGTTTTTTGTTGGCAGCCACTGTTGCTCCTGTAATGCTGACTTCATCATGGGCCCGAGGTTGTGTGACTCATGACCGTCCGCTATCATGAGTGTGACATGTGGGACGGAATCTGGGACCTGGAACCATGATTGTAATTCAGTCGTGAGCGTTACTGCGGCTGCTGCTCCATGTGGTCCTACGTACACGTTCGAGCTGACCACATAGAATGGTTTCTTGTTGATCAGTTCTTCCCAACACTCCTTATAGTCTGTATGTGACTGGTCTTCATCATACATCATGGTGCAGTGTGGTGGTAACTCTGGTTCATATGCAGTTCCCATTTGTTTCACCATCCAGTCTTTCCAGGCCTCCCATTTCTGTTTCAACTCTGATGCTGAGGGCCAGTGGATCCAGTAAACAGCGGGTTTAACTTCGGTGACAGGTTCTTTTATTACTTGCACTGTCATCAGTCTGTGGATGGGGTCGTTGGAGAAATCCACACTCAGTCCTTCCTGTGTGCATATTATGTTAGCCTTTAATGGGCATAAAATGTCTCTTCCTAGTAGGTTGATGGGCGTGTTTTCTGAGTACAACAGGGGCGCTGTTATGGCTTTTCCAGCGATCAGCATTGAGACGGGCTGTGTTAGGGGTATTACCTGTGTTTTCCCAGAGAAGCCTATAGTTTTTATCGATGATCCTGATAGGGGGAGTCTAGAGCTGGCGTTTCCAATACAGGAATAGGTGGCCCCTGTGTCCACCATAAATATGTGTTTTTGATTTTGTATTATTACCTGTATTGTTGGCTCATCTTGTGGCTGCATAGAGACCATTGGTGTCATAAGCTCCCCTTTAGGCTTCTCTGGGCATCCCTATTGCCACTCTCTTGCTGGTCCTTGGCATGGTTTTGTTGGACAGTCTCTTCGGTAGTGTCCCTTTTTGTTACATCCCCAGCAGACCTGATCGTCTTTCTGGTTCATATTCAGGTGACTTTGGGGTCTTGACCGTCCATATTGGTTTAGGGCATAGCCCCGTCCTCTACGATATGGACCTCCTCTCTGTAACGTTTGCCCTCTGTAGCATATGTCTCCATCAGGTAAGTGTTCTTCTTTGACCTGCTTCTCATATTTTTCTCTTGCTGTTCGGGTTCCAGAGTTGCATGTGTTCTTCCTGCTCTGGCGCCCTCTCGTGCTGGCTCCGCTTTTTCCTGATACTATGCTGCCAGTGGATATGCTGACATCATCTTCCTCTCTCAGGCTGATCGATTCTTGTTCGCTGTTATCTTCTGTTACTTTTGTTTTTGAATTCCAATTTATTTTTATTTTTCCCACCATTTCTCCCTCCATGGTGCCCTGGGCTCCTCTGACCAGAAATTGTCCTGTTGGAGCTTCAGTGGTACTGCACCTTCCAGTTGTATTTGGTGCATATTGGGTGGAGCTGGCCACTGTGGGGCAGTAGGTGTGGCCTGTGGGCTATCGCTGGCCTCTTGAGTCTCATTGCTCTGTAGTGCTGGCATTTGTCTGATATTCAACACATATCTGTGCAGCCTGTCTAAATGATCTCAGCACCTCGCTCTCCCTGGCTCGTGTGCCCTCTCTTATGCTGCTTGTGTCCTCTGCATTGTAGTGTTTGATGTTCGCAACACTCCCTCGTTACAACAAGCTGCTTCAAATGTTCCTTCCAGCGGCCACTGTAAGTTTCCTGATGTCCGTTTATGCCTTTTTTATGCAGAGTCTATTCTGCTTTTCGTAATCTGGCTGCATTCTTACTACCAATACCAGCGGAGTTAACACCCCTTCCCTCTTTATCATTTTAGCCCCCGTATATCCCTGATCTGCTTCTCCCTTTACTCTAGACCTCTCTTGATATCTTTTTTCCTCTTTTGTTCTTATCCACACCACTGTCTTACTAACTGTTTCACGTGGTTTAAGTCTTTTTTTTTTCCTTTTTAGTTTTATTTATTTGTGTTTGTTTCTTCTAAGTTGGATTCTACTTTAAATCTTCATCCAACTGTCTTCTGTGACTTCTTTAATAATGCTATGAAATTTGCCTGTTTCTCACTCTACCTTCTCGGAAGATAACAGCACTGTCCAGCCGCAGATCTACCGCCCCTCTATTTCTCCTTGCAAGAGTTAACCCCTTCAGGGATCCCTAGAATGGGATTTAATGGAATAATTGTTTTAGGTAATGGATTTTTGCAAAGATGCTCCAATATTGATGATAATATTCGAGGGGTTCACAATCCCCTTAACACCTCTCTCCACGCTACTACAGGAAACTCTTTTTCAGTTAATGCTAAATTGACAACTTTAGTCAAATGCCACAACTTTTGGCTAATTTCTTGTTCAGTTTGCCAATGTTCTATTCCCTCCTCATCAATATATGTCTGTTCAAGCCAAAAATGAGTTCTGACTCCTGTTTCCCTGTCTCCTTCTGCAGTATAATAATTATCAGTTATAATCTCATATTCACTGCTGTCTCCTCCATGTGTCTTATATAATATATATAGTATATAATATTTTTATCATCCACTTATTTTATTATCAACTTATTGTACTATTATAATAATATAATATATTTTTATTCTATTTAGTTTATGATTATTAGCTTATTATTGTTCTATTATATTCTTTTTACACTTTATTGCATCAAACTACAATTATTTTTATAACATTAGTCTAATATTCCAACATTTAACACAGCACATTTAATACTTTAAGCCTTAATCATACAGCATAGTTATACTTTAAGCCTCAATTACACAGCATAGTTATACTTCAAACGCACAACAAACACGCTAGTGATGCCAAAGTGCCTAGGACTTTTAATTCTTTTGATTTTATCCTATTTGCAAATAGCAAACTATGTTTTTGATTTAGTTTTTTACAGGGATATTCAATTTGCCCTGTCTCTACAACTTGACCTTTCGTGGTTGTAGGTTTTTTATCTTATCTTAGAGCTCTTCACTCCCCTCACTCCTGGCCAGTCTCCCTTTTGCATGCAGTTACTCTCTACTCCGTCACTATGCCTTAGCGACGTTTGTGCACATTAAATCATATTCATATGACAGCGCTCTTCCCTGGCGCTCATTAAGCCTTCTGCCTTTACAGACCTATCTCCCCGCTGGCTTCTTGCCACTGACTGGAGGTACAGGCTGCAACTACAGTGCTTACTCTATTTCTCTTATTCTCTTTTAAGTCACACTCTTGTGACACATTACCGCCAATTGTGCGTGCAGACCCCACGCATCATTTGGCCTCTTTAAACCCTGAAGTCGAGGGCGACCGTACTGCTTTTATCTCTTTTTCCTTATTTTACAACTTTACAAACATCATACAACATATAACAACTGTGCCTTGTTTGTACTGATATATCACGATAAATATACCCTCTTGGTTCCTTATTATGCACAACCTTTTTATTGGTCCTAATCTTGAAAACTCTTTTTTCTAAGAATCAAAACAACTAGCTTCAACTTTTTCACGCTGATTTTTGGTGATACTTTAACATCAAACTATCATGAACTACACAATTATGACAACACTTTCATTACATCAGGGATTTTTACACAGTCTATTTCACTGTACTTCAATGCAACAGGTTGCTCTGCTCTGTTTTGCTTCTGGCTTTTAATGAAGTATTTGACCTGCTCTTACTGCTAGCCAAAACAATCCCCCCGCGAACACCACTGTAGCAATAAGCCAGCATGCAATACACACATTCAGTGTTACCCTGTCCCAATATTCTGCGTCATTCATTCTTATTCCGCACCATTTGGTAATATTCAGTTACAAACATGAACACAGTGACATACAAGACAACACCACACAGAGTGCACAATACAATAACTTCCGATTTAATCTTGAGATACACTTCCTCTACACTCAAGGTTATCCTTCTGCCTTTAAACTGAAACATAGACACAGTAACATACAAGACAAACACAACACTGAGTGCACCCAGCTTTTTCTCCTCATGGAGATGTGTTTATAGTTTGTTAATTTAATATCGGATTAGGTTTCGGACGAGTGAGCCTTTATGGGGTTTTACCTTTGGGTGGAAATCACACCTGCATTCAGTCACCAATTCAAATTTGCAGATATTAAAGGCTCTGCTTACCTTTTAAACTTTGAAGGCCGTGGTGCTGAAATGCAGGTTGATCCCCTCCCTCTGGCGGACCCCTCTTGGTGGCTCGATCTCGTCCCATCTAGGGGTGCCAAAATGTCGTGTCGACTTCTTCTTCTTTGTTTGTTCAAAACGGTTTTTCAGAGTTTCAAAAAGATGCCAATAAAACGAAATAATCTCCAGGAGTCCTCAAAAGCTGAGTGCAAATAATGTTTAATTGTCGACAATTAAGCATGAGATCATACAGACAAAAGTTCATCTGATAAGACCCAACTTCCCAATGCAAAACATATTCCTTTTATTCACTAAAGAGGGGGCTGGGCCTTTTGGCCTCAACCAATCCCTACTCTTGCACGTTTCTGCTGACACTGGGTTTTTTCCATGGAAAGTCCCAAACTTTTCCACTGCACCTGGCCGTGCTGCGGACGTGCCTGATACCATTACTTGGTTTTGTAAAAAAACCTAGGCCCTTTCTTCGGTTTTAAAAAACCCAGGCCCTCTCTTCAGAATACACCATTAGCTTTTCCTCCTTCTCAGTTCTGCACTTTAAAAATATTACAGTGTGTTACATAATTTCATTCTTACATGTGTGGTTACATTTTATTCCAAGTTAACACAATACAGTAGTTTAATCATCAATTCAATCAATAGGTGCATGTTTAATCAACTAGTGCTGAGTAGTATATGTCTTAACCATTCATTTACGATTCCTTCCCATTTTGATTAGTTTCTTTAACATCTCAGTTTTATATTCCCAGTTGTCACTATCCACTAACTACTTATATATGGTTATATGGTTATATTACACTACAATGACAACAGGTGCAAACGTGTTGGAGACACGCCTATTTAAATGAGGGTTTAGCGTGTTTCATGGTTTTCAGCATGGCGAGTTTGAGAGAGCGAAAGCGCAAAGTGAAATTCGACCCTTTGGAGTTAGAAGTATTGGTAGAGGAAGCGAATAAACATGTCAATGAGCTGCAGCAAAGGAATCTGACGGTCGCGCAAAGGAACGCCATGTGGGAGAAAATCGATGAAAAAGTTAATGCTGTTGGAAAAAACAGGCGAACAGTGGATGAAGTGAAAAGGAGATACCAAGACATCACAAGAAGAACAAAAGGAAAATTGGCGTATAATAATATAACTATAATAATAGAACTATAATAAAACTTGCAAGAAGTTTTGTTATTGCAGGTATTGCGTGACTCCTTCTCGTAGCTGGCTCCAAATCCGCTCTGAGTTCCTCCAACAGCTCCAAAGTGGCAAGGCTGGTAGTTTCCTCATTCATCCCAAAAATGTTCACACGAGGGTGAAAAATGCGTTTCGGCATCTCCTTCTTGCAACAATAACCGCAGCCATGTGTGCGCAATTACGCATACAAACCGTTTGCACCTCCCTTTGAGATGTGTTAAATATAGACGCAGTTTCTATTGACAAAATTGCTTTCAGGTTTGATAAATCACTTTGCGTGTGCTAAATTAATATATTTACATTTTCTCCACCCACAACACGCACAATTGCGTGTAAACGCCCCATGTTGTATATTCATAACTGGATGCAGACGCGCTATTTTGCACCTTTGACAGATGCAACCCTTTTTGCGTACTGTTAGTAAATCAGTTTGTACATTTTTTTTCCGTGTGCAAGGAGTTTGCACACATTTTAATACACGCAAACCTTTAGTAGATCCAGCCCTATGTATTGACTACTCTCAGTATGGAAGGACCATTTCACCCAGTATAACAAAAAGTGTTTCTGAACAGGATTACCAACTATAGCTTCAAGTTAAAGATGGAAATATTTCCATCACTGCCCAAAAGATAAGCATTTATTGACAATATACAATTCTGATCATAGTAGATAATGACTAACCTGCCTAAGTGCTTGTGTTTCCTGTTGCATTTGTCACGGTCTTCTCATGTCTTAGCAATTTCTGTAGTTAGCACAATGTTATCATAAACAATAAAGATAAAGGCCAAACCTAAAATAAACAGCTCCATGTTGTACTAAACCAGAATTATCCTTTTCATTAACATTTTGATCTTTTTCCTTTTGATCAGCTTGTCCATTAAAAATCTAAACTGCACTGAAAGAAAAGTGACAGATTTAAGAAGTGGGCAATGTGTACAGGAGTCTAGTCAGTTGATGTGGATCGTCAGTGACTTTGGTGCTGTATGATTGAGCTAAGAGTCTGCCTATGGCCCAGCAGTGGAGACTGTTACACAGTCATTTCATGGAGCTCTGTTTCTTTCTCTGCCTTTCTATGTGCCGGGCCCAGGGGAGGGGAGCAGCCTCCACTGATGCTGTCTGAAGGACACTGGGAACCTGTGGAAAAGTGTCTGTGTGTGAAAGACGGAGTGAATGAGACATAAAAAAAAATTAATTGTAAAAGTTGCCTCCTCTCTGCACCCCTCCACATGTATGACACCCTGCCTGTATTGCTGTGCAGATAATGCTATGCAGAACTGAACAGACACCGCAATAGCTTTAAGTTGATAGTGACAATGGTTGAGTGGGGAGTCCACAGCTTTGAAGCCACTAGCACAGCAGAATGGTGGGATTGATACAATACAGTGGTAGTCGCATGAATAGAAGCCCGAGCAAGGCCAGCACCGCAGCACAAAGAGACAAGTCTTGACAAGAATGTTAAACAGGTGTGTCCTCACACACACACACACACACACACACATTCTGATGATTTTTTTCACGTCATATGTACTTTGTGAGGCAGTACATAACAAAGAGACAAGAAGAGAGAAGAGGACTGTGTTGGCATATGACACACTAAAGTGCTTCCATGCTTTATTATTACACCCAGAAGAAATCTCTTATCTTCCAAGTTACTTCTTAAAATCTCAACCACAGATTAAACCAAATGTAACTTTTTTTTTTTTTTTTAAAGCACTTACACTACTAAGGGTGTCACAATTTCGATTTTAAATCCACAAATTTTAAATTCACAATCTCGAACTTCAAATTAAAAAATACAATCGTCAATGCTGCCATACCCCTATGTCACGTCCAGTCGGCTTGCCAAGGGGGAAAAAACACACACGTGTTGAAGTGCTGCGAGTCAACCTCCTCTAACTTAGCTACTAGCTAAGCCAGCAGCTATTAGCTACAGCCAGTCAAACGATAGCATGGTGTTACACCATTCCTGTTCGGCTCCCGGACCGTGGTCGGGAAGCACAGGGGAGATGATTTCCTCCAGGGCCGAAGTTTCTTTTTACCTTCGGGGTGAACCCCCTTTCACGTGTTAAGCTGGTTGGGAAAAAATACCAGGGAGCTTTGTTGTATCTTGAGGAGCCGTCGCCTTTATTCACAGCCAAACTGCAGCCTATATTGTACACTTTATTGCTGTAGCTACTACTGCTGCTCCTTTCGCTTCTCCTTCCTCTCCCATTCATTCACTGTCCGCATGTACGCACGCTCCCTCACTCTCGCTCGCCCACTCACACCTTACGCACCTTGTATATGTCCAACTGTTCGGAAAGTTTGTTAAGACACTTAATTGTTCAGAGAAGACTATGAAACTAGATGGCAGGTTATTTTGTTTAAGTTTCCAATTGACTGTAGATATAAGTTATTGTTACATTATGTTGTTAATAAATGTTTTAAATTTGACAATGTAGTTTGGTACATTGCTAACAAAGGTCAGATATTATATTGCATAAAAGTCTAGTCTAAAAATGGCATAGCAACCTGTGCTTTAAAAAAAATAAATGTAAAAATCGAGAATCGAATCGAACCGTGACCTTAGAATCCAAAATTGAATCGAATCGAGGATTTGGAGAATCGTGACACCCCTAGACACTGCTACAATAGCACTACTGTAGTATGATATCACCGACTTGGGTGTAATTCAAGATATACTGTAATGTATAATATTTCCACATTAAACCTTTGCCATATATTTTGTTAAGTTTTACATTGCTTACATTATCCCAAATGTTTCCAACTATGTTCAAACCCAGTGGAATCTGTCATTTTATTCAAGGTAATGGTGTATTTCATTTGGTCACCTGCTGCTATCAATAATACAATAATTCTTCTGGGAGAACTAATTACCCTAACAAACACATACATTAACAATGAATATTAATAAAGACAATACCAAAAGCTTAGCATATAAGGACGGAGGTTGGGGTTGTGGAAGGAGCTGGGACAGAAAACAGCATTGACTTGAGAGGACAATAGTGGAAAGTGTAATGTTATAATGGCTGCGCTGTACACAACAACAGTCAGCTGATAGGCATTACCCTGTTGAATGACTCAGCGATTGTAAAGCATGAATCAAAACAGTGGAGGCCAGTCAACAAATGCAAGTGCAACGTCAGTGTTCTGCCTAAACTAACGGTATGCTCCATTTGTTAGCTGTCATAAAAACTAACCAAAACAAAACACTTCCGATTCAACTTTTAAATGAAGGCCTAATCAAAATGAAACACAAACACTAATGAACAGAATCAGTAGTCTAATCAAATGAAAAATCAAATGTTGGAGACGATGTCTCTGTCTCCTGCCCTAGGACTACAGATGTACAATAGCTTTTAGCTAACTCTGGTACAGCTAAGAAGCTGTGCACTGCCCCTGTCCCTGTCAAAAAAACAAATACATATTTATATGTTATGTTGCTGTAAACCACAAGTATATAAAATTTGTACAAATGATATGTAACATATCAATATTTCTGCAAAGTCACATCAAGTTTGCATTACCTGTATAAGCTGACTCTCATGTTGTGAGGCAAAGGGGATGGTGGTGATCTAACACCTAAGCAAAATGGCTGCCAGGCAAGCAATCACCGTTTGAGATGGCATTTCAAAATGTGTCAAATGTCAAACCACTGGATATTTTTAATGCAATGTTGGCACACATTTTCAAGCTGTATTTGTGACAACAGAAGCAGGTAAGCCAAAATATGTTCTTTTCCTAACCCTTTCAAAGTGTTTTTTATGCCTTAACCTAACCAGACCAAGCGCAGTGTTGTCAACACATACACATACATATACACAACAAAATACGAAAAGTAACATTAAAAAAGTTTTAACATTTTGGTGGTTTGCAGAAACGTACATTGCCAACATTTATTCTGTCGGGCTTGGTGGAATCAGCTTTCTTTTATGCGCTTGGTTTTATTTCTTTTACTGCTGGTGTCGTCATTTCCATTACAATGTTCAGCCCGTCCTCATCAGAAAAATTACTATATAGGTTGACTTTGAATACAGCTTATTATGACCCATATTGGCATTTGTTGTTATGGAGAGGCATATAGGGAGGTCGGGTGGATAGTTGAGGTGAAGAAGCACAGGACTTTAATTCAGGAAAGTGCTGTTTGTGTCCAGTGTGTAACTAAAAGTCAACAGTTATTTTAACTTACTGACATCATCAAGCTATGTTAAGTACGTAATGTAATTTAAGTTATGTACGTAATGTTGGTACATTTGTAACTAAACTTACATAAGTAATGCAGTTAAACCACAATGTTTTCCTGAACCTATCCAAGTAGTATTAGTGCTTTAACCTTGACTAATGTTAGTGGATTAGATATAAGGGTGTTTTATCAATGTTGTTATATCACAATAAAAAAGAAGAACAGTGTTAAAATGTTTTTTGAATCAAACTTTATATCAAATGTTATAACTTATTTGTTTGAGTTATTCATGGCATCATTGCTCCTTATTACAACAGAAACTATAAACGATTTAGACCTGATTTTAATAAATGTGACATTTATGTGCCATTCATGTTTATTTCATATGAACATTTTATACAAATCATGCATGGTAAGAGGTGTAAAGAATGAGGCCGATGTATTGTTTTTAAATACTTTTGTTAATTTTATTGTTGAAAAAAAAAATGAGTAGAGTTGAAAAATCACCTATATGTGTCGCAGGCCTCTACACCACAGCCCCAACAGGGGTTTGTTAAAGGGCATAGGGAATGTGAGCCTGGCATTTACTCACACGCCTTGCTAGATAATATACAGGAGAAGTCCATAGATCAGAGAAAGAGAGAGAGGGCACAGAGAAGCCTCAAACAGACTTTAAAGATGATGTTGACTTTTCTCACACCACACATGCCAGTGCAGTGGGGGCACACACACACATACACACGCCTGCGCACAGTCAAATCCATGCATACATTACTAGTTGAGGGAGCACGCATACACACATATGCATAGATGACCACAGGCACAGAATCAGTAGCAAACATACACACTGCACAGTCACCCATATGCAAACAGATATGTATATGGTAGGAGAGTAACCTTGTAAAAGGGGGAAGACACACACACACATACACACACACACTCAAGTTGACAAGAACTAATTACATTACATCTCATTAGTTGTTTCTGTGTATTCTTCTGTTTAGGATGCAGAATGAATCTGGAGGCCACAAATACATTGGCTCTGCTACAGCCCCTTTTCAATTTCATATATGACCCAGAAGAAATGTCTTGCCAGTTTTTCCACAGATGGATGTATGATATTTTTTATCAGCAGAACAGCCAGGTTCAGGTGAGAGTGAGGCTTTGATGTTACCTAAATACTGTGTTGCCCATAGCAGCGCAGTATTCAATCAGAATAATGTTATAAATTGATATGGATTGGGCCTTCCTACCTCTTATAAATACTGTTACTGAAAAATAATACAAAATGAAGCTCTGCTGTTTCTAAATTTCACATTGATTTATTGATTGATTGATTGATTGATTGGTTAAAATCTTTATTTCCAACAAACAAACATTTTTTAAAGACCATAAACAAACAAACCAACAAAAGAATAGTGGGTCGCACTATTTTACAGTACATTAATAAAACGTAACAGGCCGTACTTTGTATCAAGTTGGACAAAAACAATACGCTAATAAGACGTAACAAGCCGTACTTTGTATCAAGTTAGACAAAAACGATACGCTAATAAGACGTAACAAGCCGTACTTTGTATCAAATTAGACAAAAACGATACGCTAATAAGACGTAACAAGCCGTACTTTGTATCAAATTAGACAAAAACGATACACTAATAAGACGTAACAAGCCGTACTTTGTATCAAGTTAGACAAAAAACAATAGCCAATAAGACGTAACAAGCCGTACTTTGTATCAAATTAGACAAAAACAATAGCCAATAAGACATAACAAGCCGTACTTTGCATCAAGTTAGACAAAAACAATACGCTAACAAGACGTAACAAGCCGTACTTTGTATCAAGTTAGACAAAAACAATATGCTAATAAGAGGTAACAAGCCGTAGTTTGTATCAAATTAGACAAAAACAATACGCTAATAAGATGTAACAAGTCGCACTTGTTGGCCTTTATAATAGGCATGGCCTTTATAATAGGCTATTCGGACAAAACACACAGAGTTCAGAGGAAAATACATTTATTTGAGCTTTAGTTAACATAGTTTCACTTTCTTACAGTCATTTATAGATCAGACGCTCTACTCCCATAGTTAAGACATCAGACCATTTAAAGCCATGTCACTATCCAACCCCAGTAACATTAGACCAGCTTTTGAAGCTGCCAGGACATTGCATCTTTATTTCTCACTGTTAGTCCCTTATTACAGTCTTATTAGACTTACTTAGAGGATAATTTGTGGCACATTACAACAGAACCGCACTGTAAAATAAAGTGGTCCTTCTCACTGTTAGACCCTTATTAGACTTCCTTTAAGGATAATTTGTGGCACATTACAACAGAACAGCACTGTAAAATGAAGTGTTCCTTCCCACTGTTAGTCACTTATTACAGTCTTATTAGACTTACTTAAAGGATCATTTGTGGCACATTACAACAGAACAGCACTGTAAAATGAAGTGTTCCTTCCCACTGTTAGACACTTATTAGACTTTCGTAGAGGGTCGCTTTTCTGACCCTTGTGGGCGGCCTCCAGTGCTCCAGAGCCCTGCCAGCACAGGGCTAAATGGCGCTGTGCGGCTCACCATACGTCACTGTGGCCCTCTCTTCACACAGGTGCCTCCACAGCTGTTTGTAGCCGAGCTCCAGCTCAAACACACGCTGCTTGTGAGGAGCTGATGGTCGCTCTCTGGAAGTCCTTCTCTGGAGGTTTGCTGAGCAATCGAAGCTTCCAGAAAAACGTTATCTCCTAAATTTAGGAACAGTCAAATAACTGAACTGCTCAGTGACGTTCACTGAACAGCTAACCAGTGTAGCATCCCCAGCTGAATGATGGTCAGACTCTCTAACTGATGGTCCAATGTGTTTATTGCAGGAACCTTGTACACTTGAACACACAGTAAGTGCTATGAAAAAAGTATTAAAAAAAATAAAGGAAATTATCTTCCTTCATGTCCTTTTTGCATCATAAATTCACTCCAAATAAAATTATGTATTTTTGTATTTAGCTGCTTCAATCACTGTTCCATTCACGGAAAAATCACATTTTAATCTGCTTTAACTTAAATGACAACCTCTATTAGAGAGCTGTAATACAAACCACACAAAATGCATTTCTTTATATTAATAAACATAGAAATGAAACGACCAGCCTCATCTCTGTTCTTCTGACCCAACAGGATAGCTGAGCTAATGCCAATTAGCATTCCCGGTAGCTCAAACAAGCTATATCAAACTGTACAAACCATAAAGTTACCGCGATCTGAACTAAACATTGAACATATCATGAAACGATATGACAACAAACCTTGTGCCCTTCATCAGCTAGGTGCTAAGTAAACAAAATGATTGTTTTCATCACTTTCAGCAAACACCGTGCAGGCACACTTGTTCCAACACGCAGACACACACTATCCACAAGAACACTGGATGTTTTCGGTTCACAGCGAGACGCTTTCAAAATAAAAGTCCCACATTTAGCGTCTAATATACAGGTAATTAATGAAATAATAACCCGGCTTCAAACAATATCAGTAAACTAAATGAAAACAACACGTTCTTAGAAACAAGTGCATGTTGTCCGATATAATATGGCAGTACATACGTCTAATTAAGCTGTAGGCCGATGTTGGTAGCATTAAATGCATAATTTGGTAGTGAGGGTAGAATAGCGTCTAACTAGCATATTTTGGATCTGATATGGCATTGTGTGTGATTTCTAATTAGACTAAGATCTTATAAAATGGTGTCTAATAGTGTATTAGGATCTCCGATTTGGTTTGCAATGACCGTATAATTTGGTATAATAGTGTCTAAGTATAGTAGCCTATATTTTAAGTAATAAGACTTTATATGCGGTTTCTGATTACAGCATAATTTGGGTAGGCTATATGGTGTCTCATTACAGTATAGCTTTTCTTGTTTACTGTCTAATTAACATTACATTATTTCTAGTTGTCTAATTTGATACAAAGTACAGCTTTTTACACCTTATTAGTGTATTGTTTTTGTCTAATTTGATACAAAGTACGGCTTGTTACGTCTTATTAGTGTATTGTTTTTGTCTAATTTGATGCAAAGTACGGCTTGTTACGTCTTACTAGCGTATTGTTTTTGTCTAACTTGATACAAAGTACGGCCTGTTACATCTTATTAATGTACTGTAAAATAAAGTGCGACCGAATAGTGCATAAGAAAACAGTCCATTCTAATTAAATGTTCAAAAAGGGGTGGGAAGAAGCGTGGATATTTTCTAATCCCACCCCCACTCCATTAATCTTAAACTAATAATTAAATCATAATTTATCAATACATATACAGTATATATATAACATACAAATATATATAATTTATAACCAATTATGTCCTGCAAAATATAATTTAATCGACCATTTATTTTATATATTATAACTTATATATTGATTTATTTTGTCTTCTATGAACATGTAATACTTATTATATGTGTTAAAGTAATTTCAGTATGTATTTTCTAGGACCTACTTACCACTCACCATACATATCTACATATTTACACATATATATATACTTACATTCATATCTGCAAAAAATACAAATAAATGAACAATAAATACAATAACCATCATAACCACCCAGTTAATTTTAAAGCCCTGCTGCATCCCTGAACCTTGTGAAAACCATGTTTTTGTACATTTTTTTAACCTGTTATTTACATGTAAACTTATACTTGTGAGCAAATATGTCAAGTGTTCCCTTTATTACGATACCTTGATTATTCAAATAGACCTTGTAGTTGCAGAGATACACTGTTTATTACGGGCATATAATTTTTGAGCAGAGACCCAAAATAGAGGCTAGTTCTTAACAGGTAGTGTCTGAAGTAAGATGACACCACCTCAGAGGAAGTTCAGAAGTAACAGCATTCAAGTTAAAGCCCAAATCATGAATAAAAATCAGTGATGGAGGCTGTTCACAATGCTCCAGCTGATTTCCACCACACCCACACCCAGCCATTCATTTCTCCCTTTTAACTAGCGCAGTGCTCCTCCCTTTTCTCATTTCAGCTTCAGAGGGGAGGTGCAGCCGAATATAGAGGTTGGGAAACCGTCCATCAGAGGCGGGCTGAGCCGGGACACAGCCCATAAGGAGCAGCATGAAACCCCACAAGTTATTACCCCTGCTACCCAGGCCCATTTTGTCTTCATCAATTCTTAAACTCATAAGACTCCCTGCCTCTCTACTTTTCCAAATTGTACCATCTATCAACCCTGCTGCTACTCTCGCTACCTCTCCCTTCTTCCTCTCTTTTCCTCTCTTGCTCTGTGGTCTTCTCTCCTGTGGTTCTCGCTCTCAATGCAGAACAAGGCAGTGCGGCGGCAGTTTGTCAAATTATCCCCAAGCATGAGAGGATGAGCTGTTTTTTTTTTACAGGTGGTATTGACTACAACACCTTTTTCTTTCTTCCTTGCTTTCTTTCTTTCTTTCTTTCTTTCTTTCTTTCTTTCCCCATCTCTTCATTTTATTCCCTTTCCACCCCTAAAATCTCTCCTTCCCTTGATCCCCCTCTCCATCTTACTTTATCTTCCTCCCTCCACTTTATCAACCTCCTCCCCTCCTCATCCCCCTCCCTCATCTCTCTCCAGCCTGTCTTTCTTTTATCTTTTCCATCTTGCTGCTGGTTTCTTATTGTGGTGGACTGGCTGGTCTGTTTTCTTTCTCCCTCTCCCCCTCTCTTTCTCTCCATCTCTCTAATTACGTGTAGAGACAAAGGCGTCTGATTCTCCCTCCTCCCACTCAGAGCTGTCAGGCCTAGTGTAGGAGAGAGTTAATTTCACAGTTACTGCATGCTTTAATTAAAAAGGGGTGATGGGGGTGTGAGAGTGGGGGAAAAAAAGGATGGATACATACGCCCAGACACACATCATACAAAGGCTGGACTGTGTGCCCTTACGTGTGTGCACATGCATCATGTATGTGGTGTGTGCCTACAGGTATGTACGCACAGTTTAGAGCCAGATGTATGTATTTTTATATTTTTAGCTGTGTAGGTGTGCACCTTGCTCTTCGGTCCTCAGGTGAATGACATGAATACCGTCGTTTCTCCCTTAGTGACAACAGGCTGTATTTTTAGCTGGGGGCTTTAATGAGGAATCAGTAGGATTGTAATGGCTTGTTAGAAGGGCTACAGGCCCACTCAGCTCCACACACACACACACACACACACTGGCATTATTGGTTTGGTCTTCTGTATTGTCAGCTGGAGTGCGCACACACATGCAAACACACAACATTTCACACATACTCGAGCATGTGCTAAAACTAACAGTGTATGCACACTCACAGATCACAAAACATGCACAAATACACACACACTGTACAAGACCACCGCCAACCATACAATCATTCTCACCACAACAGCACATGATAACCCTTGTTAAGCTATTGAGATATGGATGATAGTGGTTACACCCTCCATTGTCACATCAGGTAATTTATCACCCCCCATCTACTGCATGTAGCAGCAAGGCAGTGATATCACAACAGTGATGTTGTGTCTGTCTTTGCTGATGTGTGTTGATTTCCAATTATTTGTAATGGAAAATGTCTTATGGGGAAAATCTTCCAAACGCGAGGCTTATAATTGCTATTGCCAACATTTTTACATGGTGAGAGAAAGTAGGAGTTACTGAACGCATGGATGTATATTTTATTTTTGTAGTGTCAAAATGAGGATTCAGATTTAGAAAATCAGGACTGTCTGCTTTCGACCAGAAATTTTGGGTCTAAATTAACACTGGACCTTATGGGGGAGTTGGTGTTTGTCACTTGAAAGCCTGCACAGCCAAAAGTTGAGTCTGTTTGCTTCCATAATTACATGCCTGCATCCAGCACAAAATTTCCCAAATTATTGATGTATAAATTATGTGTGTGGAGTACAAATTGTGGCATCTTAATCAACATGAAGGGAAAAGTTCTAGAATTTGTTGCCGCATTCTCCACTATAGCAATGATCTCATCCACTCTAGCTCCCGCAATACACACCCATTATGAAATCTGAAACGGACCTGAAATTTCACGAAATGTAAACCATTCAAGTTATCAAAATGACCATATAGGTCAGCGATGTGCCAAGTCTTGAGTCCCATTGAAACTTTGAATTACTTTTCTATGTTAATATATGGCGAGCCAACAAGGCCCCAAAGGGGGTAGGTTTCATTCTTATGGGAAACATTTTTGAATTGTTTTGAAATTTTCATGAAACAGTTTGGCGAATTTCTATCAAAAGTCTCACCTAACACAAAGCTGAAAAGGCAGAAATGTGAAAAATAATTGCCTGAAATGTCATAAAACTTTAAGGCATTGCACTACACTGCTGAAAAACCCTCATGTCAAACTGCCCTAGCTTAAGAAGGTAAGAGTTGAAAAAACATTGCTATAAAAGCTGGGAGGTAACTGTAAGCTGGAAGTTCAAATGAGATACCTGAGAAGGCTCAATATTGCAATGAAGGAAAAAAGCTGATATAATAATATTTGAAAAGGCCTAACAGGATGAAGGAAGAAGGCTTCTCTTTGCTTAAAGGCCAAAAAATCTAAAACTTTAAGTCCTATTGCTGAAGTAGTCGTAGTACATGAAGTAGTGGTTGTTGTATCACTAGTAGTAGCAGTGGTAGCAGCAGTAAAAGAAGGAATAATATTTGTAGCAATAGTTGTAGTAGCATAAGCTGTAACAGTAAAAGTAGTGCTAGTCATTGTAGCTGAGTAGTATTGGTAGTAGTAGTAGTAGTAGTAAAAGGTGTAACAGTAATATCTGTCTAAGTATTTGTAGTAGGAGTATTAGCAGCAATAGTACTAGTAAGTTTACTAACTAAGCTTGGATACCACTATCCGTCTCATTGGACCCACTTAGTTTCACTCAGTTTCTGCAGTAGCAGTAGTAGTAGTTGAAGTAGTGGTAATAGTAGTAGTAGTAGTCTTGGTAGTACAAGTAGTAGTAGAAGTAGTCATAGTACTAGTACAAGCACTAGTAGTGGTAGTAGTAGAAGTAGTAGTAGTAGTAGTAGTACTAGTAGTAGTAGTTCTAGTAGCACCAGTAGTAGTCGTAGAGAGAGAGAGCTTAAACCTGAAGCAGATCAAGGTTTGAATTTATTAACAGTTAAACCCAACAGAAAGAATGTAACATCAGTCCACCAATCAGAACAGAGGAACACTCTGATTGGGGGATCAGTCTAAGGCTTGAAATTGCTGTATCATTGAGAGAGAAATGGGGAGAGAGCTTAAAAAAGTTTACTTAAAAAAAGCTAATATTTTTTACTGCTATTGCATATATCTATCAACAAAATGAGCAAGAGGACACATTTCAGTCTATTTTATTGTTGTAGTGTCTAAAATGAGCAAATGACAGTGACTTACAAAACGGGTTCTGTCTGCTGACATTTAGGCTAAAATTTTAAAATTGGGGCTTATGAGGGAATTGCTGGGGTGCTTGTCGCTTTTAAGCGTCCACAGCCAAAAGTGGAGGTCCTATTGCTGAAATCAGACAAGAAGACAAGATTTCCTACATTTTTCTGTTTTATTTGTGTATGAGAGGTGAAAATTGTAGAATATAGCAAAAAAAATACAAAAATAAATAAAACTGAAAAAAGCAGAAGAGCAGAAGAGTGCAGTGTGTAGAGCATCATTGGTGTTCTTACTCACCTTAAAGACTGCAATACACACCCATTACAAAAGCAGAGGAAGAGCTAAAAACATTCAACTAACACTGTCATAATTTAAAAACCTGAATACAAGAAAAATTGTTTAAACTCTTGTAACTGCTTTCAAGTTGGAATGGTGTCTGCAGCTCGATCTATCAAGAAGCAAAAGATTCACAAGATTTACAAAGTAGCATTGGTTTGAAGAGGATATGAAGATTTCTCCATAAGAATGAATGGGCAAAATTTTGCAGAAAAAGCTTAAAATTTTTAGAAATTATAAAAGGCAGAAATACCAAAGCCATAGCAGTCATCTCCTTAACGAGCTGAACGTTTTGATAGTTGAATGGTTTCTGTGGCCCAAAAGATGCAGAAGGAGTAGCAGACCAAAAAACGACAGAAGAGGGAGTAATAAGTCGAAGTTGTATTTCTAAAGTGATTTTGAAAAAAAAACTATGTATACATACATACATATATATATATTTATATATACACACTGTCACGGTTCGGCTGTGGCAGTCTGGTGGTTTTGTTGTTTTACTTGTCTTTCCCCTGTCTGCTTTTCCCCCCTCCTTTTCTCCCTCACCTGCTCCTTCCCTGTGTGTGTGTCCTGTGGGCGTTGCAGCGGCAGCAGCAGCAGAGTGGCGCACCTGCTTCTCATCATCTCATCACCCTCCGACTATATCTACCCGGTCTCTCCACAACCTCGGCGCCAGATTATTCCGTCCCTTACGGTGATATTATGTGCCACGTATTTGTAGCTTTCTCGTGATTAAGACGTACACCGATGTTCCTGTGTTTTTGCTTTTTGCTAACGCTCGTTAGTTTTGGCTCACCCTTCAGAATACCTCCAGCGCTCCTCCGCTCAGTTTTCCTGCCTGCCTACCTGCCTACCTGCCGACCTGCCAGTCTGGTCTCCTCGCCCGCGCTAAGTGTCTGAACACATCAGCTCACTAAACCCTTTGCTTCCTGAAGTTCAGTCTCTGGTCTCTGCATTCGGGTCCACTGAAAACTCAGACTTAACAGAATAATCTGGCCACATGGACCTGGCAGAGACCGAGCACCTCAGCAACGCCATCTTGGCTCAGGGAGTAATGGTCGGCCACCATGTGAACAGACCCTCCGCAAAGTGAGCTGACCTCCAGTGTCACCCATCTTGGTACCCTCCTGGACCAAGTGTGCAGCCAGCTGTCTGACATCGCTTCTGGAGCTCATCCCCCGACACCGCCACCTGCTGCTCCACTACCTGCTCCAGTGAATTTCCCCCCCTCCTCTCCTGAGCCTTTCATCCCCATACCGGTGAGTTATTCCGGTGGGTTAGGTAAGTGTGGACAGTTTTTGCATCAGTGTTCTCTCGTATTTTGACCAACAGCCCAGCACATATGCCACTGACTGAGCTAAAATAGCTTTTGTTAAGAGTTTGTTATGACAGGGAATCCCAGTGGGCTGTAGCCGCCTCAAAATCTCAGGCCCCTTTTTGTCACTCTTTCTCCCTGTTTACTGTTGAGCTGCTTAAGATTTTTGATCAACCCATGCAGGGAAGGGAGGTCTCTAATCGATTGTTAGCTCTTAAGCAAGGGGCAGGTTCTGTAGCTAATTTTGCGGTAAATTTCAGAATATTGGCTGCTGAGACTGGGTGGGATGAGGCTGCGCTCCAGGGAGTGTTTTCACAGGGATTAGCAGACAATATCCAAGATGAGTTGGCCGCCTGTGATGGCACTACTTCTTTGGAGGAATTAATTTCACTAGCTATGTGACTAGACAATAGACTAAGAGAGAGACGTAGGGAAAGATCCCTTAGATCCCCTCCTGCCTTCCCTCAGCCCAGAACCCCCTCAGTTGTGCCTTCCCGTCCCCCTGCGGAGGAGCCAATGCAGCTTGGCCAGATGCACCTCTCACCAGCTGAATGCTAGCGCAGACTCGAGGACGGGCTCTGTCTGTATTGTGGTGAGTCCAGTCATGTCCTCTCCCTCTGCCCCCTTTGACCAAAAGCCGGGGCTCATCACGCGACAGGGGAGCGCTGATGAGCCGAACCACCACTGCAGCTACTACCCTCTCGTATCCTGCTCCAGGGCACTCTTTCCTGACCTCTACAATCTCTTCCCCTACTGGTGCTCGTTGACTCAGGCTCCGACGACAATTTTATTGACTTGGACACGGTAGATGAGGCTCACATCCCCACACTCCCTCTTCCAGCACCTAAAGAGGTTTTTGCCCTTGACGGCAGACTATTAGCCAAAGTCACTCACCGCACTTCCCCTCTTACTCTTCTCCTGTCCAGCAACCACAGCGACAAGGTTCAATTATTTGTAATCCCCTCGCCCCAGTCACCTCTAGTTCTCGGCCTCCCATGGTTAAGATTGCACAATCCCCAGATTAACTGGTCTACCTCAAGGATCGGTGGCTGGAGTGTGCACTGTCACTCAAACTGCCTCCACTCTGTGGCCCCATCCGGTGGCCAAGTAACCCCTGCCTGTCCAACACCTGTTGACCTCACCTCTGTTCCCCCTCCCTACCATGACTTAGGTGATGTTTTCAGCAAAGATCATGCACACTCACTACCACGCCACCGCCCCTATGACTGTGCCATAAACCTGCTTCCCGGTGCCAAGCTCCCTTCAAGTCACCTCTATAATCTCTCCCGGCCAGAACGGGACGCCATGGAGGTCTACATCCGGGACTCTCTCACTGCAGGGCTCATTCGTCAGTCATCCTCGCCTGTGGGGGCGGGCTTCTTCTTCGTGGCGAAAAAGGATGGATCGCTCCATCCCTGCATCGATTACAGAGGTTTGAATGACATTACAATTAAAAACAAATATCCTTTACCTCTCATTGACTCTGCTTTTGGTCCCCTTCACCAGGCCACCATCTTCTCTAAACTGGACCTACGTAGTGCATATCATCTGTTACGCATACGTGAGAATGACGAGTGGAAGACAGCATTTAATACTCCCCTTAGGCATTTTGAGTATTTAGTTATGTCTTTTGGGCTCACCAACGCCCCGGCAGTGTTTCAAGCGCTGGTTAATGACGTCCTCCGCGACATGCTGAACTGTTTTGTTTTTGTTTATTTGGACGATATTCTTATTTTTTCCCGCTCCCTCGAGGAGCACATTCAGCATGTCCGGACAGTTTTACAAAGACTTTTGGAAGACAAACTGTCAAGGTGGAGAAGTGCCTCTTTCATTCAACCTCTGTGGAGTTCCTGGGTTTCGTCATCGAGCAGGGGCAGGTGAGGGCGGACCCCTCCAAGGTGCAGGCAGTGACTGACTGGCCAGTCCCTGAGAGCCGTAAACAACTCCAGCGTTTCCTGGGGATTGCGAACTTCTACTGCCACTTCATTCAGGACTACAGCCGGGAGGCTGCTCCGCTCACTCAGCTCGCCTCCACCAAACTCCCTTACCTCTGGTCACCTGAAGCTGAGGCGGCGTTCGCTTGTTTGAAGGAGTTGTTCTCCACGGCTCCGGTCCTGGTCCTTCCGGATCCGGGTCTCCAGTATGTGGTAGAGGTGGATGCCTCGGACACCGGAGACAGCGATCCCCAACAGACCAGAAACTTCACCCCTGCGCCTTTTTCTCCCGTCGTCTCTCCCCAGCTGAAAAGAATTATGATGTGGGGAATCGGGAGCTGTCGGCCGTCGTCCTCGCCCTCCAGGAATGGAGGCACTGGCTGGAAGGAGCGGCTGTTCCCTTCCTCGTCTGGACCGACCATCGCAATCTCACTTATCTTCGCTCGGCCAAGCGGCTGAACTCATGCCAGGCTCGCTGGGCTTTGTTCCTGGGACGTTTCCCTTGCATCCTCACCTACTGTCCGGGCTCCAGGAACTCAAAGCCCTACGCCCTCTCTAGCCAGTTTTCCCTCTCTGACGAGCAGAGTACAGACGAGCCCATCATTCCCTCCCAGTGTGTGGTTCTTGTGGCCAGCTGGGACATTGAGTGCTCCTTCAGGGCGTCGCAGCGCACCCATCCTCCCCCGGATGGCTGTCCACCCAACCGGTTCCTTCCAGGTCCCGGGTCCTCCAATGAGGACATTCATCCAAACTGGCATGTCACCCTGGCTTTCTGAGAACTTTATCCCTCGTCCATCAGTGCTTTTGGTGGCCCACGTTATACGCTGACACAAAGGAGTTTGTCTCTGCCTGCTCCGTCTGTTCCCGCAGTAAAGCATCCCATCGTGCTCCAGCCAGCCTATTATGACCACTTCCTGTACCCCACCGACCCTGGTCGCACATCGTCATGGACTTCATCACGGGACTGCCTCCCTCTGATGGTAACACAGTAATTCTCACTATCGTAGACCGGTTCTCTAAGGCTGTCCATTATGTTCCCCTACCCAAACTCCCCTCAGCCTTAGAGACCGCTAACCATCTGGTCCTTAATGTGTTTAAGCTCAACGGGCTCCCTCTGGACATTGTGTCGGACCGTGGGCCGCAATTCATCTCCCAGGTCTGGAGGGCTTTCTGCTCGGCTATCTGGGCATCGGTTAGCCTCACATTGGGCTATCACCCGCAATCTAATGGACAGACGGAGCGGGCGAATCAAGATTTGGAGGCTGCCCTGCGCTGTGTTTCTGCCAGACACCCTGCCTCATGGTCCACTCATCTCCCTTGGGTGGAGTATGCACACAAGTCTCTCGTGTTTTTGTTTTTGCTTTTTGCTAATGCTTGTTTGTTTTGGCTCGCCCTTCAGAAAACCTCCAGCGCTCCTCCGCTCAGTTTTCCTGCCTGCCTGCCAGCCTGCCTGCTCATCTTCCGACCTGCCTGCCTACCTGCCGACCTGCCAGTCTGGTCTCCTCGTCCGCGCTAACCGTCTGAACACATCAGCTCAATAAACCTTTTGCTTCCTGAAGTTCAGTCTCTGGTCTCTGCATTCGGGTCCACTGAAAACTCAGACTTAACACACAAACAGTAGTAGCAGGAGTAGTAGTAGTAGTAGTAGTAGTTGAACTAGTAGTTGAACTAGTAGTAGTAGTAGTAGTAGTAGTATATTTAAAAAAACCTGAAAAGGCAGAAAGGCTGAAAATGAATGGCCTTAAAAAGCCGAACATTTGACAGCTGAACGCAAAACTTGATCTGTAGTTATAAACAGGACAGTACAGAGGATACTCTCCAGAGGAAACGGCAGTGATGGCGCTCGGGAGTCGTGAGATTTCAATAATCAATTAAGTTAAACCCTGTCTCGTGTGTAAACGATCGTCTCTCTTATGGGGAAGATGCACTTAATGTTTCTGCTGCTGGAGTCCATTGTAGGTTATGTTATTAATATGTTCCACATCAAAGATGAATTATTTCACCCATCCCCTATTAATCTGAATGTTAGTTCTCATGACTTGTCCAGTCCGATCAGACCTGAGTCTCGCGCACCACATTACACACACACAGACGCACTGCAGCGCTCCTCCTCCTCCAGTTAAATAGAGCATTTCTTACAATGTAAACTGTTTCAAGATTTCCATGTCCTTTATTGCTCAACAACATCTAAAAATAAGAATCAAAGGCATAATACACAAGTAACTAAGAATTGTTTGAGCTCGTGAAATGTAGTAAGTAGGGGAGAGGGGTTTTCCCCTAAATCCATTTCCTGGACAGGGACACGGTCAAATAAAATGATGAAATAAGGGGGGCAGGGCCAGGCCAGGAGGGCTACTGTGACTACATACCTAATTAGCATTACATTGGACCTTTTTGTTTACTTAATGGGCCATCGTCCAAGAGGTCTCCCAGCCCCCACAAGGTGCATTGTCACACTAGCCCTTTTCACACAGAGAGGGTATTATCGCCGCAGCGGCGGTTCGCAAATTCTCCGCCATTGTTTGTTCACACAGAGCCAAAATGTGTGTAATTCACACAGAAAGCCGGCGCTGTGGCTCCAAAAGAGGCGTGACGCTACACGTCATGATGGTGACATCTGTGTGGTTTTTCAACATGTTTCCCCAGATTTCCTCCTGTTAATCTAAACATATACCCGCTGACTGTTTATAATCATATGGATGCTGTTATAATGTGTTGTGATTGAGATCCTGACCCACCATGCATCCTGGAAAGTGACAAAGTTATGTTTTTCGTTCTAAATTACATAATTACATAATCACCATCAGTAAACGGGATGCTGTCTGACTCTATCACACGGGGGAGGGATGCTGTTTTCTGGGGGAAAGTTCACTGAAGTCTCGGATGGGAGGGCTGACAGTCGCGGTAACTTTTTTCAAGACAGTAACTACAACAACACAAAAGTGGAAGGAGACAAACACATGGTGAGTTAGTTTTTTTGCCGGGGACAGACGCTGTTTTTTGGGCAGAAATGTGATGAAGAGTTAGTAGGACAGACAGGAGGACAGAGGCTTTTTCACGTTTAACTGTGGTATTTCTTTCCTCATATAAGTTGCAAAAGACACTACCAGTTACTATGTTACTGTTGTTTGGTCCTGTAATGTTGCTTTGTGCGACATTTATCTTAATTTTGTTGAGTGAAGGACCTGTATAGTTATCAGACTGTCAGATCGACATGCCCCCGCTCCACGCCACCGGCTTATCCATTCACACAGGTACGGTTCGCCAATGCTGCGCCTCTGATACTACCTCCAGAGGCACATCAGAGGCACAGCGAAATTTTTACTGTCATCATCAGGATTCAAGCACTCTGCTGCCACTTAGCATCTACAGTTATCAAGTGCTGCCCCCCTCCCCGCCTCCCCCGCCCCTTTTACCACCAATGGCGTCACAACTGTAAGGCAGCAACAAAAGCAACAATATGAAAGGAGAAACATCCGTACTTGACAAGGCTACAGGGGAAAGAGGAGACGAGTGACAAGGTGTTGCATCCTGCATGTCTCTAACGCTCTCTCTCTCACCCTCGGTTTCATGCACCCTTTAGGAAGGTGTGCAGGCGATATTCAGTTTCTCAATGATACTAAATATCAAAGTAATTAATGCAATACCACATTCTTTGAAATGCATGACAAACATTAATAATCAAGTTTGAATGGCGATCATCTCATCAGCATACACTGATGAAACACTGATATCTTTGAATGGGCATAGTGAAGTGAAACAGAGAATTAAAATCAACACACTGTTTGTCCAGTAATTGGTTCTTCTTCTCTTGGATGAGGACTGTAGTGTAAGGGTGCACTCACACTAGGCAATCCGTACCGCGCGCAAGCACATTTGACGCACAAAGTCCAGTTTGTTTGACTAGTGTGAGCGCTCCAGACCGTGCTCAAGCACAGTATACTATCTTGGCCCTGGCAAGGTTGGAAGAGGTGTGCTTCGGCATGGTACGGTTGCTCATGCACAAGCACAAGCACAGGTGTGCAGTGTGGATATGAAGTATAATGATGTGTATTACGCTGCCTGTTGTGGTACGTGATAGGTTGTATGCAGGACCCAAAAGACACCCAAGACTGGAGAAGTTTTAAGGGGATTTATTTTTTCTCTTAACACAGGCAGGTGGTAATGGAATGGGGACTCAGACTTAGGTGGAACTGCAGGTGTAGTAGTGGAAACTAGGCCGAGGCTCTGGTGGACGCTCTGGTGGTGGAGACACAGAGAATCCACAGAGGAATGAAGGCTGGTGGCAGAGGTGCTGGAGGCCGGGTGGCAAGGAGCAAAGTGGGGCTGGACTCGAAGGTGATGATCACTCGAGAAGCCAAAGAGAAACAAAGTTAATAGAGTGCACACAAGAAAAGGAAAAGCTTAACAACACTGTTAAATGCATTTAGTTGTGAGGCCATACACCACATCATAAATGACTAAACAATCTGGCAGCGAAGACCAGAGTATTTGAGCAGGCACTGATTGACAAATATGCTGCAGGTGTGTGAGAGTGAGCTGCTCCAGCCATCAGAGGATGCCCAGCCTCTGCAGCGCACCTCACCTACACCAAAAGCCCAGATCATGACACCTCCTTGCATTATCAAGAAATCCAGGAATGTGAGAAGGCCATCTATGACAAAAACGATTCAAAATAAGCCACAAAAAAGTCAGTAAAGTCATGTTATCTCTGTTGTTCTCCTCTCATTATGCTGCAATTGCAGTACAACGTGATGACATACAGTATGTACAAGAGGTTACCATGCTCCGGTGTCGGAGCAATGTTAGTGCAGGGCAGCGGGGAACTGGGGAGGAGGGACAGTCGTGCTTCAGCACCGTATGGAGCAACTAGGCAAAGTGTGAGTGCGCCCATCAGATAGGTTGCTGCTCTATCCTGCAATAAACGTCTTGCCATTTGGTCGTTTAGTTCTTTGAGAAGGTGTCCTGGTGTGTTTAGAGTTGTTTTATGACTCTCAGGGGGGTGTCCTGAAGACACCAGGCTGACTTGAGAGGTTTTCCAGTCAAATCCAATTTTTGGTTGTACAAGACTGGTGCTTAAAGGTGAAAGAGTGACCATTTATCAACATTTTCAGCATTCAGGCAAACCCTGAACATGGCTCTCTTGCAATCCAAAGGTATCCATAGAAATTAAATTAACCACGGTGTGAACTGTTGCCGTAAATAATGCAAATGAGTGTGATGTCGGTGTTGTGTTTGTGTTGTTATTTGTTGTTGCCCCCTTTGAATTTGTGATGTAGAGATATAGGTGCTGAGACATACTGTGGTCAAATTCATCATGATGACAATTGGTACGGTGGATTCTTCCTGCTTTCATTAGGCATTCCAACCGAGTGCATCATTACTAAAGGCACCGCTTATGATCTACGTCATACATGGACAACAGCTGCAAAAGTACACCCCCGTACATTACCTATAGCACGAACGAGACATCCAGCAGATATTAGAATAAGCTCAGGGAGAGTCGTGCTGATTCCAATTAGCAGTCTGTTGTTTCACACTGTGGGCGATGGAGCTTGTTATTCCTAGCATGGAGAGAGTCTGAGGAGCACTGCTCTGCTGTTCCCACCGTGCAATCAGCCTCTATGACTCCTTCATACCCACCAAGCACTGATTGCCACATTCATCTGGTACTATTTTCACTCTGTGAGGTGCTGCAGAGGTACATTTGTTAAGAACTGTCTTGGATACCTGTGGAACAAGTTACAAAATGGCTTGACTTAAGGGCTGATGTCATGCTGTTGTTGAGAGCTATAAGTTGCTATAATAAACCCAGCAGAAAGAGGGTTAGAGCAGGGAAAAATAAATAATCTGAATTTCTCAGTGCAATCATAATTTATGGCATGAGTACTAATGCTGTATTATAATCAGTAATTATATGCCTTGATTAAAAACTAGGCAATTACAATGGGAGGTTTCGATTGCAGGCTGACGACACAGACTGTTTGTTATACTCTCTCTTTGCTTCATGCATCAAGGGATTCAGAGAAGAATCCAGGTGCTGCATCTAAAACTGCTTGATTGTGTGCTTGTCAAATAATTGTGTTTGGGTGGGACTGATTGTTCTTCAGAGGGAATTATTTTATACTGACCCAAGATCCACAACCGTACAAGCCATTCTTATCTGTGGACAGTATCACACGTATCATGTATGTGTGATACTGTATGTTATTATTTAAAGTTTGCTTTTCAGATGATATATTTCTGTCATAAATGCAGCAATCCTCAGATGAGTGGTGGGCAACATTTATAAAATCAGCAATATCTCTTTGCCACTGTGGACAGTATATAAGCAAGAGGTGTTAAGATGTCATATAAATGAAAATTATAATAAGAAGGCATCACATGCTTCATCATGGAGATGATTATATGAGACAATTAAAAAATAGTTCAACATCTTGCTGCTTCATTTTCTTTTAGAGAGCAAGATGAGAAGATCAGTCTTAGGTATTTAGTCCAGAGCTGGAGTCTCGATATATAGTATGTAGCCTCAAGGACATGCAGAGGAAAAAATATACCTGAAAAAGTGCTTGAATTTGAAAATGATTTGACAATTTGTTACTGATTTCTTGTCTTACTTTTTTATTCCTCTTTAACTAGCTTGTCACTTTGTTTATCTACTTTTCCTGAAGTGCAGCAATTTATTTTTATCCTTTTTTCGTTTTAAATATTATATAAAAAATATAGTTTGTTTGGCCACATACCAGATATCTGTGTCTGCCATAAACTAACCCATCTTCACTGATCAACTCTAATTGACTCCAGTGGCTATGCATGTGTGTACGTGTGCGCTTTTGAGTGAGTGCACTCACTGTTGGTGCCCACACAGCTGCTGCAGCAGGAAACCAGGAAAGAGGGAAGAAAGCATTGCCCAGGAGTTTAACAGTGCGCACAAGAGGTATATATATACACTACCAGTCAAAGGTTTGGACACACCTTCTCATTCAATGGTTTTTCTTTATTTTTATTATTTTCTACATTGTAAATCAATACTGAAGACATCCAAACTATGAAGGAAAACATATGGAATTATGTAGTAAACAAAAAAGTGTTAAACAAACCAGAATATGATTTATATTTTATTTTCTTCAAAGTAGCCACCTTTTGCTTTGATGACAGCTTTGCACACTTCTGGCATTCTTTCAGTCAGATTCATGAGGTAGTCACAGTTTTTTTTATTTATTTTTTTTAAACCCAGAAAAAGGACACTCTCTGAGGTCAGGTGCCTAGGCCCCTCATGAGGTGTATGTGTTTACATGCATGATATACACTAGCTCAGACTGCAGCTTGCATAATTATTTTCATACATTTCATGACCACAGGGATCAAAGCAACTGATTTGGCTTGCCATGGTAGTTGGTGTTGCCAGTGTTACATGGTACGCTGATACACCGATTACAATACTTGCCCACCGTTGTTTTTCAAATTTAATTGGACGATGGACGTCACTATTACAAACTAAAGTAACTAAAAGTAAACAGCTCCTTCTTGTTCCATTACTCCCACAAACTGTGTAAAGCTACTCATTGACATATTTCAAATTGATCTGTTGTCAGTAAATGCTGAAATGTTGTTTTGCTCTGTAGAAGCACTTTCAATCAATGATACAGCAGTAGGTGCCAAACTCACTGAACACATCGCATTTCCTGTACCTAGCCTAGTTCATAATAAAAGTGAACTTGTGTTTCGCCAGTTAAATGCATTTAATGTGAAGCTGCATCAGCAAAATGCAAAATTTAATTTAAAAAAAACCTGGTGCACTAGGTGACACCGGTGTTGTCAGCTTATTAGTTAGTGGGAACTTTCAACACCACAGCAACCCTACAACTGATATCAAATCATTATATGCTTTAGGACAGTGTTCTTTGGGGACATGCATGATGTCTGCCTTTTTTCATATTGGTGGTACAACGTAAGAGTCTGCATACCTCTGAAAGATGGGGCACCAGGCAGTTAACACAGTTGCCATCTGGTCGAGCCAACCTGTTAACAGTGACATTTTTTAAAAAGTCTCCACCTCTTTGGAGTCACTTTAGAGCCTGTTGACCATGTCAGTGGAAATGTTTTTCAGACGCATGTTCTCCACTGCTGGATTCAGCCAAGAAGTCATGTGTATCAAACCAAGGGGGGAACTTCACAAAGCTACCTAACAGTATATAAAGAATTGAAAATTAGCTCTGCCAGACAAAACATAAAATGGATGTATAAGTTAATGCCTCAATAAAAAGTAGTTATATAATAGGCATTATTCTAAAATTTGGTCTGAATTAACTTTTACTTGTAACAGATCGTGTCATAGTGTCAGGCTATCTCCTTCCCCCTGCGTCCAGTCTTTATGCCAAGCTACGCTTATCATGTCCTGAAAGTTTTTCAAATTTAATTGGACGATGGACGTCACTATTACAAACTAAAGTAACTAAAAGTAAACAGCTCCTTCTTGTTCCATTACTCCCATAAACTGTGTAAAGCTACTCATTGACATATTTCAAATTGATCTGTTGTCAGTAAATGCTGAAATGTTGTTTTGCTCTGTAGAAGCACTTTCAATCAATGATACAGCAGTAGGTGCCAAACTCACTGAACACATCGCATTTCCTGTACCTAGCCTAGTTCATAATAAAAGTGAACTTGTGTTTCGCCAGTTAAATGCATTTAATGTGAAGCTGCATCAGCAAAATGCAAAATTTAATTTTAAAAAAACCTGGTGCACTAGGTGACAACGGTGTTGTCAGCTTATTAGTTAGTGGGAACTTTCAACATCACAGCAACCCTACAACTGATATCAAATGATTATATGCTTTAGGACAGTGTTCTTTGAGGACATGCATGATGTCTGCATTTTTTCATATTGGTGGTACAACGTAAGAGTCTGCATACCTCTGAAAGATGGGGCACCAGGCAGTTAACACAGTTGCCATCTGGTCGAGCCAACCTGTTAACAGTGACATTTTTTAAAAACAGTCTCCACCTCTTTGGAGTCACTTTAGAGCCTGTTGACCATGTCAGTGGAAATGTTTTTCAGACGCATGTTCTCCACTGCTGGATTCAGCCAAGAAGTCATGTGTATCAAACCAAGGGGGGAACTTCACAAAGCTACCTAACAGTATATAAAGAATTGAAAATTAGCTCTGCCAGACGAAACATAAAATGGATGTATACGTTAATGCCTCAATAAAAAGTAGTTATATAATAGGCATTATTCTAAAATTTGGTCTGAATTGACTTTTACTTGTAACAGATCGTGTCATAGTGTCAGGCTATCTCCTTCCCCCTGCGTCCAGTCTTTATGCTAAGCTACACTTATCATGTCCTGAATCCAAGAAGAGAAGATAAGCATGTTTCCCATAATGTTGAATTGTTCCTTTAATAAATGGTGGAATCAATTCTCAGACATTTGGATGCCTCCCTCTCCTGACCTTAGTGACTTAATGTTGGAGTTGGAGGGCTCGTATCGCAGCTGAACAGAAATTACCTCTCATGGAGCTGAGTAGAAGGTGAAAAAAGGATAGGATAGATAGGTAAAATGAGGAATGGAAGGAGGATAGCATAGATGGATGGAGGGGTTGAATGGACTGAGAGAAATAGGAAGGGACGATGAAATAATGGACGGGGGAGTGTGGAAGTGCTTAAGCCACAGAGGGAGGAATAGATGCACTGATGGATCGAGGAAGACAAGCGGAGGGATGGGTGGCAAGAAAAGGTATTTAAGGGAGGGTAGAATGAGATGCGTGGATGGTTCAGAGGTAATGGGATGATAAGCTAAAGGATCAGTATTTGTATATTCTGCTGACAGTGGAGACAGACAAATATGTAAGAGTCAACATGAGTCACTTCAAGATAGGCTAACAGAAATACAAAATACATGTAGATGTTAACATTTGCGCTCTTTGTGTTGCAGTATGGAACCAAATGACATACTTTGTCGTCATTTTGTCATTGAACCATTGTTCAACTTTTACATTTTTATTAATCACACTAGTGTCATCACTCTACAGATGGCAATTTTAGTCCACCACTGGTCCAGACACAAATATAGTAATTATTGGATGAATTGACATTAAATTTTGTATAGACATTGATTAACATGAAGCATCACCAGTAGGTCAAAATTAATACATTTATCCAATACTTGGTTAATGATCAACTACCTTCAAAATAATGACATTTCCATCAGCCTCAACTTTACTTTGTGTTTTGTGCTATATGATGGTATCCATGTCAAATACAGCAGCTGTACGCAATAGTATTTGGATATTGATAGCCTTTTAGCATGCCGACATCACCATTTAGCCGTAGCCTACTGCTCTGCTAAAGCAGAGCTTCACACAGTCGCTAGCATGGCTGTAGTCTCAAAGGCCACATTTATACCCTGTATTAAAGATATAATACCAATACCAATAAAAATTTAATGGCTACAGGGAAAAGTTACATCCAGGAGTGTTCAACAAATAAAATTATCTTGGCTCTACAAATTAAGGTCAACAGAGAGATAAACTGTGAATCAGTTTACCTTCAAATATCTTTGAACATGGACGGATACGCTTGCTTTACCATTAATTTCAAAGGGGACTACATGTAAGTCAAAAACATTAAAAGTCTTTATTTACAGTTCTTTAAAGTATTTTTTTTTTATTACAAATAGTTTATATAAATCCAAATAAAGGGGTAGTGCATCCAAATTGCTCAACATTGCACAAACAATACTCTGTATTTGCAGAAACAAACAGTAAATACAGTAAATGTACAGATTGCCATATCAGTAACAACATTTTAAAGATTTTGTGTGCAGCATAATTATCTGTAAGTGCAAATGAAAGTGCACACATTCAACAGTGAACTATAAATACAAATATAATCTCTGGCCAATTGTATAGATTTGCAAAAATGAACATGAACAAAAATAAACAGATAAACATATTGCCTGAAAGCAGCATTTGAATGAAAAAAATAATTAAAAACCAACATAAAAAGGTAATAGAGTGTGTGTGTGTGTGTGTGTGTGTGTGTGTGTGTGTGTGTGTGTGACAGAGAGAGAGACAGAGACTAAGAATGAGTGTCACTATACTACATTACTTGTATTGAAATTTTGCTGGTCTCTCTTTCAAAGCAGCAAAGTGATCAATAACCCTCTCATTGAAATCAGGCAAGTTCCTGACTAGCTCCCTCTTCATGGAGAGCATGGCCAGTGCATTCAGACGTTCCTGGTAGGGATGGGCAATGATTTTCGATTATTCGAATAGTTGTTAAATCATAAATAATCGATTAGTAAATCATGTCTGAAAAAATATTCCTTTGTTTTACTAGCGCCTTCCACACGGGGGCAGTATAGCATTTGATACGCTGTGTGATGGGCTGACGTTAGATGCCACCGTAGAAGAAGAAACAAGCAGGAGCCATGGGGTGTTGCAGCCGTCAAAAAGTTCTGTGTGGAACTATTTAAAAAAAACAAACGAAGTTGGGGGGGGATTAGTCGAAAAATAATCGATTAGTTCCCTGTGATTATCGAATAGTAGTTCTGCTTGAAATGCCCATCCCTAGTTCCTGGCCCATTGCATTGCGCAGGAACATCTTGACTCTCTTCAGCGTTGAGAAACATCGCTCAGCTTCAGCCGTTGTCATAGGAGTGGTAATGCGAATGTTCAACAGAGCCACAGTCTCCTGGAGGTTGTATCTCTGCAGAACCTGGTACAGAGCCAGAGCACGACAGCAGCCCTTGAATTCTGGATTCTCATAGATGAGAGACAGTTTTGTCCTGAGCTTTGCCTTGTTCAGCGTGGGATATGCGCTCACAGTGGCATTCAGAGCCTCGACAGGAAATGTATGGCAGTGCTGCTCAAACATCTCTGCCTGTAGCAGTGTGGCACTCATAAGTTGGTCGCTGAAGGAGAACCTTTGCTCGGCGTGAGCCAGGATTGTGTTGCAGATCTCCCTTGACAGCTTCTGCTTCTCCTCTTCTCCCAAGGCCCTCCTTGGTGTTGTGGTTCCTGTCGCTACTTCCTGCTGCTGTTGAGAGGAGTCTCTGAGGGCAAGCAGACCAACAGTGTCAGTACATGAAAATATGAGTGCCTGGTAGCATTTAGAAAAGTGAAGAAAATGCTCATTTCAAAACACTAATATTTATCTAGCTATTAGTAATAATAGTATCTAGCTTTACTTTATGCATATACAGTCACCGGCCACTTAATTAGATACACCTATGAAATCAAATTCAATCCAATACAACAGCTGCTATAACTCCTGCTTTTACAAAGCTTATACATTTTCAGCTTTGACATTGTCAGAAAAGTGATAATTTTACTTTATCGTTATTATTGATGTTGCAGTGGGTGGTGGTGGTGTACTGACGCTAGCAATCGACTCAGATGTTGCATCCACAACAGGCAAAAACTCAAAGAAACGCTCCTGCACCGCATGGTTTGAGTCGATGTATCTCAACACAAGCACCAGCTGCGTCTGTGTTGACACGTCGGTGGTCTCATCCGCTTGGATGGCAACAAATTTAGCATACTTTACCTCCTCCGTGATATGTCCCTTGATGACCGCTAGTATGCTTTTCAGGAGCTCATTCTGCACAGTCTTTGATGTGCCCTTGAAAACTGTGGCAGTTTTCAGGTGCTCCTCAAACGCCTCATCCAGTGATGCCACCAAGTCAACCAAGCCACGAAAAACGCCTGGGTTGTTGGAGCCCTCACTTTCATCTTTGCCTTGCAAAGCTAACTCAAACACTCCACAAAACACAGTCGATGAGGCGGGCTAGGATGTGTCGGTTCTTGCTCACCTCATCGTTGTGACAACGAACTGCTAGCCTGTAGCTCTCATCCAGCTGCGTTGCGATGTTCACCCGCCCAAACGCAGGAAACTTCAGACAACTGTTCATGTGGGTCTTAGAGACTCATGTTTCTTCACCTTTTCAGAAAGATGATGTATGTCCGTGACTCCTGTAGTTGTCCATAAGGCGGTGTCTGCCGCGCTGCCATTAGGGTGAAACAGTGTGCAGGTGTAGCAGAATAGCGCGTTAGCTGCTTCACAGCCTGCTAGCCAGGTTTTCCACTCATACCAGCTCCGCGAAAATCCCCGGTTATATGATTTCCCCCCTTGGTAGAAACTTGTTTGATGATTAAATTTGGTCTGGGTGGTCCTAATTGTTTCGTTGCCAATTTATCTTTGTTACTATGACAACTGAAAGGGACTTCTTTCAGTGAAACGGTCGAGTGGCTCTATACACTTGCCATGCTGACCTTGAATGTGACTAGCGCGATGGCTATGCCGGCTATGCTCACATTACGTATGACGAAAGCACATTAGGGTGAGTCCTCCCAGAACTCATAGAGAATGCATTGTAACGAGTGAAATTCGAAAAAAAATTATTTTACATGAGTCTATGAGAGCAATCTGGGCGATTTTCAACCTGACTGAAGTCGCCCAAAAGGGGCGGTACTTCATGGAGCACTGCCCTGTGCTAATTGGACAATGACATACAGAGCAGCTCAAACTGTCTGAACTGTCACAGCCACTGTAACACTGTGGAACAATATGATAGAAAAAAATCCTTCCTTTTTCCCCTTTGGTGGTGCATCGCCCGATCGCCCTTATGAACAAACCGCCCATGTTAAAATGTCTAAAAAGCACTAAGCCTTTGTTATATAATTTGCTGAGTTGTATCTTTCATTATCCCAAATCTTTCTAACGATTTTTAAACTCAGAGAAATCAAAAAGTTTACTCAAGATAATTATGTGTTTCATTTGGTCACCTTTCACTAGGTATTTTCTTTCTGGGATTATTATTTATTTATTTATGGTTTATTTGATGCTAATTTGCAACACCCGTCCCTAGAATAGATAGGGATAGAGTCACAGAGTGAGGAAGTCGGCAAACGAGACTAAACGTAAAATGAATAAAACTTTAAAACATGACCTCTTTAAATCAGATGGATTTTAATCCGCAATGGTGGTAGTTTATGGTGTGCTCGCCAGCAAAGCCAGTTTTTGGCTCATTATTCACAAATGTTTATTCAACCACAACAGATTACTGTTCACATTACTGTACACAAAGCCATGAGCCAGCCAGGGGCAGCACCATGGGTGTGTGCCTCCTTGTTTAAATTCAGATCAACCTCCTATTTAAGAATACAAGAGCGAAAAATAACCCTAACCCTACAGCTTTGGAGTCAGGCGATGCTAGCCCAAACCGACAACAGGTGCAGCATGCTAGCTTGGAAAACCTCTTAGTTGAAGTGAGTAAGATGAGCAAGAAGCTCCACACAGCGGAGTTTACAGTAAACGCTATGCAAGAGCGGCTGACAGAAGCGGAAGGCCGGATTTCCGACGTGGAAGACACCACTCAGCAACTGGTAACCGGCCGCGAGCTACACAGTAAGTGCATAGAGACTTTGTGGAACCATGTGGAAGATTTGGAAAATAGAAGCCGCCGCAACAATGTCAGACTGCTAGGTTTGAAAGAGGGCATTGAGGGGGACAACATGACCGCACGCATCGAAAAGCTGTTGTCAGAGTCACCGGTCTCGGTGTGGACATTGATAACAAGTTCGAAGTTGAAAGAGCACACCGCTCTCCTGGATCTCATCCAAATGAGGATCAGCCTCCGAGACTGAATGTGATAAAATTGATAAAATGATGAACTTCTCAGCGTTAAAGGAATTTAAGGATACAAATGGTAGAATTGTTTGTCTTGAAGCCATTATAAATGGTATGGAATTAACATTATGTAACATCTATGCTCCCAACAAAGGAGATCCCTCTTTCTTTCATGAGGTTGATAATGTACTGGGAAATTCACAAGGACAAATAATTTTAGCGAAGATTTCAATCAGGTCTTGGATGGGGTACTTGATAAAAGTAGATATTCAGGAACTTCAACACCAAAGGATAGGGGTGCCATTCGTATGCTAATTGAGGGCAATGGTCTGATAGATGTATGGCGATTGATTAATCCGAGGAAACAAGAATACCCATTCTACTCACACTGCCACAAATCTTACTCAAGAATAGACTTTGTCTTTTGGGAGAAAGGAGTGAAATCACATCTGATCTACCCAGCAAAGCTGAAAGTGTTTGGTGACGGTGAATCGCGGGTGTACGATAATAATATCTAGAAAACCATAGAAGAAGTTGGTCATGTGACCATATATTTTTGAAGAGGCATCCATTTCGCTCATCCTGCAAAGAAGGGAGACACATGGCTTGAGAGGTAAGCACATTTAAGTTCAAAAAACTATTTTTTGCCCTCCAAAGTAAAATTTCTATGATCAAGGTTTTTTTATTGCTGTGTTTAAACAATTATAGACAACTTTGAAAACAGTTCACACATGTTTTAGTGCTTTAGTAAGCTACACCATGAGTTTATACAGTTAACATGATGCTAGCTCAAAACAGCTTGGGGATGCATTTTATTCAAAATGGTGGGCTTGGGGTGATTTGTGCCAAAGGGCCTGGGTTAAGTTGTGCCAGTGGTACTATATATTACTTTATTGTATTTTATTGTTATTGTAAATTGTATTCTTACATTTGATCACTAAAACTATGTGACATTCTTAATTTTAGACCAAAATCCATCATGCCACGCAAATACAAACAGAAGACAGACAGGGTGAGACAGGGTAAACTATTTTTAAGTAAACCACCCACACCACGAAACTTGGAAGTTCATATTTCCCTGCAGCATTTACAAGTAGGATGTTAAGTTGTAGGCCTAGTAGGCTGGATCTGTGAAGAGTAAGAGTCAATTAGGCGTTCATGTGATGGTATCGGCCTTGTTATAGAAAAGTGGCCTTTGATGTTGTTAAAACTTTAAATAAACGTTAAATAAGTAATTTTGTATTGAATTTGTCTTGCTTTTATATAGCATTATTGTTTGTGAGATTAAAATGATCTGTTTTACTTCAATTATCAATGGCACAATTTACCCCAGTGTATTCTCTCTAATGGCACAACTTGCCCCCGGTGCGGAGTAAGTTGTGCCTGCACCGGGGGCAAGTTGTGCCATGAAACCACTTTTTTTTCTAAAGCTATATTTCTCAAACAGTTTATTTAAGATCCAAAGTGATTGTTCCCAGGGATGCACAAAATCCTAAACTATATGTACATATTTTAGTTGGAGGCATTACTGTAATCCCCTTGCTTTAAAGGCACTTTAAGTAAAAATTGGCACTACTTACCCCACTCTCCCCAACTATGTGTGCCACACAAAAAAAGCAGGTATTAAAGCTGGAGTGTGTAAGTTATTTCTGGCGTCATTTGGTCAAAAATCAATAATAACCTTTCAGCATATTGTAATTCATAGTGTTTTGTCAGAACACTGGACTTCTGTGTCTCCTCTTGGCTCTGTATTCAGGCTTTAAAAAATCAGTGCCGTGACGGCAGTGTTCAGCCAATCACAGTTCATTTTTCCTATTGGTTGCTCGACCAAAGTCGATGTGCGTTCACGTTCTGTGAAGGTGCAATGGCGGACGGCTAACCAAGCCAAAAAAAGTCAGACCGATGTAGAGAAACGAGAGTCTAAGAGGGAGAGTGACAGTAGACAGAATAAATCGCGTGTAAACATTAGACAAGCATATCCGAGGTGGAGAGAGCTTAGCGATAGCATCAATAGCAGCTGAAGTTGGATTCTGAGCTTGCTGTTCTTCTCCTGGACAGGTGAGCCTCAAATGTAAGTTTTACGTAGCTGATAATCTAAATGTGTGGTAATAATTGGCTGTGTAGTTGAAATGACCGTGAATCTAATAAAGCAGGCGGTTTGTGGTCACAATTGACGAGTAATGTTGTGAGTTGATTAGCTTTATGCTAACCGTAGCCAAAGACTCACGACAGTCAGAGCCAAAGTCAACGTCAAATGTATTTTCAATACCGTTATATATACACGACATACAGAGGACGTGTGCCGTGTAAATATGGATGTGACAGTTATTATTTATTTTCAGGTTACGGTGAAAAGAAAGAAGTGTCTGAATAAAGTGGTTGTCTCCGATAGTCCGTGCATGTGGGGGTAATTGTTTACTTTAGCGTTATACGTTGTTTTATTATTCTTAGCATTCACACCTCTTCCCCGTGATACATAAGTGTTGCTCTTGTCTTTATAGGGTTTCCCCCAGAAAACTTGCTAAGCCCGGTTGTAAGGTGGCCCACCAGCGGCCCACCGATGCCCAAGCATGTTTTTTTGTGTCAGGGGACTGACCCTGACCATTGACTGATGGCAGGGTCCTATAGGTAACAGATTCATTAATGGAGTAGTAGAACTTAGAAGGAGTGATTCCATAAGGCTTTAAGATCAATGTAAAAAGTTGACTGGAAATTTGAAAATATTATCATTATCATGTTTTATTATAAGACAATTATGTAACACCAGGTCATAGAGATTGCACTCTTGAAATGCTGTTCAACCAACCACAAAAATAAATAAATAATAAAAGTATAATTTAGATAAATAATATCAACTGTCTGCACTAAAAACTAAAAAACAACTGCCTGGTGTCTCCAGAGATTTTTATTTTTTTCCTCAGAGATTTTTGCAATCTGGAGTCACGCAACCATGACCACACGTCTGTCAGTCGTCATGGAAACGTGACAATCACGGATCTACCAAAGATACTCTGTAAACTATTGTTTGGACCAGAGAAAACAAACTTGTGTAAACGCGAACCTTACGAGCTGAAAAATGAAACGCTGGGTCATTTTCACATCTGGTGAAAGCACCTCGGCTCACAGAAGTCCAGAGCTCTGACGCTGCAGGGGACGACGTGCTAACAGCTAACAGCCGCTGCAGTAGCTGGCTGAGCCTCTAGAGCCGCGGCTCAGCTCACGTTAACGGCTACGAGGTCAGTCAGCTGGTGAAGCAGCGGTCTGATGAGCATGATGTCCGTGACATGTCCCGTTATGTGAGACAAAGTTGTGACGTTGTCAGGTGATGAAAAAGACACCTGATCACGTGTTGATGGAGCGCAAAAACTGATTTCAAGAAAATAAATAAACGATGCTTAGCCTGGCGGGGGGGCAAGTAAGACCTGGCGGCCCACCAGGCTTATAATACACTGGGGGAAACCCTGCATTAGATTATGCTTTGTAAGTATCACGTCAGTATGACAAATATTGTAGCTTTATTAGTGCCAGACATGTAGGCTATGTCATGCTGAGACGTTAGCAAGAAATAATTGTTGTCGGTCACTATCGCTCTTCTAAACAATGCAAAAGTAATGTTTGTTTGTTCATACATTCGATTTGTTCACGAGAGTACTTTTTTACCTATAATTCGGCCATGGCAAGTGTATGATAGAAAAGTTCCGGCGTGAATATTCCTAGTGCTACAGTCGCGCACGTCCACGAGAACGGTGTGGAGCTACGGAGTCGAAACAGGGAGGGGAGGGGGGAGCGTAGTTGTTTCCATCCCAGTCTCATGCGTTTTTCACATATTCTACAAACTCCAGTTTTAAGAACAACTGTGCAGTGAGGACCAGAATTGTTAAAAAAAACTGCAACTTTCTAACAAGCAACTGCAAGAATATTTGCTTCAGTCAGTGCAATGTATTTGTGCAAGAATCCAGACACGGACATGGAGAATTGTGTCATGAGCATAAATGTGTCTTACACTGCAAGATCATTCTTCAGCTTTTGAACCTTGGGAGGTAGCTCACTTCGAGCCAAATTTAGCATTACCTGCTGAATGAAGGCAATTGTGTTTTTTAAGCACTGCAGGTGGAGTGCGTAGGTAAAGCCAAACAAGAGGCACTTTGCCTGAGGTAGGTTGGTGAGTGCTTCCATTACAAGGCTGCCCTCTAGGATCAAATCAAATCAAAATCAAATCAAATTTTATTTGTATAGCCCAAATTTACAAATCACAGTTTGTCTCAGAGGGCTTTACAATCTGTACAGAGACGCTACCCTCTGTCCTTCGACCCTCGATTCGAGTGAGGAAAAACTTGCCCCAAAAAATACCCTTTTAACAGGGAAAAAAAATGCGGAAGAAACCTCAGGAAGAGCCACAGAGGAGGGATCCCTCTCCCAGGACGGACAGACGTGCAATAGATGTCGCATGTACAGAGCAGATCAACGAGATCACAATGTATACAATTATAATAGATGGTTGACAGGAATGAAAGTACATAAAGAGGTATTACAGCAATAATAATGAAATGCACATGGAAATGTGACTACTAGTAATAACAGTAGTAGTGGTTAACGGTAAGGATAGTATGTAGTAATGCATTACAATAATAGTAGTGAAACGTATGTAACAGAGATATGACTAATATTAGCAACAGTAGTGGTGGGTGTCAGGCAGGGCCATGGCAGTAGGTGCATCCACGATCCACGACCCGGGTGCGGCCAGGATCCATGAGAGCCTGTAGGACTAGAAAGCACAAGGACTCTGGGGAAGAAGTGAAGTCAGTGACATGCAGAGATGGGGCATGTATACAGGCATAATGTATACAGATGGAGAGGAGAGGAGGAGAGAGAAGCTCAGTGTGTCATTTGTCCCCCGGACTGGGCCTATAGCAGGATAACTAAGAGCTGGTCCAAGACAGGCCTGGGCCAGCCCTAACTATAAGCTATATCAAAAAGGAAGGTCTTAAGTCTACTCTAGAGAGGGTGTCCGCCTCCCGGACCAAAACAGGAAGATGGTTCCACAGAAGAGGAGCTTGATAACTGAAGGCTCTGGCTCCCATTCTGCTTTTGCAGACTTTAGGAACTACAAGTAATCCTGCGTTCTGGGAGCGTAATGCTCTATGTGGGTAATAGGGTAGTATGAGCTCCTGGAGATATGATGGTGCCTGACCATTAACAGCTTTGTAGGTGAGGAGAAGGATTTTAAACTCTATTCTTGATTTTACAGGGAGCCAGTGCAGAGAGGCCAATACAGGAGTAATATGATCTCTTTTCTTAGTTCCTGTCAGTACACGTGCTGCAGCATTCTGGACCAGCTGGAGACTCTTTAGAGACTTGTTAGGGCAGCCTGATAATAGAGAATTACAATAGTCCACCCTGGAAGTAACAAATGTATGGACTAGCTTTTCTGCGTCTTTTTGGGACAGGATGGGCCTGATTTTTGCAATGTTACGTAGATGAAAAAATGCAGACCTTGAAATTTGTTTTATGTGGGAGTTGAAGGACATATCTTGATCAAAGATAACTCCCAGATTCCTGACGGTGGTACTGGAGGCAAAGTTAATGCCATCCAAACTAGCTATATCATTAGATAATGCATCTCTAAGGTGTTTAGGACCAAGTACTATAACTTCGGTTTTATCTGAATTTAACAGCAGAAAATTGCAGGTCATCCAGGTCTTAATGTCCTTGAGACATGCATGGAGTTTAGTTAGCTGATTAGTTTCATCTGGCTTTATTGATAAGTATAACTGGGTATCATCTGCGTAACAATGAAAATTTATGGAGTGTTTCCGAATTATATTTCCTAGAGGGAGCATATATAAGGTGAATAGTATGGGTCCAAGCACGGAGCCTTGAGGAACACCATGAGTAACCTTGGTATACAGGGATGAGTCATCATTAACATGTACAAACTGAAATCGATCCGATAAATAGGACTTAAACCAGTTTAATGCGGGTCCTTTAATGCCAATTAAGTGTTCCAGTCTCTGTAGTAGAATGTGATGATCAATGGTATCAAATGCAGCACTAAGATCTAGCAAGACCAGGACAGAGACAAGTCCTTTGTCAGAAGCGATTAGGAGGTCATTTCTAACTTTCACCAGTGCCGTCTCTTTGCTATGATGTGCTCTAAAACCTGATTGAAAATCCTCATATAAACTATTGTTATGAAGAATGTCACATAGCTGGTTGGCGACTGCTTTCTCAAGGATCTTGGAGAGGAAAGGGAGGTTGGATATAGGTCTATAGTTGGCTAAAGCTTCTGGATCAAGATTATGCTTTTTAAGAAGCGGTCTAATTACAGCTAGTTTAAAGGACTGTGGTACGTATCCTGTTGATAGAGACAGGTTGATCATTTCTAGTAGAGATGAGCTAATTAAAGGTAAAGTTTCTTTCAGCAACCTAGTTGGGATGGGGTCTAGGAGACAAGTTGTTGGTCTAGATGAAGAAATCATCGAAGTTAGTTGATGGAGGTCAATGGGAGAGAAGCAGTCTAAATATAAGTCAGACTTTGCAACTGTTTCTGAGGTTCCTGTGTTTAAAGATACAATAGTGCCAGTTGAGGGCAAGCGATGATGGATTTTGTCTCTAATAGTTAAAATTTTATCATTAAAGAAGCTCATGAAGTCATTACTACTGAGTGTTGTAGGAATACATGGTTCAGTAGAGCTGTGACTTTCTGTCAGCCTGGCTACAGTGTTGAAAAGAAACCTGGTGTTGTTTTTATTTTCCTCTATTAATGACGAGTAATAGCTTGCTCTGGCATTGCGGAGGGCCTTCCTATTTATTTTAAGGCTATCTTTCCAGGCTAAGCGAGATTCTTCCAAATAGGTGGAACGCCATTTCCTTTCAAATTTCCGTGATGTTTTCTTCAATTTGCGGGTATCCGAGTTATACCAAGGTGCTAACCTCCTGTGTTTTATAGGTTTCTTTTTCAGAGGGGCAATAGAGTCCAGTGTTGTTCACAATGAGCCTGCAGTGCTATCAACAAGATGATCAATTTGTGAGGAACTGAGGTTAGCGGAGGAGTCCTCTATTATATTAAGACATGGCATTGAATTAAGTGCCAGTGGTATAATATCCTTAAATTTAGCTACAGCACTATCAGATAGACATCTAGTGAAGGAGTTTTTGCCTAATGGTGTGTAGTCCAGTAATAGAACTTCAAAAGTTATTAAGTGATGGTCTGATAAAAGAGGATTCTGTGGAGAAACTGTTAGATTTTCAATCTCGATACCATAAGCTAGAACAAGGTCAAGGGTGTGGTCAAAACAGTGAGTTGGTTTATGTACACACTGAGAGAAGCCAATAGAGTCTAATAATGAGATAAATGCAGTACTAATGCTATCATTAACGACATCCACATGAATATTAAAATCACCTACAATAATTACTTTATCTGATTTGAGGACTAGACTTGATAAAAACTCTGAGTAAGGATCAGGTGCTCGATACACTACAACAAATAGAACTGGCTGTAAAGTTTTCCACTTTGGATGTGAAAGACTAAGAACAAGGCTTTCAAATGAGTTATAATTGAATTTAGGTTTAGGATTGATTGACAGACTTAAGTCATAAATAGCTGCAACACCACCTCCTCGGCCGGAGCCTCGAGGAATGTGAGTATTAATATGACTAGGGGGAGTGGATTCATTCAGGCTGACATATTCTTCAGGATGCAGCCAGGTTTCAGTAAGATAAATAAATCAATATTACAGTCTGAAATTAAGTCATTTACTAATACAGCTTTCGATGACAGGGATCTGATGTTTAGGAGTCCACATTTAATTCTCTTGTCTTGTTTTGAAATTCCAGAGTTGCTGTTAATTTTTATTAGATTTTCATGCACAACTCCTCTTCTGCTGACTTTTGATTTGATTAATTTAGGCAGACACAGTCTCAATAAAGTTTTGGGTGTGCAACTGATCTAATGGAAGCTCAGAGAAGCGTGTAAGACTGCAGCTCTGCCTCCTGGTCTCAACTCTGGGTTGTCAGGTTGATGGTTGGCTAATAAAATGGGTTAGATTTCTAGAGATGAGAGCCGCTCCGTCCAAAGTGGGATGGATGCCTTCTCTCCTAATCAGACCAGGTTTTCCCCAGAAAGTCCGCCAATTATCAACAAAGCCCACATCGTTTGCTGGACACCACCTCGACAGCCAGCGGTTGAATGATGACATGCGGCTAAACATGTCATCACTGGCAAAGATGATCCCCACTCTTGAGGGGTTTAGTTGTGGCGATGCTGGGCTTGCTGGGCTTGCAGCGCTGGTGTCCTCATAGCAGAGAATTCCCACGGGAATGTCCACAGAGTCTCCCTCATTAAGATTCTATAGTGCGAGAAACAAGACAAAGGAGGATATTCAGGTTAACAGCAATTTGTCTACAATCAGCTGTGTGGTCTTCATAAATATTATGATTCGCATGACAAACAGCGAAAGTTCATTTGAGGGTCTACAGGTTGCTGTTGATCCACACTTCTGGCGTGAAAGCGAGATAAATGGTTATGGAGTGCATTGACAGACTTGAATGTACACATACATTCCTGATGCAAGCAAGGAAAGGGCTTAGTTCTTGCAAAAGTCCCATGTTTTAGCCTATAATGTTTAAAAAGCTGTGCTCTCTTCTCACAGATGGCAGGGCAGTATTTGCATTTTCAAGGCATTTTAATATGGCTTTAAAAAAAAATAGTAGAGCAAATGAGGCTATCAAATCATTTGAATTTTTACACTACTCCTTGCAAAACTGTATGTAGAAAACACACAAGTAGAGAGAGCTACTCAAAAATCACAATTGTCACAATTGCAATTGTCCAATGCTCAGAATTTACTTTAAAGTCAACCTCAAATTTACACACATTCAAATGCACAAGTTTCAAACTAGAAATGTTCCAGCAGTTTCTAATACTTGAACAGAGAAAACAACTCACCTCATTCAGGCAGAAATGTTGTCCTCTTTACGGCAGGCAAATGTCCTTTAAAAGCGTCCAAACTTAATAAAAACAGAAAAATGCAGACTTCTCTTTAGTTTTGAGCCAATCACAACAGGGCAGCACTGCGGCCTGAGGTAAAACTTGATAGTTTAAGTTTGTTAAACTTACAAAAATGAGTACACCCAATGACTGTCTCATACACTCTTCATATACTCATACTGTTTAAGTAATGCAATAAAACTAATCTTTAAAAGTGTTATTTACTCAAACTGTTTGCATAGAATGAACTTTCGGGTTAACAGTGTGGCAAGAATCCTATTTCTCAATATTTCATATTCACTAGCGATACTAATGACTAGCTTATCTGTTTTATCTTGGAATGTTCAAGGACTAAACCGGTTGACCAAAAGAGCAGCTTGCTTAAGCTTTATTAATAAGAATCGGGTTGATATAGCACTCATTCAGGAGTCACATCTTACTAATGAGTCTGCAAAGAGTTTCAGCAACTCCAAGTATGCAGTTGTAGCTTCATCCTCTGTAGCCAGTAAAACAAAAGGTGTGTTAGTGGTAATCAGACGTTCACTGGACATGAACATCAGTGACATCAGCAATGACACTGATGGTAGGATTGCCTTCATTAAAGTAACAATGTCAAATATGAGAATAGCTTTTATTAGTGCTTATGCTCCTGCTAATTATGAAAAATGATTCTATTTCACACTATCTAGTTATTGGGGCAGATATGAATACGATGATCGATCCGAAGTTGGACAAATCAAACCCTTCAGTGGGCAGTTCCCAACTATCCTGTTCTAAGGCTTTGCAACAATGTATGTCAGACCTTAGTCTGATGGACATATGGCATTTCCACAATCCCGGAGTTAAGGAAGGATATAAATCGTATTCGAGAACAGATTATACATTTATTTCTAATTCATTATGCCCTGCAGTCCAGTCAGCCGACATTACTTTAACCTCTCTTTCTGACCATCATGCAATTACTGCTAAACTTTTATTACCAACTATTAACAATAAGGCACCCCGCTGGAGATTTAACACTACTTTAATATCAAACAGTGATTTTTGCTCTCAATTACAATCCAAGCTGCAAGAATTTGTCTCACTTAATTTGGATTCGGTGGAAGATTTTAGGTTTGTTTGGGAAGCTATTAAAGGTTTTATAAAAGACAATGTTACTTCATTTTGCTTCATTTCTAAACCGATCGCGTCTACAAAATATGGTGGTGTTGGAGAGACAGCTGGCATCCTTGGAGAAAAGCACAACAAAACTCTTTCTGTGCTGTACGAGCAGATCATCTTAGCCTGGTGAAAAGTGAACTTAATGCACTGTGTGGTTGCCGAATTCCTAATTAAAAAGTCAAGAGAACATCATTACTTTAATGGCAGTAGGCCATCTCATGAGTTGGCTATGTGTATCCACTCTAATGAGCGACGGGCATGCATCTCTGCAATACAAGCTGCAGATGGCAATATACTAACTGTTCCAACTGAAATTAATACAGCTTTCTCACGTTTCTATAACAAACTTTATACCTCCAAAATTAATCTTACAGGGATAAATACAAGCACTTTCTCAACGATTTAGACTTGAAAAAACTGTCTTGCTCAGAAGCAGCTGCCATAGGTGCAGATATATCTTTAAAAGAATTATGGGACACTGTATGTCTTAATAAATATTTAGAAAAACTCTGTTGGAGGCTACACAGAGTGACTGGACGTGTCTTAACTGCTCCTGGAGCCCCGCCCACAATCAAGGCATTTTTTTAATTTCCAGCCTAGATGCACCTCAGCCAAAACCGAGGGGTTTAGTTACACTTTAAGTTATTTGAAGATTTTAGTAGTATCTCTGGATATAAAATAAATTGGCAAAAATCGGCACTTCTAGCATTAAACAACAACGGAGAGGATCTGACCCAACTTAATATTCCAGTTGTTAAACAATTTAAATATTTAGGAATTGATATCTTTCCCAAGCTAGAAACCACTGTTGATAATATTAATGCTTTATGCTTGGATAAAATTAGAACAAACTTGGGAAAGTGGATGTCAAAACCTATATCATTCGATGGCAGGATCTCAATTATAAAAATGATGGTACTACCTTTGATTAGCTTCCTGAGCTCTATGTAACCTCTGAATCCACCAATGGGGTACTGGGATAAACTTCATAGTCTGATTGGTAAGTTTATATGGAATAATAAAAAGCCAATAATCAAACTTACAACCCTTCAGAGAGAAAAATCGGCTGGAGGCTGGGGTGTTCCAGATTTTAAAATTTATTACTGGTCTTTTGTACTGCGCATCATTAAATCATGGTTGGATCCATCAAACCCTACTTCTTGGCGCCCCCTGGAAGAGGGGTTAGCGTATCCATGTAGACTACAAGACTTACTTTATGCAGACATTCCAATCAAATATGCTAAAGAACTTTTGGGACCTATTTTTGCAAATGTCTTGGTCACTTGGAAGCTGGTGATTAACTACACTAACATAAATAATAAATGGCACTATCATACTCCAATTTTTCACAATCACAATTTATTGCTTGGTGGTCGACCAGCGGCCTATCCAATATGGTTAAATTGTGGGGTTCATTTATTGGGACAGCTATTTGATACCAAAGGTCTCCGTACATTCCAAGATTTTAAAGGAACAGTACAATTTACCTGTTTTTTCCTTTTTTCTATATTTGCAGCTCCGTACCGCCTTGAAGACCTATGGGGTCCTGTGGAACTCTGAGCTCTCTAAACACGAACTGACAAAACAACTGTACAATACCACCAACACCAGAGGAACTGTATCAGCATTGTATTCCAAAATCTTGCAGGCCTCTTACAAACCAATTACAATTCAATCATCTTGGCAGAATGATTATGGCTTCATCACTTCTGCAATAGCATGGGATACAATGTGGGATTTTTTGACACTTGAATAATATTTTTCCAATCACCAAACCATACACTTGAAAATTGTACGCAGAACTTACCTTACTCCCAGACTTAGACACCTAATGAAGCAAGAATCATCTCCCCTCTGCCAACTTTGCACACAAGGTAGTATAGGTACTTTTACACGTATGTTTTGGGAATGCCCTGGAGTACAGTTGTTTTGGTTTCAAGTAACGAAATCTTTATCTAAAATTCTCAACAAGGTGGTCCCATGTTGTCCTGTACTATGTCTATTGAATGATAATTCTCATTTCCCTATTTCAATACATGATAAGAGAATCTGGCTTTCCGGCCTAACAGCTGCAAAAGAAATGCTGGTAGTACGGTGGAAACCACCACATACTCTTTCATTATATTGTTGGTGGCACCTCCTGTTGGACATTTTAACTCTGGAGCTCTCAGTTGCACGGTCTCATGGTGCAAAGGACAAAACCTTAAAATCTTGTCAGAAGCTATCACAGTTGTCAAAAGTGTTGCCAGTAGAAGAGGGGGATACATTTTTTGTTTTTTTGGGGGGAAGGGGGATCACTCACCCAACAGGGAGGGAGGGAGGGAGGGAGGTTCCTATTTTCTTTTTGTTCATTACTGTTGACAGGCTGGTGGAGGTGCATGCATATATATTATGTGTGAGTGAGTGTAAATGTATGTATATGTGTGTGTATATATGTGTATATGAGAGTAGGTGTGCATATATATGTGCACAGGAACATCTGCCTTGTAATAGACTAAGCCCTTTATATATGTTGATCATGTTTTGATTTTTTTCTGTTTGTTTTTTTATTTTTTTTTACAAACCATCACACATATATTTTTATTTGTGTGTATGTATACATGTGTATGTATGTGTGCATATGTGCATAGATGGTTACACCTTCAATTTGTCAACATCATAATGAACATAAATAAAAAATTGTTCACAAAAAAAGAATACACTTTGCCTTGATCGCTCAAAGCCTGACTAAAGCTGTCATTGATAGTAATATTAATGCTATTTCCCTATCAGATCATGCACCTGTTGAACTTTGTGCAAACATATACTCAGATAAACTGAAACGGGGCAGATGGAGAATGAATACGTCTCTATTGCAGGACGTAGTATTTACTAAAGGATCTATCATCATTTTTCGAGATCAATATGTAGCACAGACAGCGTGGCAATGGTTTGGGAGGCATCTAAAGCTTACATTAGAGGCAAACTTATTGCACAAACTTCGAAAAGAAAAAAAGATTATATTGATAAAATTAAGAAATTGGAAGCAGAATTATGTGACATGGAAAAAGATTTGGCCAAACATTACTCTGAAAGTTTATTTAAAGATATCTGCAAATGTAAATTTCAAATTCATGATATTTTCAATAATAAAGCAGAACATGCTTTGTTTAGACTTAAGACAATGTTCTATGAGTCAGGGGAGAAAACTGGCAGACTCTTAGCCAGACAGCTCAAAGAACAAAACTTTGCTCACGTAATTCCAGCGATAAGTGTTACGTTTAAGTTTTCAGTGGACCCGAAGGCAGAGACCGGAGACTGAATGTCTGGGAGCAAAAAGGTTTATTGCACAGAGTGGTTGATGGTTAGTGCTGGCGAGGAGGCCAGGCTGGCAGGTCGAACAGGTAGACAGGCAGGTTGGACGAGGAGCGGGCAGGCTGGCAGACAGGCAGACAGGCAGGCAGGCAGGCAGGCAGGCAGGCAGGCAGGCAGGCGGGCAGGAAAACTGAGCTGAGGTGCACCGGAGATTCTCTGGAGGGTGAGCCAAAAACAACAGGTATTAAGAACGATCAAAAAGGTACAACAGAGTACGTAGTCGTGTATGATACTTAAGTACGTGGCACAAGCGATCACCGTGATAGACGGAATAATCTGGCGCTGAAGTTGAGGAGAGACCAGGTTGATATAGTCGGGTGATGATGATGATGAGGGGCAGGTGCGCCACTCTGCTACTGCCGCCGCCACGCCCACCGGACACACACACAGGGAAGGAGCCGGTGAGGGAGAAAAGGAGGGGGGAAAACAGACAGGGAAAACACACACAACCAGTCTGCCACAGCAGAACCGTGACAGTACCCCCCCCCCAACGGGTGCCTCCGGGCGCCCTACCAGGCTTGTCTGGAAACTGTCGGTAAAAGTCACTGAGCAGGGTGTCGTCCATAATAAACGAGCGAGAAACCCAGGAGCGCTCTTCGGGACCATAACCCTCCCAGTCCACCAGGTACTGGAACCCCCTGCCCCGGCGGCGAACATCCAATAGACGATGAACCGAGTAGACAGGATGGCCATCCAGAAGCCGGGGGGGTGGCGGGGGCCCGGCCGGAGGGCTCAACGGGCTGGAGGAAACAGGCTTAAGCAGGGACACGTGAAACGATGGATGTACCTTTAGAGAAGATGGAAGCCTGAGACGGGCAACCGCAGGATTAATCATTTTAATGATTTCAAAGGGGCCGATGTACCTGGGTGCTAGCTTGCGAGAGTCTGTCTGGAGGGGAAGATCCTTGGACGAGAGCCAGACCTTTTGACCCGGAACGTAGGTAGGTGCCGGTCGGCGGTGCCTGTCCGCTAGGCGCTGGTTCTGCGCCGTCGTGCGGAGGAGAGCAGCGCGGGCCGCCCGCCACACCTGGCAACACCGTCTCATGTGATCCTGGACGGACGAGACCGCCACCTCACTCTCCTGCTCGGGAAACAAGGGGGGCTGAAAACCGTTAGCAGCCATGAACGGCGACATACCTGTGGCGGAGCTGACGAGAGTGTTATGCGCGTAGAGATGAGAGGACCAAGAGGCAGGGTGTCTAGCAGAAACACAGCGCAGGGCAGCCTCCAAATCCTGATTCGCCCGCTCCGTCTGTCCGTTAGATTGAGGGTGATAGCCTGATGTGAGGCTAACCGACGCTCCGATGGCCGAGCAGAAAGCCTTCCAGACCTGGGAGATGAATTGTGGGCCCCGGTCTGACACTATGTCCAGAGGGAGACCATGGAGTTTAAACACATTCAGGACCAGGTGGTTAGCGGTCTCTAAGGCTGAGGGGAGTTTGGGTAGGGGAACATAATGGACAGCCTTAGAGAAACGGTCCACAATAATGAGAATGACAGTGTTACCCTCAGAGGGAGGCAGTCCTGAGACGAAGTCCACGGCAATGTGCGACCAGGGTCGGTGAGGAACAGGGAGTGGTCGTAGTAAGCCGGCTGGAGCACGATGAGAGGCTTTACTGCGGGAACAGACGGAGCAGGCAGAGACGAACTCCTTAGTGTCAGCATACAGCGTGGGCCACCAAAACCGCTGACGGACAAGGGATAATGTTCTCAAAAAACCAGGATGACACGCCAGCTTGGATGAATGTCCCCATTAGAGGACCCGGGACCTGGAGGGATCCGGGACAAACATCCGGTTGGGAGGACAGCTGTCTGGGGGAGGATGGGTGCGCTGCGCCGCTCTGACGGAGCGCTCAATTTCCCATCTGGCAGCAGCCAAAACACACTGGGAGGGAATGATGGACTCGTCAGCGATCTGCTCGTCGGAGGGGGAAAACTGGCGAGAGAGAGCGTCGGGCTTAGTGTTCCTGGAGCCCGGGCGGTAGGTGAGGGTGAAACGGAATCGTCCCAGAAACAACGCCCAGCGAGCCTGGCGCGAGTTTAGCCGCTTAGCCGAGCGAAGATAGGTGAGGTTGCGATGATCGGTCCAAACGAGGAAAGGAACAGCCACTCCCTCCAGCCAGTGCCTCCATTCCTGGAGCGCAAGGACGACGGCCAGCAGCTCCCGATTCCCCACATCATAATTACGTTCAGCTTGAGAGAGGCGACGGGAGAAAAAGGCGCAGGGATGAAGCTTTTGGTCCAGGGGAGATCGCTGCGACAGCACTGCTCCAACCCCGGAGTCCGAGGCATCCACCTCTATGACGTACTGGAGGCCCGGATCCGGGTGGACCAGCACCGGAGCCGTGGAGAACAGCTCCTTCAAACGGGCAAACGCCGCCTCAGCTTCAGGTGTCCAGCAGTAAGGGAGCTTGGTGGAGGTGAGCCGAGTGAGTGGAGCAGCCTCCCGGCTGTAGTCCCGAATGAAGCGGCGGTAGAAGTTTGCAAATCCCAGGAAGCGCTGGAGCTGTTTTCGGCTCTTGGGAACAGGCCAGTCAATTTGGGGATTGTGCAATCTCAACCATGGGAGGCCGAGAACTAGAGGCGACTGGGGTGAGGGGATTACAAATAACTGAATCCTCTCACTGTGGTTGCCGGACAGGAGAAGTGTCAGAGGGATAGTACGGTGAGTTACCTTAGCCAACAGTCTGCCGTCGAGTGCAAAAACCTCCTTAGGTACAGGAAGAGGGAGTGTGGGGATGTGAGCCTGATCCACCGTGTCCAAGTCGATAAAGTTGTCGTCGGAGCCCGAATCGATGAGCACTAACAGGGAGAGAGTTTGAAGAGACCAGGAAAGGGTGCTCTGAAGCAGGATACGAGAGGGGGAGGTGGTAGCGGTGGTGGTTCGGCTCATCAGCGCTCCCCTGCCGCGTGATGAGCCCCGGCTTTTGGTCGAAGGGGGCAGAGGGAGAGGACATGACCGGACTCTCCACAATACAGGCAGAGCCCGTCCTTAAGTCGCGTTGGCGCTCAGCTGGGGAGAGATGCATCCGGCCAAGCTGCATTGGCTCCTCCGCCATCGGGGCTGGGGGGGAGAGAGTAGCAGCGGGACGGGAAGGCACAGCTGGGGGGTTTCTGGGCTGAGAGGGAGCAGGAAGGGACCTAAGGGATCGTTCCCTACGTCTCTCTCTAAGCCTATTATCTAACCGGATAGCTAAAGAAATGAATTCCTCTAGCGATGAAGTGTCATCACGGGCAGCCAACTCATCCTGGATGTTGTCGGCCAATCCCCGTGAAAAAACTCCCTGAAGCGCAGCCTCATCCCACCCCGTCTCCGCAGCTAATATCCTGAAATTAACAGCAAAGTCGGCTACAGAACCAACTCCTTGTTTGAGCGCTAACAACCGATTAGAGACCTCCCTTCCCCGTACTGGTTGATCAAAAATCTTGAGTAGCTCGGCTGAAAACAGGCTAAAAGAGTGACAAAATGGGGCCTGAGATTTAGAGGCTGCTACAGCCCACTGGGATGCCCTGTCAGCTAATAAACTCTTTACAAAAGCAATCTTAGCTCGATCAGTAGCATATGTGCTGGGCTGCTGGTCGAAAACTAGGGAACATTGATGTAGAAACTGCCCACACTGACCTATCTCCCCGGAATATCTTGCTGGAATGGGAATGAAGGGCTCACGAGTAGAAGGGGAAATATTCACCGGGGCAGGTCGAGGATCAGCTGGTAGCGGCGGGGGGTTAGCGCCTGAAGCGATGGCCGATGGCTGGCTGCACACTTGGTCCAGGCGAGTGCCAAGATGAGTCACGCTGGTGGTCAGCCCACGTAGTGCCTCCATAATCTCGCGGAGAGCCTGCTCATGTTGGCCGACCATTATTCCCTGAGCCGAAAAGGCGTTGCGGAGGTGCTCGGTCTCTGCCGGATCCATGTGGCCAGATTATTCTGTTACGTTTAAGTTTTCAGTGGACCCGAAGGCAGAGACCGGAGACTGAATGTCTGGGAGCAAAAAGGTTTATTGCACAGAGTGGTTGATGTTTAGTGCTGGCGAGGAGGCCAGGCTGGCAGGTCGAACAGGTAGACAGGTAGGTTGGACGAGGAGCGGGCAGGCTGGCAGGCAGGCAGGCAGGCAGGCAGGCGGGCAGGAAAACTGAGCTGAGGTGCACCGGAGATTCTCTGGAGGGTGAGCCAAAAACAACAGGTATTAGGAACGATCAAAAAGGTACAACAGAGTACGTAGTCGTGTATGATACTTAAGTACGTGGCACAAACGATCACCGTGATAGACGGAATAATCTGGCGCTGAAGTTGAGGAGAGACCAGGTTGATATAGTCGGGTGATGATGATGATGAGGGGCAGGTGCGCCACTCTGCTACTGCCGCCGCCACGCCCACCGGACACACACACAGGGAAGGAGCCGGTGAGGGAGAAAAGGAGGGGGGAAAACAGACAGGGAAAACACACACAACCAGTCTGCCACAGCAGAACCGTGACAATAAGATCAGGAGACTCTCTTGTAGCATCCTCTGAGGACAGTAATTATGTCTTTTAGGAATTCTATGATGATCTGTAAAGATCATCTGGTACTCCTGAGGAAGAAAATACACATTTAGAGTGACGTCTGAGAAGTGCCCTCTGACTTCCAGACGTAAGTGTTGATTCCTGTCTGTCTCCTAATCCCTGTAGATACACATTTGCGTAACACCAGTTAATCAATGGATAGTTAATCAATGGACAGACGATTTGATCACTATGTTAAATGTGTGCCCCCATACTTCCCCCACCCCCTGCTGATCACACTCTCCAAAGAGCAGACCCCCCTCCCTTTGCATGTCTTTTGCATACCTATTGTTTGAACCTGATTGAATCTTCTTTGTTCTTACTGTATAAAATGCTACTGTTTCACTTGCTCTGGGTTGACTCACCGGCTCAGATCCGCTCTGTGCCTGTCAGTCCACTAGTCTACCAGTAGACTTTGAATAAACACATCACCACAGCAAACTACTCAACTGGACTTGAATGATTTCTTCAACAATTTGGTGCCGTGACCCGGATGGCAACAGACCTTCTACAGAGACTCCTTTTCCAGACCAATAACATGCCAGTGACCTGAGAACCAAATTGCAGAGGTAAGGGTCCTTTTGAAAACCCAATTTGTTACTGCGCATTGTTGGAGGTCCGTGGAGGAGGGAGTCCTAAGAAAGGGTGACGCCATCAGACATTTTAAGTAAGTTTGCTGTGTGTTTTGTGAAATTGTTTCTGGTTTGGGTTTATGGTTTCGAAACTGATGTTATTGGGAAGTTAGTTTTTATATGCATAGGAATCATAACTTATGAAATAGAAGAGACCAGGTATGAAGTCCTGTGATTCTGTTTTGATAGGAGAGAACAGGTCTGAAGTCCTGTGATTCTATCTTCCTAGTCTTTAGAATGACTCGCTCTCCTAAAGGCCAAGCATTTAGGGGTTAACATCCTACATAACATCAACAGTGTGAAGTATATGCATGATAAGAACAGGTATGATTCCTGTAATTATGTTATCAGGAAGTTTGTTTTTAGATGTATAGGAATGCTTGTTTTTCATAGCTTTTGATCAATTTGATTGAGTCGCTTGTATTTTCCTAGTCTTTAGAATGACTCGCTCTCCTAAAGGCCAAGCATCTGGGGGTTAACATCATACTTAACATGTGAGAAAATAGAAGAGATCAGATATCCAGTTCTGTGATTCTATTTTGGGGCAATAGAAGAGATCAGATATTCAGTTCTGTGATTCTATTTTTTGGGAACAAGTGTTGGAACACTGATAAAAAATAGGCCTATGTAGGACCAGTAGGAAGTAGTGGGGATAATTTGTTATCCCAGGGATGATAAATCCCAATACTTGGATGTATATTTTCATTCTGTAACGATCTGATTTATTCTCGGTACACAAAAAGGATGACTTGTATCTTCTGAGTAGAATGTTGATTGAAAACATTTGTAAGTGAATTGTGGTGAAAAGTAAGAGAGTATGAAGGTAACTTTTGTTTTCATTTTATAGAGGAATCTTACAGAAGGAAAATGGGAAGTCATTTCAGTAGATAGTCTAAGAGAGATTTAACTGGTCCTGTGAAGTACATGCATGATAATTACGGTAACGCTAGCTTAAGATTTGTTGCACCATGGGTTAAAATAACGCGAGACGATGGTCTTCTCAGATTCCCCCAAAATGGGACATTTGATCAGACCAGATTAGAAAACTTAAGAGAGAAACTGAGTACTCTCCCAGGTAGAAATAAGCATTTCTCCTCCCTCAAACTTTGGAGGGATGAAAGTAAACGCCGTAATGCAGAATCTCAAATAGCTTCTCTTACAGATCAAAATAAAAAGCTAATGACTCAACTAGAAGAAGAAAAGAAAAACACAACGCAGACTAAGACTAAGCCAGACAGTCAATTGGACATGTCTTGTAGAGACACTAATACAAACAAAAACGATCAAATAAAAAGCCTTTATCCTGTAAGAGAGATAAAAGAATCCAGTGATGATAGCACTGATGATGACTTGGTTTTTGAATACCCAAGAAATGTGATGAAAAATCAGAGAGATGAAGAAGAGTGGATTCCAATAAGAAAAAGTAAAAGAAAACAAAAAACAAACCCAGCAAAATTAGCTCCACTAAATCCAATGGGAAAAGATGTTGTCTACAAACCTTGGGGCCGGAGGGAGCTTAAAGCAATAGTTGGAGATTTTCCCAAGGATGTAAGGACAAACAAACAGAAATGGCTAGAAGAATGGGATTCAATATGCACGATCTACAGTCCTCATATGCCTGATATGATACAACTGTTAAAACTGACTCTGCCTTCTGATTTGAGAGATAAAGTAATTGATGCCTGTAAAATCCCCCGCAATCCCACAGAGTTTGCCAGAATCACACCAGAGGAAGCACAGACATTTTATAGTGTCATAACTTTAGCAGTTCAACAGGAGGTAATACAACAGGTAGATTTTTCTCCTCTCATAAAAATCAAGCAAGGAAAAGATGACAATCCTAGGGAGCTGTATGGAAAAATTATGATAACTGCAAAGGAAACTTGTGGTCTGTCACCAAGTCAAATTGCTGGATTTCCACCTGGTTACATGCAAAATTTGTTCGTGAATAGCCTTTTTTAGAGACTAATCAACATAACAAAACAACTGTGTTAGCTGCTCTGATAGATCAAAATCAACCCATAGGTGAAGAGAAAGGTAAAGTCCATGATAGAGTAGTGTCTAGTGTGCCCCCGTCAGTATGGGCCTCTTCCTCTAATGACATTGGTTTGATCAAAACAGCTGAGCCAGTGCACATATTGCTAAAGCAGAATGCCACCCTGCCAAGGATTTCACAGTATCCTCTCTCTCAAGAAAAGAGAGAAGGCATTCGTCCCATAATTCTGTCTCTGTTAAACCAAGGGATAATAGTGCCATGTAACAGTCCATGTAATACTCCTATACTTCCTGTTAAAAAACCAGGCAAGCCAATATATAGATTTGTACAAGATCTATGAGCTATTAACGAGGTGGTTCTCCCCCGTTTTCCTTTAGTTCCAAATCCCACAACCGTATTATCCTCAATACCAGCCAATTCGACTCATTATACTGTACTTGACCTTTGTAGTGCATTTTTCTCTGTTCCTCTACATAAAGATAGCCAGTATCTGTTTGCATTTACCTATGAAAGTCAACAATATACATTCACTAGACTACCCCAAGGGTACACTGAGTCACCTACAATATTTTCTCGTGCCTTACACAATGATCGCAAAGATCCTTCATTTCCAGGAGGTTCCACTCTGATACAATATGTTGATGATTTACTTCTAGCCTCTCCCTCTGCTGCTGCATGTGAGAATGACACAGTTGTCCTTCTCAAGGCTTTAGTGGTGAAAGGCCACAAAACCTCACTACAGAAGGCTCAATTGTGTCAGAAAGAAGTTCTGGGTTCTACAAGAGTCCTTACTCCGTCCAGGATAAAAGCTATAGTAGAAATGCCAAAACCCGCAAATATGTCACAGATGAAGACATTTTTAGGAATGACGGGTTATTGTAGACAATGGATAATTGACTATGCATCACTTGCTGCACCACTTCAAGATATATCTAAACCCTCAACCTGTACTACACCTCTTACCTGGTCACCACAAGCCGACGAGTCATTTGAGAAGTTAAAACAGACATTATTGTCAGCTCCTGCACTAGGGCTTCCTGACTATGACCAAGCCTTCACACTTTTTGTTCATGAAAAATGTGGGTTTGCACAATCGGTCCTGACTCAGCGACATAATTCTTCTTACTGACCTGTTGCTTATTTTTCTTCCAGATTAGACCCTGTAGAGAGAGGACTTCCACCTTGTCTTAAAGCCATAGCTGCAGCTGCACTTGCAATTAACAAATCTGCTGATATTGTCCTCGGTTCCCCACTAACAGTCATGATCCCACACGATGCACTGACTTTGATAACCAGGGAGGCACACAGACATGTAACAGGGACCAGAAAGGCAAAATATGTTTTGACACACTGCACCACACATCTCACTAAAAACATGTTCTATTCTTAACCCTGCTACACTATTGTCTACAAAAGATGATGGCGATCCCCATAACTGTATGGACGTCATCTAATGTTCTTCTAAACCTCGTCCTGACCTTTCAGTAACTCCTCTTTCCAACTCTGATCTTGTTTTCTACACTGATGGCTCTGCATACAGAGAACATAACATACTGTTATGTGGACACCTAAATGCAAGAAGTATTGGCAATAAGCTTTAACAGATAGAACATCTTTTATGTGATTCGAATTTGGACTGCTTCTGTATATCTGAAACCTGGCTAAAACCAACATCTGCAGAAGCCCTGATATCTATGCCAGGATATCAAGTGTATAGAAAGGACAGGGAAAAAGGTAAAGGAGGGGGCGTTTTGCTCTATGTCAGAGACAACCTGGCCTGTAAACAGCTAGAATGGGCTAAAGAGATTAAGTTTGATTGCGTTGGTGTGGAAATCACGCTATCAAATGAAATGTCATTTATCCTAATTTGCCTATATCGACAACCGTCCGCCAACGTTGACTTCTTTACTCAGTTTAAACACATGCTGAATCACTGTGACAAAAATAAAGAGATCGTTCTCATAGGTGACTTTAATATAAACTGGGATGATAAAAAGGCAAGAAAAACCTCAAGGGAATATTGGATAAACATAATCTAGAACAACTAATCGAGAAGCCGACGAGAGTAACAAAAAGCTCTCAAACGAGAATAGATCTCCTGTTTACTAATAAGCCAGATAGAATAGCCAAGACGTTTAACTTTTTGAATGGTATATCAGATCATAATATAATTTTTTTCTCTAGAAAGCTCACCAAGCAGAGGTTAACAAAGTCGCACGGGGCACCTACCTCCTCCATGGCCAAAACAAATGTTATACCTAGGAGCCAGGTACCTCACCTCAATGAAGCTTTGACCAGGATAGATTGGGAGGAAACATTATCCTCAAAAAACGTTGATACAAATAGTAACTCCTTCATTAACAAATTAAAGGAGGTTATGTCATCTTTCACCTGCAAGGGAGGCCACAGGGCAAAGAAAGGGAAAAATCTACCATGGCTGGATCAGAACTGCAGAAACTTACTTAAGGATAGAGATGTGCTACTTAAACAATATCTGAAAACTGGTCTTACCACAGACAGATTGAAATTCACCCATGCTCGCAACAAAGTTGTGCAAAGCATGAGAAAAGCCAAAGCAAACTTCTTTGTTTCATCATAGAAAGTGCTAAAGGCAATGGGAACAAAACGTGGCAAATGCTAAACAAATTACTAGTCAAGAATAATAAACAAGAGATTAAAGCACTCGAACTAGAAGTGAACAATGACTTGGTAAAGGATCCAACTATGGTAGCAAATATTTTTAATAATTATTTTATAGATAGTGTAACTGATATCACAAGGCTCTTCACTCCGTCCACAATTCAACCCCGCCTGATTAATGAAAATCACCCTATTTTCCATCTTGAAAACATAACTGAGATGGAGGTAAAAAAGATCATTGCAGCTCTTAAAAATTCTAAAGCTAAGGATATTCATGGTATTGACACTAACTTTGTAAAAACTCATATGGATGTCCTAGCAAGGCCCATCTCTCTCATGGTCAATCGGTCACTCAATCAGAAAGCAGTTCCATCATCCTGGAAGACGGCATCGGTGATACCCGTTTTTAAATCTGGGTCAAAAACACAGGTAGCCAACTATCGGCCCATTAGCATCCTGCCAATCGTCTCAAAAGTTGCTGAGAAATGGGTAGCAACCCAACTCATCAAACATCTAGATAAAGGATTTACCCCACTTCACAGAATGCAGTTTGGATTCCGGGCCAATCACTCCACAGAGACGGCTAACTGCTTTTTTACTGAAAATGTTAAATTGTTATTGGATAAGAACCCCTGTGTAGGAGCAGTGTTTTTGGATCTCAAGAAGGCGCTTGATACTGTCAACCATCAAGTTCTTTTAAACAAACTCACTCATTTTAATCTCTCTGGTGATGCTATCTCATGGTTTAAATCTTATCTGTCAGATAGATCACAGCATGTTAAGGTTGACAATGTCATGTCTCATCACTGAGATTGTCATGTTGGAGTCCCACAGGGTTCAATTCTGGGGCCTTTGTTATTTTCTATGTACATTAATGACCTCCCTGATATATGTCCAGAAATTAGTGTTTTGATGTACGCAGATGACGCTGTGATCTATACTCAGGGAAAGGATGCAATGTCAACGGCAAATAACCTAACCAATGCTTTAACCAGGGTTCAAGACTGGCTATGTAATTCTTGTGTTTAATGTTAAATACTAAAAAAACTGTGCACATGCTGTTCTCCAAAAATGGTACAAAACACACTGAACCACCAATGTCTCGTAGCAAATCAGCTAGAAACTCTGCACACACACCACACAACAAAAACACAACTCATAACACTGAACCACCAATGTTCCAAAATGAATATGCTGTTCTCTTGAATGGAGTGAAATTGGAGACAGTAACCCAATTCAAGTATCTTGGGGTGATACTGGACTCCAACCTCACTTTCAAGAAGCACTCCAAGAAAATTACCAGCACTTTAAAATTTAATATACAAAATTTCAAACAAATCAGACCTTTTATTACAACGGTGGCCGCAAAAGCCTACCTACACTGCATGATTCTGTCCCATATTGAATATTGTTTCACAACCTGGCTGTTTGCTGGAGTCACCACCCTCAAACCTATTAAACAGCTATACAAAAAAGCCATTAAGGTTTATGATCAAAAACCCCAGTCTTCCCATCTTTGCTCAATTCTAAAAAAGCACCAGTTACTGACCTTCGATAATTTCAAGTTATTCAAAAGTTCTTGTCTCATTTATAGGTCATTGAACGGGGTGGCACCACCGCCCCTGGGAGATTTTATTAAAAAGAAAAATAGTGCGACAATAACAAGATCAGCCACCAGGGGGGACTGTGAGGTACAGTTTAGGAAAACAGCAGGTCTGCCAACATTAAGATGATAACATGCATGAAGAAGATGGATCTCCATGCAATGGATGAATCAATGCTAACATTCTGCACTGCACTAACTTCTGCTGTCCAGTCTATCCATCGACAAGTTAAAGCTGTCCAGTCCTCTCCGAGCAACCAGCCGTGCCACAACCTTCAACCAGGAGACTGGGTCTGCATCAGAGAGTTCCGCCGGAAAAATGCCCCGAAACCCCGCTGGTCGAAACCACAACACGTCAGCAGTCAAGTGTGAGGGTCGTTCCACTTGGATCCACGCATCCCACTGTAAGAAGACACCTCCACCATGCGGAAGAAATCAGCAGGGACCCTCTACATCCAGTGGGCCATCTTCCTCATCGCCTACGGAGCCATAAAGAGTTGGCTGCATCCCTGGGAAGGACCTCCCCCCTGAAGGACAACGCTGGCACCGGAGGCCCGGAAGAAGACGTACGCCAGCTTCCAGAGGAACAGAGGAGCAACGCTTGCACCGGAGGCCCAGAAGAAGCTGTAGAACACCCACCAGCACATCCTCAGAGCACAGAGAACTACAGACACCACAAACGGGACCTTTCCATGCACCAAAAAGGAAAGACTCTAAATGGATATGAACCACAGTCGTCAAACACATTTCTCCAATTGGTAAAAATGGTTGCTGATAATAGTCCAAACCTGAAGAACTGTTATGTGTGTGGCTTCATACCCCACAGCACAAGAGAAGGACTCCCACTGATGGCTCTGCCCGCTTCATCCTGTGACACTTGTCACATACTTCACTTCAATTCCACCAAGGAGCACTCCTGTGACACTCCTCACCCTCTCACCCTCACACTAATTCCAAAGACATTGGAATGGTGTGTTGAAGGAAATGGGAACTTTGACGTAGGAACTTCCAAATGCAACTCTATATATACTTCACCACAACAAGCAATTGACAAGTCCAAAGGAAATGTGCCTCCAGGACAACATTTCTCTCTGGACTTTATTGAGAATTATAACCACCTTGCTTCAGTGGTCAATCATTGCTCCATACCATTACCCAAGGGTGTCTATTGGATTTGTGGCACAAAGGCTTATGAATACTTACCAAAATGATGGTCTGGAGTATGTGGTCTGGGTCATGTGATACCAGCTACGTGAGTCCTTACTGTGCCACCTGAGGTTCACTTAGTAAAAAGGGACTCATACACACACACACAAACACCATGGACAAGATTTTTTGGTGCTCTCATTCCAAGTTATGGAGTCATGTCATCCTTAGACCAAATAAGAGACCTTTCCCATGCAGTGGAAGATCTTGCAAACTCCACTGCAAAAGGCATGTTCATGCTTTCACAAGAAATGACTGCAGTAAGGATGATGACTTTACAAAATCGAGCTGCACTGGACTACTTATTGGCCTCTCAAGGAGGAACTTGTGCTGTAATTGGAACTGAATGTTGTACATTTATACCTGACCACAATGCCACATTACAAGAAATATCGAATTTGTTTTGTTTGGATTTGTAACTTTGTTTTTTATCATTCTTCTGATTACTTGTTTCAAATCTATGTGCAAGTTATGTATCACTCAAACCACTAATAATATCATGTACTCCACTGTAACCCAACCTGCTCCATTTTCTGTTTAACATTGAAATTGACATTGAATGACCTTGGCCGCATTTCCCAGATTCGTTAAGAAGCTCTTAAGTGCTAAGATCTTCTTAGGAGCGCTCTTAAGAACGCTGTGAAAGAAGGATGTGTTTCCCAGAGTCGCTCTTAGCTTAAGAAGATCTTTCACTAAGAAGGAAATGTAAGATCGAGCCGACCCCTCTCTTAACAGCCTTCTTAGTGACCGCGCAAGAAAAGAAAATAAGAAAATGGTAGATGAAAAAAAACCTTTTTATTGAATTACACGTTTAAGTTTTCCGCAACATCTGCATATATGAGTTTATAGTACTACACATAAAAAAAACAACCCTGTGGCATTTCACAGATATCAAGGGAACAGATGTATTAAACTCAGCTGAACCTCATCCAGAGAGGCTTCACCTGCTACTCTGCGTTGCCAAAGTCCGCGCGTGTGAGAAACCACGGCTGCAATACAGCACATTCTCCCTGCGAACCAACAGCGTCGCCGTGCGCGAAGCTAGAGTTTACATAAATGCATACGTGCGTCAGCACTTCTCCCCACTGGACGTGCTGTCAGACCGGGCTGTCCAGGCAAAGTACCGGCTGCCCCGTGCGGAGATCCAACGGCCGTTGGATCTCTTTGCCTGGACAGCCCGGTCTGACAGCGCACACACACACACACACACACACTTATGCGCTGATAAAGAGGTGGGTGATCGATTTGCCTGGCATCGATTGATTCAGCACAGCAGCACCGCGGTGGACGGCTCCCACTAAGAGCTTCTTAAGAAGCTTCTTTGGCTTGATCTTAAGGTTCTCCTAAGAAGGCAGTTAAGAACGCGTCTGGGAAACACCCGTATCTTAGCGCTCCTTCTTAGCCGAACCCTTCTTAAGAGCCTTCTTAAGTCCTTAAGAACGATCGAATCTGGGAAACGCGGCCCTTGTGTGTAATTAAAAAAAAAAAAAAAAAAAAAAAGGGTGAATTGAGGAAGAAAATACACATTTAGAGAGACGTCTGAGAAGTGCCCTCTGACCTCCAGACGTAAGTGTTGATTCCTGTCTGTCTCCTAAACCCTGTAGATGCACATTTGCGTAACACCAGTTAATCAATGGACAGACAATTTGATCACTATGTTAAATGTGTGCCCCCATACTTCCCCCACCCCCTGCTGATCACACTCTCCAAAGAGCAGACCCCCCTCCCTTTGCATGTCTTTTGCATACCTATTGTTTGAACCTGATTGAATCTTCTTTGTTCTTACTGTATAAAATGCTACTGTTTCACTTGCTCTGGGTTGACTCACCGGCTCAGATCCGCTCTGTGCCTGTCAGTCCACCAGTCTACCGGTAGACTTTGAATAAACACATCACCACAGCAAACTACTCAACTGGACTTGAATGATTTCTTCAACACTCCAAATAGGCTAGCAGTTGAGGACTTTTTCACAACTATAAACCTCACAACTTTATCTGATGAGCAGGCAGATTTTCTTGATAAACCAGTGACTCAGGATGAGGTGAAAAATGCAATTCGTGAAATGAAAACAGGGTAATCACCTGGAACCGATGGGTTCCCAGTAGAGTACTACCAAGAATATATAGATATAATTACTCCAATACTAACAAAGGTATTTCAAGAGGCTTTTGAGACTGGTTCACTACCACCATCTCTTAACGAAGCACTTATTTCACTGATTCCTAAGAAAGGTAGAGATCTTACAGGCCCTGCTAATTTAAGACCAATTAGCCTCATTAATGTAGATAGTAAAATACTGGCCAAAGTGCTGGCTCTAAGGCTTGAAACGGTTTTACCGAATGTAACCGGATGGTTGTTTATATTGTCTATATATTTCATTTCTCTTCTGTGTCCCTCAGTCTATTTTTATTTTGCAGCAGGCATGACGATCGCGGCAGGTGTGTGGCACGCCCCTTACTGGCACCTGTAGTGCAGCTGCATCATTGGCCGATAATGCGGACCTGTTCATATATCCCCGCGGTTTGTTTAGTCGCTCTCTCTCCTCTGCCGAAGCGAGTGCTGGCCGGCGTGCAGCTTCGCCAAGCCGTGGTATCCCGGCATGTTATGTGCCGTGTGTTCGTTCTCCAGGTTGGCGTGGTGGACCGAGATGGTGTGTGTCCCCTTCCGGTTAGCCGCTGCTGCTGCCATAGCTGCTAGCAGCTAGAGTGTTGCTGTGTGCAGGCTACAGCTAACCACACAGGCAACCAGTGCCTCAACCAGTGCTTGTCACTAACAGCTGGCTTTGTTTCTTTTAAAGCTTGCCTGGCGTTAGGCTGTTGTTTGCCCTGCCTTGCCTCTAGCCTCCTTCTCTTTTCTCTTGCTTTGCCTCGCTCATTTAGGCTTATAGTGAATAGCCGCTCTGTCGCTCTGCCTTTGTCGTTTAGACGCTCTTTTAACATAGTGTACTGTAGTTCAAGGGTGGTCAGCCCCAATCAGACCGTGACTCGTTGGTGGGGGGTTATAGTGGGGGACCTGCCAAACTTATGCATGTTGCATGTTTTTCTTGCGTTTTTATTTGAGTTTGCAGTTTATTTGTATATAGATATTTTGTTTGGTTTCTTTTTGATTATTTGAGTGTGTAGTGAGCTCTGCCACAGCTAGCTGTTGCAGTTGTGCCTCTCTTCCTAACTGAACCGCTGTGGGTTATTGTGATGGCTGAACATTATATTCTTTGGAAATAAAAATAACTATATAAATGGGTTTTTTTTAAAAGAGAAACATGACTTAATAAAGAAATTATTTTATTGTGAGTAATAAATAAAATTTGTTAAATTACCCTACATCGTGCCTGTATTCATTTTGTGTACTGACCTGTGCATGGGTTGTTTTGGGGAATCCCTCTCTGAAAAATTAAAGTTAAACGAGTATACTCTTTAGGTGCAAGTCCTAAGGTGGCGTTGTTGGTGTTACATAGATTCTCTAGATCTGCCACTTGCAGTTAAACACACATACATTATTCACACGGACCAAGTAGGCATTCTAAAAGGTAGATCTTTTACTGACAATCTATGAAGGCTTTTACATTTAATGTGGTCACACTCTCCCAATACAGCACCAGTGGCTGCCATCTCGTTGGATGCTGAGAAGGCCTTTGACAGGGTCGAGTAGGGTTTTTTACACTTTGGTTTTGGTCCTGGTTTTGTTAAGTGGATAAAAGTAATGTAAAATCATCCCAGGAGCGCAGTCATGACAAATGATTTAATTTCATCATTCTTTGATCTCTAGAGGAACGCGGCAGGGATGTCCCCTCTCACCTCTTTTATTTACAATTGCACTGGAACCTCTGGCAGTGGCCATAAGAGAAAACCCTGATATTAAAGGAGTAGATGGTGGTGGGAAAGAGCATAAACTAATGCTGTATGCGGATGATATTCTCATTCTGAGTAATGATCCTCAAAATTCTTTGCTGTCACTAATGAATACCATTGATAAATACTCTGAGTTATCAGGTTATAAAATCAACTGGACTAAGTCTGAAGCGATGCCAATATCTAAATACTGTCACCCTCAAGCAGTAACACAATACAATTTCAGATGGGTTCCAAAAGGCATGATGTATTTGGGCATCAAGTTGAGCCCAGATCACAGCGAGATGGCAGCTCTAAACTTTGACCCACTTTTCCAAAAAATCAAAACAAATATAGGAAAATGGGGAAGTTGAATCTTAGCCTCTAATGTTATTAAAATGATAATAGCCCCACAATTTAACAACATACAGTTGGTACTACTTCGTTGTGGCCGAGTTCAAGCGTGATTCTCGCGTGAATCACGCGAGAATCACGCACCTTTTTAGTGGCGGATCAATTGTGTTTTCATGAGAAGCGGCAATGTGCCCAAACAACCACCAGGTGGCATCTGTGAGCAGGAGGACGACAACATGCAGCAGCAGGGAGCAGTGACCATGAACGGGGAATGGACAGAGTTGCCTGATTTATGTTTCTGTTCGTTGTTGCTTAAATACAAGAATGTAGCTAATAATACCTCACCCACTCCACACCTCAGTCCAACTCCTTCCTTCAGCCTGTCGCTACAGGGTCCCTCTAGCAAGGACAAACTTAGTGAGTTGTTGATGATGTTGATGGTGGATGAGATGAATGATTTTTTTCACTATGAAGCCTTTTAAATTACGCACAGCCTACAGAAGTTTCAACGTCCATACAAGCATTTAAGAAATGATTCTTATCAGTTCCATAATTCAGCGAGGATTTTTACTCAACGAAAAAATGTATAAAGATCAGCTTTTAGGTTGAAGACACGACAGCAGCACGTATGTCCAGACGCTGATGTGTCAGCTGGGGCAGCGGGTCGGTGATAAATAAGACACATGAAGATATTGCGACTGACGTATAGCTCCCCTGGTAGAGCAGCTCCCTCAGTAAGCAGAATCACCCGCTGATATGAGTTCGAATCTCAGTATAAGCAGTAGCCTACTTTTAGTTAATGTGTTTTCTTTTCTCATCATCATTATGATCACATATGGCTCCAAGTTTGAGCAAATAAATGAGCAAATGAGCATTAATTCTCCGCCGGGCCGCGGCACCAGCTTTCCTGCTTGTGTACATAAAATACATTAAATTCTGACACCACAACTGTAGCGTACCGAATATCAATAGATGATAACCAGAAAAAAAAAAAACGTTCTATTGATCTGATTCACCGGCTTCATGGACGTCGGAACTATTTTCTGAGAGGGGGGGGCGGGGAAAGCACGCACTTTTATCAATGATTAAGGATTTGATTTGAAGTAGGGCTGTAGCTATCGATTCTTTTTGGAATCGATTAATCTAGCACTTTATCGATCGATTAATCGATTAATCGTGTATATATATATATATATATATATATATATATTTTTTTTTTTTTTTTTTTTTTTTTTTTTTTGCATTTTTAAACAACCAAAACAAATAATGCATGACGAAAATGATGTGGCTGTAATATGATCAACCATTTGGCTTTTATTTCTTTAAAAAACAGAGGTATTTCTTACACCTCCAACATTTGGCTCCAAAACTTTATTGCAATTTACCCATTTAGTGCAAGTGCAAACAATTAAATAACAATACAGTTTCAACTTACTGTAAAACATGTATAACATGTAACACTATGAATCAATACAAACTTAAATAGTAACGGCCATTTTGCCTTAGTGTTGTCTTATACAACATTACAAAAAGGGATTGCACCTTCTAACCACCTACTAACAAATAATATATAATCTCTGGGATAGGCCTATTTGCTATGGTAACCTAGCAACCTATGTGTGTGCACGCATGCTGTGTTATATATAATTGTATGTTATACACAGCACCAAATCACAACAGAAGTCATTTAAGGTCACTTTTCCTATAGAACCGGTCCGGACCGTGTTCGTTTAATTAATAATTTCTTCATCGTCGCGCATCTACAATTCTCCTCCGCTCTGTTTTACGAAGGGAGGAGCTCCAGACCGACGTAAACAAACACACGTGCACACACACTTACAGACAGACAGAGAGAGAGAACATGTCATGTCGGTCTCAACTGTCTGTAAAGCAGATATCATATCTACGTTTTTTTAAACGCGCACAAACTGATTCTGCTCTGGCATGTCATCTCGAGCCTTCGCAGTTCTCCGTCGTGGTGGCGGATACGCAATGCAATCCCCCCCGGGCTGCTGGAGAACCAGCGTGAGGACGTGAGTTTAGAGGACCAATCACAGCCCTTGCCGTCTCCGTTTCCCCTCGACGGAGTGACGGACACTCCGCGCCCGGAGAGTACGGAGAGGCTCTCCGTCAGGCTCTCCGGCGACGGAGAGGGCTCTCCGTGTCCGTGTACGGCACTTTACGCAGTAGTATTAACAACGGTCCGTGTGGAACAGTCAAGATCCCTGCGCGTCATAGGAATTTAACGACGCTTCGAGGCAGAGTTTTTGCCTCGACCAATTTTTGTAATCGAGTAACTCGAGTAACTCGATGAATCGTTACAGCCCTAATTTGAAGTTATTTTATAATGGCGTGCAGTTATAACAGAACTAGAATGGATGAACACGGCATCTTTATTGTTAAGAAAATGAAACTTTGATCACTAAATCAAGCCATTTAAGGAACATTACGGCATTATTTGTACCCTTGAATGCAAAAAAGAAAAGTCTGCGCTCCTTTCATGCATATCCAAAAGTGGACCTTCTCTCAGTTGACCTACTGATGAAGATTTTAAGCAGGGTCGAGACATCGCTTTCATCCATAAGGTCACTGTGAACGTTCATAACCGTCAAATGTGTTAGTCTCTCCTGCGTCATGGTGCGCAGCAGGTTTTCAGCCTGTGCAAGGCTGAGAAAGAGCGCTCGGATGCCGCGACAGATATTGGCAGGGCCAGGCACAGCTTAATGAGCTTCTCCACCTCTCTCGTGGAAAGGGGGTCAGTTCCGAGGAGCCCACATCCACTCGTTTCCCCTCAGCCGCCTCAAGAACTGCCTGCTCTCGCCCTGCAGCTATGCGGAGTCCTTCCTGATCAAAACGCCGCTCTGCCTCGGAGCGCACCAGGTCCATATGCACATCCTGGATGGTGCTTACTTCTCGAATCTTCCCGTGGGTAGGGAGGCTGATGGGGTGCGTGAGTTTCGACGTCTATGACCGGCTTTCTTTATTTCAGTTGTGGTGTCAGAATTTAACACAAATATTTGTGCTTTCTATTCCTTATATTTTCTACAACAGGCTTATAGAAAGAAGAACGACGCCACGTCATGTCAGACAGTTTTCTCTAGCTTTATTAAAATACATAATCAGCAGCTTCACAGTAGTCGGATATACAGAAGGTTATTTAAAGCGGAGTGAGTCCCTGAAGCAGTCACCCTGCAGGAGGAGATCCCTTGGCCAAGTGATCAATGTATTTGTTGCAGACCTCTTTGCTGTCCTCAGCGCGCCGGGGTGGGGGTGGGGGCGCTGGCGTAGCAAGCTTTTCAAAAGTGTGGGGGATGGATGTGGTCTTTCCAGTTAAGCGAACTTGTTCCAGATGCCTTAACATTTGCATTCCCCCATACTGAGGAATGTGTGTAGGGGATGAGAAGTAAGCACCATCCAGGATGTGTCCATCCTGCATTCGGAGGTGGAGAAGCTCATTAAGCTGTGTCTGGCCCTGCCAATGGCCGCGTTTCCCAGATTCGTTAAGAAGCTCGTAAGTGCTAAGATCTTCTTAGGAGCGCTCTTAAGAACACTGTGAAAGAATGATGTGTTTTCCAGAGTCTCTCTTAGCTTAAGAAGATCTTTCACTAAGAAGGAAATGTAAGATCGAGCTGACCCACTCTTAACAGCCTTCTTAGCGACCAAATGCTCAGTGATCAAGCCGCGTCAGAGAAATTTATATCCTCCACTTTTCGAAATAATAAAACAATGCTCAATGTTGAAATGCGCTCATAGCTGCGGGCCACTGGCACAAGAAACATAGGTTAATAGAAGAAGAAGAAAAAACCTTGTTATTGAATTACACGTTTAAGTTTTCCACACACATCTGCATATGAGTTTATAGGACTACACATAAAAAAACAACAACCCTGTGGCATTTCACAGATATCAAGGAAACAGATGTAATTCAACTCAGCTGAACCTCATCCAGAGAGGCTTCACCTGCTACTCTACAGTATATAAATGCGTTGCCAAAGTCCGCGTGTGTGATAAACCATGGCTGCAATACAGCACATTCTCGCTGCGAACCAACAGCGTCGCCGTGCGCGAAGCCAGACGGTTTACATAAATGCATACGTGCGTCAGCACTTCTCCCCACTGGACGTGCTGTCAGACCGGGCTGTCCAGGCAAAGTACCGGCTGTCCCGTGCGGAGATCCAACGGCTGATCACTCGGTGTCTCCACACATCCAGAGAGCAACCCGCTGCAATTTTGCCCTCAGCCCGGAGGTGCAGCTCCCGGCTGCGCTGCGTTTTTACGCAGTGGGGAGCTTCCTGGAGGTGGTGGGGGATGGCACCGGCCTCAGCAAGGCATCGGTGTCACGGAGTGTGGCAGCTGTGACACCGATTCTCCTGCGCCATGCCATGGATGGCACCCTCATTCCCATCCACAATCCCTCCCTGGTGGATCCGTGCTGGATCGGTAGAAAGCACTACGCGGCCGTCAACACACACACACACACCCGCACCCACACCCCGCCCACACACACACACATGATACATGCGTAGCCTAATTGCACCTGGGGGGGGGGGGACGACCACGGGGCGCTGTGTGTGACTTATGCGCTGATAAAGAGGTGGGTGATCGATTTGCCTGGCATCGCTTGATCAGAAAATAGTTCCGACGTCCATGAAGCCGGTGAATCAGATCAATAGAATGTTTTTTTTCTGGTTATCATCTATTGATATTCGGTACGCTACAGTTGTGGTGTCAGAATTTAATGTATTTTATGTACACAAGCAGGAAAGCTGGTGCCGCGGCCCGGCGGAGAATTAATGCTCATTTATTTGCTCAAACTTGGAGCCATATGTGATCATAATAATGATGAGAAAAGAAAACACATTAACTAATATTAAAGCCTACACTGAGATTCGAACTCATACTAGCAGAAGGTTCTGCTTACTGAGGGAGCTGCTCTACCAGGGGAGCTATACGTCAGTCGCAATATCTTCATGTGTCTTATTTATCACCGACCCGCTGCCCCAGCTGACACATCAGCGTCTGGACATACGTTCTGCTGTCGTGTCTTCAACCTAAAAACTGATCTTTATACATTTTTTCGTTGAGTAAAAATCCTCTCTGAATTATGGAACTGATAAGAATCATTTCTTAAATGCTTGTATGGACGTAGAAACTTCTGTAGGCTGTGCGTAATTGTTTCTGCCTCCGCTTATTAGCCGTGGCTGCAGCGAGCGAGCAAAATCACAACCTCAGATGTCTTTAGGGTATCAGATATTTTTATTGGCTATTCTTATATTTAAGCAACATCCAGTCAGGCCATGATATAGGCTCACGGGGGCGGACTGGGACAATAATTCAGGTCGGCAATTTTACCAGCAAACAAATGTTCCTTAAAAAACGACTAATGTAGTTTAGCTCTACTGTAAAACAAAGAAAGCACAAGTGATTATCCAAGGTCACCCAGATAATTGAGGTGTCCCACCGCTGTGAAACAATCAGTCTGAATCAATCTGATACGGTTTAGCAGTCCCCCTCTCCATTCACTCTACCTGTAGCCTAAAACAGCGCCACTCTCCATTGCAGCTACATTGTGGTCAAATGTGGAATTGTCCCAAAATCGTTTCAGCTGCAATTCAGTACTGTGCTTCCACCTAGTGGCTACAGTTGTCATTGACATTTCACGCGTTGCGTGAATCTCGCTCCCCGCGAGTGAAATGGCCACTTTGAAGTAGTACCTACTGTACCTATGATGTTACCGCTTAAAGGAATAGTTCACTCTAAAACAAAATTCAGTCATTATCGACTCACCCACATGCTGATGAGTCCGGTGTAGTTTCTTATTCCTCAAAGTGCAGCTTTTTAGGACAGGACTAATAAGTACCAATACATGTTGGAAATGTAAAAAAGAGATGGGCACCTTTTTGCGTCTAATATGGGATTGCTCTATGGTCAAACCATTTTGGAATAACATACTGGAATTTTTAGGGACATGGGCGCTAGAACCCGGCCAATATCTCAGAGACTATGTCTTTTGGGAGATAAAACAGAATCACCAGACCTGACAAAGAGTGCAGTTCTAATGGTTGGGATAGCCTCTGCTGCCAGAATTATATTAAGACACTGGAAATCACCCATACACCCAACGATGCAGGAGTGGAAACTTCTAATGAGTGAGACAGCATAATATGAGGTCATGTTGGCCAGGATAAGGGGCAAAGAACCTGGGAAACTGGGGATTTGGGATTACTTTATGGTCCATCTAACTTCTAATTAGTAGCCTTATTATGAGATTGTAATCAGATTTTCATACCATATTTGTTTATTTCTTTTATCTATCTGTTTAATTAGTATAATCAACTGTTTCTACTGTACTTTTTGTTTGCTCAGCTTGTACATTTTTCAATTTTCACATTACCTGTGACCAGGATAACCCATGCTTTAACTGAAATGTCATTTTACTATCTGACCTTCTCTTCTTATGTGGCTTCTGTCAGAAAAAGGGTTCTTTCTAAAATAAAGAATGGATGGCTGGAGTCGCAGATGTGCTTTGAGGTGCTTTTATTAACATAAAGAAATGTGAAGAAAGAAACAATTACGTAATTACGTCTTCTGCTGCAAACAGGAAAAAGGCAAAAATCATATTACCACAGAGGTTTTGGTCCATTACCTTCCACCTTCAGAATGATTCAGCTCTCTCGAGGCCAGTGGTGGCCACAGGCTTATATATGCTCAGCCCCTCCCTCCAGACCAACCAACTGTTCTCAGTCAATTAATCCACATTTTAACACCAGAATTCACCATTCCTGTAATTCATGCACATTAATTTAATCCATGACAATATACTTTACCATCACCCTGAAATCTCATAAATAAACTATGTAGTGTTAACAATAAACACAATTTACCTCTCACTCAATCAAACATGGTATCTCCCACTATCATCACACCTGAGTGTGCTCCCCCCTCCCTCCTATAAAGGAAGCACTCAGCTTCAGCTCTGGTTCACACCCTGAAGCTGTGAAAGGACAAACTCAAAGATTGGTGAGATCCAAACAAACAAATTAAACAAACAAAATCATGAACTAATGTGTCTTATATTAAATTATATTATTAATATTGTGAAATTGTAAATGGGGATTGAAACTAATTTATTGCAGTGCGTGCACTCACTACAAATACAGAGGGAAGAATGGGGGTGTGTGTGTGTGTGTGTGCTGATAACCAGGTGTGAGTGTTTTACCAGGTACTGTCCGTTAGTGACAACATCTTTGTCACAGCTTCTTATTTGATTTCTGTAAGCTGTACCATATGAGCCGTTGTTTGTCATATTTACAAATAAAAATTTCAATTACAAAAAAAAGGAATTTTCGCATAACATCAAACATTCATCAAATAGGTGAAGTTCCAAGTTAAAGCTGTCTATGTTATGAATTCAGTGGCATTTACATTTTAATGTTCAGTGTAGATGATACTTTACAGTTAGATATTCTGTTGTTTATATGGTTTAATTTCCTACAGCCTTAGCTTCAGTACTGCAGATGTAAAAAAAAATACCACGAAAATGATAAATAGAATTGGTAAAGATTGTGCCATGGTAATAAAATATTTTAAATTAAAGAACTTTGTTGTTATACTGTATATTTCTGCTTTCAGTTTTTGGATGCCATGAATTTTAAGTTATAACAAATTAGTTCAGACCCGTTGTTATGTAATATTTTTTTCTGCTTTGGCCCACCTTATCATGGGCACCAAAATGTTGTAAGAGATTGAATGGATGCAGAAAGAACGGGATGTGAAGAGGCAGCAGGAGAGACAGCGAGAAGCCTAGATGGACGGAATGTCCAGAGGCTTAATGTGCCCTAAATGCTATGGGACATTACCTATGCAAGCAGGTTGCTCGAAATCGCTCCTCTCAGGACCATGAGAGTGTTGCACCACTGGAAGACCCCATGGTTCATTGAAAGGGGTCAGAAGCGAAGCACTGTGCTCCATTTAGCAGCCTACTCATGATGGATGAATGGAGGGATGGAGAGGAGGAGCAGTCCCCTGCTGAGCACATGGGGAACAGGGTGCCAACAGGGACCTACTCTTGGAACCGCACATGGTAGTAATGGGTGGTAATGGGTGGTAATGGGAACAGACACAGGTGGAGTCAAAGGTGAATACAGTGTTTTAGATCAGCATTCTCATATGCTTTTTGGCTCAGTGTTGAAGCAGTACTTAAAGAAGGCTTTGTGTCAAGGCAAATGGCAGGGGATTTTAAGATTTCAGAAATTATTTCATAAATGTTTTAAATATGTCATAGCACTGTTCCAAAGTAACTTAAAAAATTATATATGGGTAAAGTATTTATAAATAACTACTTGTGAAAAGTCAAAAAAATTTGATTTTGGACATTCGATTTATGTAAATGTCTGTTGAACAGCTATGAATATTATAGTCATACTGTAACATGTGAACTACAGTAGGGTTACAAATTGTGTTATGCTCACTATATACTGTACATTATCCTGTTACAGTACTTTCATTAAACTACTTAAATGTCCTATTTGTAAAAATGTCGTTTTTGCGTCTCATTCCTAATTAGTCAAATACTGACGCTTTTGGATTGCAGGTCGAGTCAGCTACCATCCAAAAGTTTTTTTGACGAGTTAATAAAACCAAAGCATCAGTATTTGACAAGTTTGGAATGAGACTCAAAAATTTCACAAATATGACCTTTAAAGGACATGGGGTTTGTCATTTCTTAAAATGATCCCAGATGCACCACCCATTCTGAGAATTAATTGTCCCATGCAGGGGTATTCTTTTTTCTAAGCCACAGGTTGAGGCATACACATGGCCTTCAGAAACTTATGCTATTACTTGACTGTGTGTGGACTGCTGCATTTGAAAACTACTGTAAAATTTGGGCTGCTGTGTTTCCACAGGACACAGAAACTCTTCCAACCAACCAGTACCCGGAAATGATTCCTTAACAAAGAGAACAAGTAAAGCCCTATCCATATTAAAGAAAAATCAATGTATCCTGGTGCGCCCTACAGCTTCGGTGTAACATTATCACATGACTGCAATTCCATATGTAGGTCACATGGAAGTTTATGGTCATATATCTTGGATACGTATATATTCGTATGTCATAGATTGAAGAAGACTAAGAGAGGTGACAGAAACTTCTGGAAAAATTAAGTTGGCCTTGTAATGAAAATCTGTTGTCAAACTGTTTTTTCCAAGGTCAAGAGCTTCAGACTCCAATATTGCGGGAACATAGTGATTTTATGTAAAAGATTTAGTTCTCTACCGAGTTTGAGTGTAGTCTTTGCTAAGTCCATTAAAAGTCCATTTTATCAGTTGATTTTGAATGAGAAAGCAAGATAAGTAGTCCTAGTCTGCATAACCACCAAATAAAGTTCAAACATGGCATGCATGCAAAATGACTCAATGACACACTGCTATGAAGGGAAAGCTTGGCTCTCAGCCCAGATTTTGGCTATATCCAATGTGTTGTTTCTCAGCCAGGTCTTGGGGCATTTCCAATATTGCTAAAACATATATTTTAATTGGGGGTTTTTTCTAGTCCAAGATGCAAGATCCAGTGGTATGAGTAATCAGATAAACGGGCGGAGGAGGAGAGCAGACAACATGGCCAACGGATCAAAATCCCATTGTCTATGTACCATGACACTTATCTCTGCTAGCCCCGCCACCAGATAGCTTTGCTAATTTTTTTGAGCCATTGGTAAAGTCACAAGGTGACTCTTTATGTCTGTCATCTGAAGGCAAACTACTTCAAAATCTGTTTGCTTAGAAAATACCTTTACACTTAATCATGTAATATGTAACTGCAGAATGCAGGTAATGTTAACCAAGTGTAACATTTTTGTGTTGGGCACGAGCATAACTAATAGTGATTCTACAGCACCATCAAAAGTGATGTGTGGATTTCCTGGCTTAATGGTTGGGGACGAAGAGGTGTGTTTAACAGTGCTTGTTAGAGAGTTTAAGACCATGTGTGTTATGTGTGGCTCAGAAAGAGGGAAAGTGAAGGAGAAAGAGAGATGCTGTGTAGGAGGAAGCGGGCTATGCTAGGTCCTTTGAGAGACTAGGAAGGCGAAGGGTCATTATTGACTGAATACATTTTTAAAGAAGGCCTTTCTTGGGGATGGGAGGGGCAGTGCTTCTCTGTGTGTGACTGTATGTATGTAAAGTCATACTGAATACTATTCTACAACTTAGAACATCTTTCTTCTTCTTTCTAATCTTTACATCTAGCCAATTTACATAAATGCCCTCCATACACCTCCTCAAGCCCCATAACAGATTAAGACCCTCCTGCTTCTTCTTATAGGCTCTATAGTTTCCCTGCACACCAGAAAAGCCTTATTGATTGCCCTTTCACACCCTTTGACAATCAATGGCAGACCTGGTTTTAGGAGGAGAGCCTCTGGGAGGAAGGAGGCAAGGTTAGAAGAGAACAAGCAGAGGAGAGGTGGATGTCTGGTGAGGAAAACATTGAGTCCTTGGGGTTTTCCTCAGGAGGTAGTAAAAGGACAGAGAGGGGGGTTACTTAAGGCCACAACCTCCAGCTCTTTGGATGTTGGCAGTGAGGCTGGCCTTGCTGTATGAGTCGCCCAGAGGCAGTGCATGTTTTGCTGGGGAGAAAGATTGAGAGAGATGGAGGTGGTGGTGGTAGGGTCTGTATGTTCACTGACCCTGGCAGATAGTAGATGAAAGGGGGAGGGGGGTATTCAATCATACTAATCCACCCCCCTTCACCACCACCGCCCCACCCTCCCAGCATCTACACATACACACACACACACACTCACTCTCTGTATTTACACACACACTCACAGAGAGCTGCCACACTCATTAGTGCCAGTGAGGCTCGCTGTTGGATGGAGCTGAAACACCAGCACAAAACACCCCCCTCCTCTCTCTCTCATTCTTTCATTCGTGTCCCTCACCCCCTTGCTTGCTCAGTCTCCTGTCTCGTCTTTCTCTGCTGAACTCCATTCGTCTCATCCAATTTGACCCTCTGTTGTTTTACCTTTCCTCTTTTCATGTGTTGTATTTGCTCCCTTAGCTTCTCCTTTGTCATGTGTCCACTTTACTCTACATAATGCTTAGCTCTCATCCATCCTTTATCTTTTATTTTATTAATGTCTTTCTCTTTTCTGTCTTCCTTATCCTTGTCTATCCTTCCCTTCATCCTTCACACTTTCCACCCTCTCGTTTCCTTTCCTCCACCCTCCTTCCTAACCCATCATCTGATTCCCTGCACAACCCTCCCCTCCAATCCTTGCTTGTCTCTGCTCCCGTGGTGTAGGGGTGATTTGGAGGATTAGGCCGGTGGCAGGGTTGTTGCTGTGTCAGTCTAACAGGCAGGGATCTGGACCAGAGCTCAGTCCAAATCCCTTCCTCCACGCCTGCCTGCCTGGCCACTGAATTAACATCATCCCCTCTCTTCCATCTTTCATCTGGCTCATCCTTTTCTCTTTCGATGTCTGTCGTCGTCTCCTGTATGTTCTCTGTCAACATGTTTGACTCTTGTGCTCCTTCTGGTGTTTCCTGTATATTCCAATGCCTCTTTTGTGAATGATTTTCTCATTATTTATGGCTCCTTTCTGTCTTGCATACTCATAAAAAGATACAAGTGAAGATTTTGATACCTCTACAAGGAAACATGATCACATCACTCCACAGTGTTAGGATTTTTACACCAGCTGCCCCTTATTTTAAGGCATAAGTCTAGTCCTTCCCTGCACCACTGACCTCAAACAACCCGAAATACAATTTTGAATCTGTAGAAAAAGTGCTTTGAATCCATTTGAAAGTCCAGCTTCAAATCAAATGATGCTTCAAGTTTTGCTCACATTCAGTCATTGCAGTCATTGCAGTAAGACAATGGAAATCTAAGTTCAATCCCAGTTCTCCTCCTCACAACCTTTCATTTAAAGTGGTGATTGCTCTCTTTGAATGCCAAGAAAACACCTATTTTTAAAAATCGTAAACAGGCTTAAAATGTCACTATTCCTTATAACTCAATCCATCTTAAAATATTAGAGGGGAAAATACGCTTTTTTAATTGGAGCTCTAGGCAAGTGTACACTCAATCCTCCTGGATAAGTGAGTTTTTCCTTTAGCAGCCTTAGAGGAGCTAATGGAAGCAGGTTAGCTCGCGTAACAAATTTTTGCATGCATGCATGCAATAGGTCATAAGATGGGGGTGTTTGGCAGACATCTTTTTGGCCATTTTTTTTTTTTTTTTAAAGAAAAGGGGGCTATTTAATCTACGATCTGAGAAAGGTTTGAAAAAAGCATCCCCCCACACACACACCCCTCCCCTCTGTGCTCCTTAATCCCTCCCCTCCGAGCTTGTATCGCTCTCCCCTCGGAGCCTCCTGCAACACACCCCCTCCCGCAACAAGCAACAAGAGCAACAAGCCGGCCGGCAGAAACCAAATACAGCCCAGCTTTGAATGCGGAGTAACCCGCAGATTCCACTGGATACGGTACAGCTACGGTACGGCTGCGTTACGGCTCCGGTACGATTGTGCTCCGTCGTCCTCGTCCGGCAACCCCCACCAGTTGCGTTTTGAGTCCGCTACGGCGCAGCTCCGCCGATCAGCTGGAGAAACGAAACCGAGGAATTCCCGCGATAATTACATTATCACACACGACCACAGTTATATGTATGTGTTATAAACACAACAACACGAAGTGTTCCCGACTGACGGATTAGAAGAAGAGCTTGTATTTGTCTCTTTTTTGAGGTTTTTGTGTTTGTATCAACACGGAGTGTTTTATTTTGAAAATCAACCGGATTTCTTGTTGTTGTTTCGTGTCTGACTTCCTGTCTGCTCTGTGCTAAATTCGGCTGAATTGCTGCGTTGTGTTGCGGCGTCCACCAGAATAGAAGTCCTGCGTATCTGCTCCGCAGGGCTGCGGACTGCCGGAGCTGGCACGCAGCAGACACGCAGCGCAGCGGACCTGGTGGAAGTTAACACATAGACTAGAGTGCTACGGATCAGCTCCGCCGCCGTGGCGGAGCCGTAACGCAGCCGTACCGTATCCAGTGGAATCTGCGGGTAAGATGTCGGATTCACAGGTAAAGTTATTACAATGCACGTTGAAACTCACGTTAATCTTGTAAGTCATTACAATGTCCACAGCTAAGCTCCACAGCCAAGCTAGCGTAATGTCATTAGCATGTTACAGCTACGTTACGTTACAGCTACTTAATAAGTTACTATTTATCAACAGCTAAGTTAGCCACTTCTAAAGTTATTGAGGGCCAAGAGACTAACAGATGCTGCCGTCAGCTTTAATCACAACGATCGTTTCCACATTGTGGCTGAAAAATAAACCTTCATGAGTCTCGGACCAGCTGTGTCCCAGCTGTTGTCTGAGTAGCACCAGACCGCGACACAAACATGCCCATAAACCGCAATCTCTTGGTTATGACAGATAAGACACACAAATACACACATCGTAACGCGTATATGATAATTCATATTGATTTAGCAAAGGCTTCGTTGAAAACAAATGGCCAAGGAGGGTTAGCAAAACAGTTGAGTAGTGACCGGGCGAGAGATTGTTATGGAGAAATAAATCCGGACAAATAAAATAAAAATCCAGAAATAAATCCGAAACCCCTCCGCTTCGCGTTGGGGTTTCATTCATCCATTCATTCATCTTACTTGCATCACTTGCTGCTTCATTTGGCTGCCACGAGCAAATAAATTGGCTGATTTGGTGTAAACATGATAGCAATGTTAGCTTGTTTTTAGCTTACAATGCTAGCAAAGAGGCTAACGTCTCCGTCGAATAAGTAAACAAGTGTTGTCTGGACACCGTCTAATAACACAGAAACAAACTAACGGCAGCTTTCACAGTCATAAGCCAGCATCGGCATGAAAGTTATCTGTGTCACAACATCCACAATAAAGACAAAAGATTACCTGCTCAACAGAAACTAGCTTTAATGAATATTAATTCAAAATCAGCTGAGACTGAGCTGAGAAAAAACAATGTGGTCTCTTAAATGTTAAATCTGGTTTATTACAACTTGGATCTTGCTTTCATAATTTTGACCATCATTTCTATCCATTGCAATAGTGTTTTACTACTCTAAAGTCATGGACTTGGACCACCTGATGAAGTGAAGTCACAAGTAACAGCAATATCCCAGACTCCCTTACAAATTGTGTGATTTTTAAGAGTTGTCGCATTAGGATAAACTTCTACTTTGTAAAACGACTGCAGCCAATTCTAAATTACTGGTGCCTTCTTGTATATTTGGCATTAAATACAACACATTAAGATGTTTGTTGCAGTATTGCTGTAAAAGCCTGTCTTTTTTTCGTGTTTTAAGAACATCCTGTCTGCTTCCATGTCTGAAGTGTGTCTTACCTCCCAGCCACTGTTTGAACACACTGTTTCAACTGATTTCACCATTTACACCAAATGTATTAAAGAGCATAGCATATTGATGGTAAACATGTAAAAAAAAAATTTAAATGTAGTTAACAGTAAACAATATAGGCTACTTCTTTGGAGAAAGAAGAGAGTAGAGAAAGTCACCAGATTCACTGAAAAGAAAAACGCTAAATTTTGAGTCTTGTTGTGTTAGAAAAAACTGTATGAACTTGCTGATGAATACAGCAACTGTACACTCTAAGAAATGATTCATGGGGTTAGTAAGTATAGCTCAAAATCAAGAGCTTATCCTGCATAAAAAAATAAGTTTGTTATGTGTATACATTATAATGAGTTTATAACTTAATTTAATAGGTTGGTCTAAATGAAAATAAATAAAATAGTCTTAACTCAATAATACATGCATTTTCAACAGATATTTCTGCCTCAACTTAACATAGAGGTGTATTCAGTTAGCACAACTTAAAAATCCTTGTCCGTGTTGTTAAAAGCTGAGTACAAGGCCGACCTGCTCGACATGATTAGCGTGAACAGACCATGCGTCATGCCTGTTGGAAGCATAAGGTTGGAAGACACAACTGAGCAGAGCACAGAGTTGGAGAAACGTGGTTTGCAAACTTTAGGGCTTGGTGAGTACAATTTTGACTCGTTTTATTCACAACAGCTAATAACTGCATCAGCAGACAGTACAAGAAATCGTTTTACACAACACTAGATGCTTTTTCTCGGTCAGCAGTGGTAATGTGTAAGCTAGCAGTAATGGTAGTAATTCGGTCTAACATTATTGTTTGTTAAGTTTTGTTTTACGGTGGCAGGTGTTAATTGGCACTGGTTTTCGGTAGTTTTAACTTTGTTTCTTTCAAATTTATTTAAAACTAGTAGTAGTGTTGAAGGTTTGAGCAGCAATAGCTTCATGGCTAGGCCGTTGTAGGTGACTGAGCACACATTCGGGTTGTTAGTCAGCCATTGCAGCAGCAAGTGCAGTTTAAAAACCGCGTCGACGAAGCGAATATTGTTGAGATGCCACAGGAGTGGTTATACCATTATTAAGCTAGTTGTTATAACAGCACGAGTGTGCAATTGCCCACTGCCCATTTCTTTGCAGTAGTTTGTGTGCATTTTCTCTCGTTTTTCATCTTGAATAGTCAAAAACAGTTAAATAAAATTAACTGTACTTAAGTGGCACAAGTTGTAGGCACCACAGACCTCTGAATGACCTAAATTCAAGTAATTTAAACAGAACCGCTAGTTTTCAAAAATGAACTGGGCCTGTAAAATTTGCAAATTTGAAACACAGATCTGAAAGAAAGACAGATCTGTTAAAGCAATAGACTTAGACATGGTCATGGTGAAGAATCTCTCCCTTGTCTTTATTGGGAGTGCTATTGCTCATTTAAAACATGGGGCAGCCTGCGAACACACCTGTCAAGAAGTCACTCCACCCATGAGACAGTGACATTGTCCACTGTACTGTCATTTAAATGTCTATGTTGCCCTTTAAACACTATCTCCACAGAAAGAGAATACCTTGAGCATATTGGCTGTCATAAAGAAACAGGAAACTGTGTGTTGTGTTTTTGAAAATTGTACTTTCAAAACAAACATTTATGGAACATTTGCTTCTCATAGGAGCCGGAAACACACTCCTCCCGCTATTGATGACTTCAAGCCTGAGCTTTTGAAGAGGTATGTCAATCCCCTAAATGCAGGGGATGATCCTGTGGATGAGGGTGATCCTGAGGGTGCAGGGAGTGAAGATGCTGAAGATAACGAAAATGAGAGAATTGCCTAATTTAATAGAAAAACATGTAGCCCACCTGCTGCTTAAATTGGGCTATTTTATGTTGTAATTTTCCTGATTTATTTTATGAAGGCTACATTTTTGTGTACTATTAAAATGTCAATATACTCTACTGTTACTGTAAGTGGAATGCTGACTGGTGTTTGAATAAACAGATCATAAAACTGGAATTTCAATGTGTGATTTATTCTGACTTAGATAAATAAGTTCTTTTACTAAAAAAAATTAAGGTAACAATTTGCATGGACATTTCTGAGTAGAATGAAAGGAAAAGAAATAAGTTAGAATAACTAAAAGGAGTAATTTTAGCACAATTAAAATTAAGTTGGTTCAACTTAAATAAGCTTGTAGAGGACAAGGCAAATCATGTTGCTTGTACTAAAGTAATTGAGTTGGCCTAACTAGAGAAGTCTTGTGGCACGTACTCAATATTAGCTGAGCTGAAATAACTTAAAAATATCCATGCAAATTGTTAAATACATTTTTATGTTGAGCCAGCACATAATTTGTTGTATGAATGCTGTATACAACAAATTCTTAACTATTTGGACCTACTTGTTCATTCAGCAAACTTTATACATACATATATTTCTTTCTTTGTGTAATAAACGTATCCGTTTCTTCCAGTGATGTAGTGTATTAGTTAGGGTTTACTTGATTTAGAGACCCCCACAAAGCTCAGATTGTAACTCAAACCCTGAGCATACAGGTTTTAAACCAGTTTATCCAGATTCAGACATACATGATGACACATGATATACAACTTCTTAGAGTAAAGTTACTCTAAATTTGCTCACTCAAGCTTTCGATTTTAAATCGAGGGGCAGGTGCAAGTGTTCTTATCTAAATGTAGTTCAAATTTTAAACCGATTTTACTGCAAATCATTGAGCTTTTCCATTATGTTTAAATTTTGAGTTGGTTTATCGAGATAAACAGCTGGTCTCACTAATTCTCCAGTGCCTTAGTCGGTCTTAGTCTTTTATCAACACACCAACTGTCCCACTGCAGCCAAGTGCGAAACTTTTTTGTAATATTTTGAGTTGTTCTTTTTTTTCCCCACGTAGGGGCGATTCTAGGATCAGACCTTAAAGCTATGGTCTACGATTTGAAAGATTTGTTATTATTATTAACATCATTTAGATGGTGGTTATGACCCAATAGTACCACCCACACAATGTGAAGAGTAAAAGGAACCAAAAAAATCCATTCTCTCTAGTGTCTGTAAAACTGAAAAGAAATTGACCAATAGGAACCATCCGGCCCGGATGGCTCCTATTGGATCAATTTTCCGATCCAATCCTCGCTCACTCTCCTGCTCCTGCTCATGTCTGGTCCCGACCCACTTCCGCATTTGAAACTACAAGCGGACAAGAGGTTTGTTTTGCCCTGAGCAGTTCAGCTGCCTCTGCTCGCCCCACCGACAAAGAGTCAAAGAAAGAAAGTCTGTCACTGAAAAGACACAAAGCGGAGATGTGAAACAAAGAGGGCTCGAAACGGAATAAACATCGGGTCATCGTTTGAACGGTGGCGAAAGGTCCGTGAAGATATGGACCCGGTGCTGATACAGCGGAGTTTCTGTTGAGCAGGTAACCTTCGTCTTTATTGTGGATGTTGTGACACAGATAACTTTCATGCCGATGCTGGCTTATGACTGTGAAAGCTGCCGTTAGTTTGTTTCTGTGTTATTAGACGGTGTCTGTCTCTGCAGTGTTGTCAACACTTGTTTACTTGTTCGACGGAGACGTTAGCCTCTATGCTAGCATTGTAAGCTAACAACAAGCTAACATTGCTAACATGTTTACACCAAATCAGCCTATTTATTTGCTCGTGGCAGCTAAATGAAGCAGCAAGTAAGATGAATGAAGGGATGAATGAAACCCCAACGCGAAGCGGAGGGGTTTCGGATTTATTTCCGGATTTTTATCTTATTTGTCCGGATTTATTTCTCCATAACAACCTCTCGCCCGGTCACTGCTCAGCTGTTTTGCTAACCCTCCTAGCTGCTGTCTGGTGCTACTCAGACAGCAGCTGGGACACACACAGCTGCCCCGAGACTCAAGCAGGTTTGTTTTTCAGCCACAATGTGGAAGCGATCGTTGTGATGAAAGCTGACGGCAGCATCTGTTAGTCTCTTGGCCCTCAGTAACTTTTAGAAGTGGCTAACTTAGCTGTTGTAACTGATTCCGTAGCTGTAAGGTAACGTAGCTGTAGCATGCTAATGACGTTACGCTAGCTTGGCTGTGGAGCTTAGCTGTGGACATTGTAATGACTTACAAGATTTACGTTAGTTTCAACGTGCATTGTAATAACTTTATCTGTGAATCCGACATCGTTACTCCGCATTCAAAGCTGGGCTGTATTTGGTTTCTGCCGGCTTGTTGCTCTTGGTGCTTGTTGTGGGAGGTATAAAGTTCGTTGAAGAGAAAAAAAAAAAAAAATGCTTGTTGCGGGAGGTATAAAGTTCGTTGAAGAGAAAAAAAAAAAAAAGCTTGTTGCGGGAGGTATAAAGTTTGTTGAAGAGAAAAAAAAAAAAAAGCTTGCAGCCGGAGGGGGTGTGTCGCGGGACTCCGAGGGGAGAGCGATACAAGCTCGGAGGGGAGGGGTTAAGGAGCACAGAGGGGAGGGGTGCGTGTGGGGGGTGATGCTTTTTTCAAACCTTTCTCAGATCGTAGACCAGAGCTTTAAGGGGTGCTCAGCTCCCATATGTAAAATTCTGTTGGAAGGAATGGGTTTTTTTCCCCCTCATCTAATCAGTTACTGTTTTTGCACTATAACAACTGTCCACTGTCTTTTCTTCTCTTTCTGTCCATCCTCCCTCTCCCTCTTTGCACTGACAGTCACACACAAACATATTGAATCTGTCAGACTATTAATCAACAAAATCAGTGACCATCTACCAGTTTTTACAGTCTATGACATTAAACACACAAAAAAAATCACACGGACAAGAAACCAGAATACAGACGAATGAGGACAGAGGAATCAATGAACGCACTAAAAGACAATTTACTGGCACAAAAGTGGGAAATAATATAAGTGAAAGGATATTGACAGTGCATATGAAACATTCTTAAAGAATGTTGATGAAGGTTCTCAGTCATCCAGGTCATGGTTATTTTAAGTGCTGTATCATAGGCAACTGGACATGTTTCGGTTTCTTGAAGATGTTTCACCTCTCAACCAAGAGACTTCTTCAGTTCTAACTAACTGGAGGGGAGTTGCAGGCTTTTAAACTCTTTGTGGGAGTGTCCTTACAGAGTCGTTAAGGACACGTGTGAGTTTCAGAGTCGTTAGGGCCACTTGTGGGTTGTTGACCCAACCGACCTTCATGTGTGTTAGCTAGGGCTTTGTACAGGATGGCACAGATTTGTACATTGGGGAGACAAAACAACCTCTCCATAAACGAATGGCACAACACAGGAGGGCCAACTCCTCAGGTCAAGACTCTGCTGTCCACTTACATCTGAAGGAGAAAAATCATTCCTTTGAGGACAACAATGTAAACATCTTAGTCAGAGAGGACAGATGGTTTGAAAAAGGAGTAAAAGAATACATCTATGTCAAACTGTAACAACCATCTTTGAACAGAGGAGGTGGCCTACGGCATTACTTAGCACCCACCTACAGTGCAGTACTGAGTTCCCTCCCCAAACAGCTTAACAACCATCACACATGGGCTCGCCTGGCCCTAGCAACACACATGAAGTACAGTTGGGTCAACGACCTAAGAGTGGCCCTAACGACTCTGCAACTCAGAGCTTGAACATGTCCTTAACAACTCTAGAAGGACACTCCCACATAGAGTTTAAAAGCCTGCAATGCCCCCCCATTTAGTCAGAACTGAAGAAGCCTCTTGGATGAGGTGAAACGTCTTCAAGAAACTGAAACATGTCCAGTTGCCTATGATACAGCACTTAGAATTCTTAAGAATATTCAGATCATTATATGATAGAAACGTACAGTCACATAAAACAATATAGAAGAAAAAAGAAATATAGAGATCATCCATGAATCACAGGCAGATTACAAAACATCTGCAAGAAGAAAAATAAACCATTTGAAGATTCCATAAGACAGAGAACTAAAGAGGCGGATAATAAATACAAACTAATATTACAAGGAGATGTAGGAAGGACTACAGTAAAACATTAGATGATAATAAAAATAATGTTAGGGAGAAATATGGAATATATTAAATAGTATTATTAGAAATTATTTGAAACAAATAAGTGATCCTCAGTATTTTATTTAGAATGATAGTGTTGGACCAAACTTGGAGGAATAAAGTCCTGATCCACTGATGACAACTATGATAATTCTATAGAAAGGAATCCCAGACCTGTTTCTTACAGCAGTGGAAGAGTAAGAAATTAAAGATATTGTTAATAAATGTAAAAACAAGACGTCTACTGACTTTAATGAAATAGACATGACCGTAGTGAAAAGGGTTATTGATGGGATTTAAAATTCACTAATATACATCTGCGACTTGTCATTCCAAACCAGAGAAATTGCCAAACAAAATAAAAATAGCTCAAGTCATGCCGCTGTTCAAAACTGGGAACAGACACCACTTCACAAATTACAGACCTGTTTCTTTACTTCCACAATTCTCCAAAATTTGAGAAAAAGTTTTTAATGACAGACTGGACAAATTCATTGATAAACACAAATTACTTACCAAGTCAATATGGATTAAGACCAAACAATTCAACATCATTGGCATTAATAGAATCAATTGAGGAAATCACAAACTCCATAGATCATAAAAAAACATGCAGATGGAGTCGTTCTGGACCTCAAAAAAAGCATTTGACACAATCAATCATGAAATACTGATTAATAACATGGAACAATATGGCATCAGGGGCATAGTATTGAATTGGGTAAGAAGTTCTCTAAATAGCAGGCAACAATTTGTGAAGTTGGGAGAGTTTTCTTAATCGTGTTTGGACATTGCTTGTGGTGTCCCCCAGGGGGCAGTGTTGGGTCCTAAACTGTTTATTCTGTACATTAATGACATATGTAAAGTATCATAAACATTTAAGCTGGTGTTATTTGCTAATTTTTTCTTTTTTGTTCAGGTGAGAATCTACAACAATTAGTAGAGGTGATCACTACAGAAATGTGAAAATTAAAGAAGTGGTTTGATAGAAATAAATTATCATTAAATCTGAATAAAACAAAAGTCATTTATTTGGCAATTATAAAGCAAATACTCAAGAACAGATACAAATAGATGGTGCCAACACTGAAAGAGTTTTTGAGTAAAATTTTCTTGGGGTGACAATAGATAACAGAATCAGCTGGAAAGCTCACATAAATCATGTACAAGCCAAACTGTCAAGAAACATTTCAGAACTGGGTAAAGCCAAGCATGTTCTGGATCACAAATCTTTCCATATTCTTTACTGTTCACTGGTTTGACTGTATTAAGTTATTGTGTAGAGGTTTGGGGAAACACATATAAAAGTTCACTGCAATCAATCTCTATACTCCAGGAAAGAGCCATACGGTTAGGTTGGATATAGGGATCACAGTAGCTCATTATTCTTAAAGTCAAAAACATTAAAATTCACTGATGAATTGTAAAAATTCTTGCAGTATGCACAACACTCAAAAGTTTTTCCAAATCTTGGAGTAAAACTATGGAACAGCTTGAATGTGGAGTTTTAAGCGATGTTCAAACACAAACATCGGTTTAAGTAAGTGTAGAGGAGCGAATGACTACTGACAAAGGTAGGTTTGGTTATTAGTAATTAATGATTACTAGTAGTACTTTAATAATTTAATAAAAATAAATAATAAATATTTTAGCACCACACTGGAATCAAGTACCAATTAAAGAAGGGTCTTTACTTTAAATGTAAATATTTATAAAATATTTAAAATTAAAGTAACAGTGAAGGAAATGAATGCGAGCACTGACCATCACAACCAGCTATTACCACGAAGCAAATGCACTAATCATCTCAGAAAACTGCTCTGTACAATATTATAGAATGTATTAATGTTAGCAAATTGATATATAATCAGTAATACGTCAATCAACAAAAATCTATTATTCAACTACAGCAGCTCAACTATAAAACTAATAAGTCTTCAAGGGCTACTGCACCATCATGCCAAACTGGGTCCCTATAATGCGCAACACATAATCACATTTCTAGATGCACATGATGCAGTTGTACAACCATGATCAATTTGAAGTTGTGTACTTGCCCCCTTACTCGCCATTTCTAAATCCGCTTGGAGATAGCGGGTACGTGACTGCCAACCACATGCCCGTATGCCTCTTATGCATGCAATGGAATAGGCCTGTGGAGACATTGAGGTAAGGTCAATCCAGGGATGGATTCAGCACACAAGGGGATATTTTCCCCGATGCTTAGCGAGAGAAGACATTGCTTGTGATGTTGATGAGATCCTGTGGCCAGACCCCAAGAGACGGCAGGACCCATAAGCCCACTTGCGCACAATTGTGTTTTTCTGTGTTTACAGTAATGTATTGTTTGTTTTATTAGGGCCCGAGGAGGAATCTCGTGCGAGGACCTATTGTATCTGTAAGGATTGTTTATTATTATTAGGGCCCGAGCACGAATCTCGTGCGAGGACCTATTGTATCTGTAAGGATTATTTATTATTAGGGCCCGAGCATGAATCTTGTGCGAGGACCTATTGTATCTGTAAGGATTATTAGGGCCCGAGCACGAATCTCGTGCGAGGACCTATTGTATCTGCTAGGATTATTAGGGCCCGAGCACGAATCTCGTGCGAGGACCTATTGTATCTGCTAGGATTATTTATTATTAGGGCCCGAGCACGAATCTCGTGCGAGGACCTATTGTATCTGTAAGGATTATTAGGGCCCGAGCAGGGAACCTGCAAGGACCCTATTGTAATTGTAATGATTATTATTATTAGGGCCAGAGCACGAATCTCGTGCGAGGACCTATTGTATCTGCTAAGATTATTTATTATTATTATTATTAGGGCCCGAGCATGAATCTCGTGCGAGGACCTATTGTATCTGTAAGGATTATTAGGGCCCGAGCACGAATCTCGTGCGAGGACCTATTGTATCTGTAAGGATTATTTATTAGGGCCCGAGCACGAATCTCGTGCGAGGACCTATTGTATCTGCTAGGATTATTTATTATTAGGGCCCGAGCACGAATCTCGTGCGAGGACCTATTGTATCTGTAAGGATTATTTATTAGGGCCCGAGCACGAATCTCGTGCGAGGACCTATTGTATCTGCTAGGATTATTTATTAGGGCCCGAGCACGAATCTCGTGCGAGGACCTATTGTATCTGCTAGGATTATTAGGGCCCGAGCACGAATCTCGTGCGAGGACCTATTGTATCTGTAAGGATTATTAGGGCCCGAGCACGAATCTCGTGCGAGGACCTATTGGATTATTATTGTTCCATCCCGAAAATCGCATTTTTCACTGCCTGAACAAACCCCAAAACTCGCCAAACTTGGAATATAGATCAGACCTGGCGAAAAATTTTATAATCTATTGTTGTTGTGAATTTTCACCACTAGGTGGCGCTATACTCAAGGAAAGTGCGTTTTGGCTAATAACTCCCGCATAATTTATCACACATTCAAAAACCTTATATCCCCGCCTTCAGTGAATTGTGCTGAATCACCTGATATAGGCCACGCCCACTTCCGCCTAACGTTTTTTTTCGCTAGCTCGCCAAATGTCGCAAACCTACTTTTTCGAACTCCTCCCAGGCATTTTCACCGATGTGCACCAAATTTTGCACACAGCATCTGTGGACCCTCCTGACAAAAAGTCATTAAAAGAATTTTGATATACCAAAGAATACTCGAGTTATTAAATTATAACTTCCTGCAGATTTCGCTCCAGACAGGAAGTGTTGCATATGTCCACGTCGGTGTGTCCGAATGACTTCAAACTCAGGATTCTTCTTCCACATGAGGCCCTAAGGCTCTGTTCAAAATTTGGGATGATGACCACCAGGTGGCGCTGTTTAAATTCAACTATTTTATATCTCAACATCGGTTGGTCGGATTAACACAAAACTTGGTACACTCGTTGCCAATGCCCTCTTGAGGATACCTGACGAATGTGTTGCCGATCTGACACTAGGTGGCGCTCTGGTGGCAGCTTCATCTTAGATTTGGCACTGTGCCAACACCATAACACTTATGGATATGAAACTCATTGGGGTGGTATAGACTGGCCCCTGTAACTCACACACCAAAAATGACCAGCAGGTGGCGCTGTTATCAAGACAAAACCGTTTTTGGCTAATAACTCCCACATAATATGTCGCACAGTTTAAAACCCTATGTCTACATGTTCCCTGAATCCAGATGAATTGTGTGATGTAGGCCACGCCCACTTTCGCGCCAGAATTCCATTCGCAAATTCGCTAAATACCGCTAACCTATTTTTTCGAACTCCTCCTAGGCAATCTTTCCCATTTCCACAAAACTTTGCACACAGCATCTATGGACCCTCCTGACAAAAAGTTATTAAAAGAATTGTGATAGTCCAAAGAACGCCCAAAATATAAAACAACAATTTCCTGCACATTGTGGCCAAACACACAGTCTTGCCTATCTTGATGAAATACAGTCCAATTAACACTAAACTTTTTGTAATTGTGTTGGATGGCCTGATGAGGGTTTGTACAAAATTTGGTGCAAATCAACCAATAGGTGGCGCTTTTATTGCTAAATGATGAAAGAACAGCTAGTTTGAAGGATTTTTAGCTCCTCTTCTGGGTTTATAATGGGTGTGTATTGCGTGAGCTAGAGTGGGTGACATCATCGCTAGAGTGCAGAGCAGCTGCAAAAACTTTAGAAAAAACTCTCTTCCGCTTGATTTGGGTCCCACAGCTTTTACTTCACATAGACAATATATACATAGAAATGTAGGAAATCTTGTTGGCTTTCACATGATCATCTTATTTCAGATGTGCGACTTAAACTTTTGGCTGTGGAAGCCCTAGAGTGACAAGAACTCCAGCAACTCCGCCATAAGCCGCAGTGTTAACTTTGAGCCTAAATCTCTGGAGTGGAGCAGACGGTACCGGTTTTGTCTCTCGCTGTTGTGCCCTCATTTTTCACTCTACAGAAATAAAAAATACATCACATGGTTCAGCAATGTCTCCTGTTACTCACTATATACATATTTTGGCCATAACCATTACACTTTTTTCTAAACCTGCAGGTGTTTGGGAGGTGTTTTCCCATTCATTCTTATTGGGACATTTTCACCTTTGGTTCTGCTACTGCTCCAGCATCTGTGCAGCTACAGAAACTGTTTGGCTGTCAAACTGTTCAGCTTTTTAAGCTCTTTCAGCCTATTACTTTCAGCTTTTCAACCTTTTCAGCTTTTTCAAAAATTCTGCTTTATGTTCAGCTATAGAAACCATTCAACTATCAAAACATTCAGCTTCATGTTCAGCTAGAGAAACCGTTCAACTATCAAAATGTTCAGCTTTTTAAGCTCTTTCAACCTATTACTTTTCAGCCTTTCTTCCTTTTCAGCTTTTGAAAAAATCTGCTTTTTCTGCAAATTCTTCACCCAAAATACGTCTCTGCATCAATACTACGTCGTATCTATAGTGCCACCCACTGGACACAGGAAGTCACTGAAGGTGTCACTGTTGTGTTTTGTGTGACACGAATCCCATTTAGGTAGGACATTTACACAGGCAAGGGGCAAGCACACATCTGGGCGTGCGGCTTCTGACGGCGCCACAGCCCAACGTACGTGGGGGGGCGAGGGCCCGTTCATCACTGCTTGCAGTTTTAATTAGGGCCCGAGCACGAATCTCGTGCGAGGACCTATTGTATTTGCTAGGATTATTTATTATTATTATTCTTTGTCCTTCCCCGAGATCGCATATTTGGCGGCCTGAACATACCCCAAAACTCACCAAACTTGGAATATAGATCAGACCTGGCGAAAATTTTTTTAATGTGTTGTCGTTGTGAATTTTCACCACTAGGTGGCGCTATAATCAAGCAAAGTGCGTTTTGGCTCATAACTCCCACATACTTTGTCGCACATTCAAAAACCTTATATCCACGCGTTCAGTGAATTGTGCTGAATCTTGTGATATAGGCCACGCCCATTTCCGGTTACCTAATTTTTTCGCAAATTAGCAAAATGTCGCAAACGTACTTTTGCTAACTCCTCACCGCCAATTTCTCCGATTTGCACCAAACTTTGCACACGGCATCTGTGGACCCTCCTGACAAAAACCATTTAAAAGAATGTTGATATTCCAAAGAATACTCAAGTTATTAAATGACAACTTCCTGCACATTTCGTACTAAACAGGAAGTGTGGCATATCTCCACATTGGTCTGTCCGAATGACATGAAACTCAGGATACTACTTCCACATGAGCCCCTAAGGCTCTGTGCAAAATTTTGGCTGATGACCACTAGGTGGCACTCTTTAAATTAAAGTAATTTATATCTCAACATCCGTTGGTCGGATTATCATAAAACTTGGTACACTCATTGCCACTGCCCTCCTGACGATAGCTGAAAAAGGGGCTACCGATCTTCCACTAGGTGGCGCTCTGGTGGCAGTTTAATTTTATATTTGGTACTGTGCCCACACCATAACACTTATGGATATGAAATTGATAGGGGTGGTACAGACTGGCCCCTGTAACCCCCACACCAAAAATGACCAGCAGGGGGCGCTAAATGGCTCCATAGCGCCCCCTGGAATATTTCAAACTTTAAGCCCCGCCTCCTACATTCACAAACATGAACAAAATTCGGTACACTTATGTATCATGACCAGATGCACAAAAAACCCTCTTGGACCCATAACCTCAGTCCAACGGGAAGTCTGCCATATTGGTTCAAAGTTGAGATTTCGCCGCCATTGTCACCCATTTCTATGCCTTGTACATTGTTTAACTTCGCCTACAGATTTAACGCCACAGGCTTCACATTCACTATATATCATCTTCAGACCTTGATAATGAAAAGTTGTTAAAAGCTTTCACCTACATTATTTCTAGTGGACGTGGCAGTGTGTTCAACGTCGCGACCCCCCTTATGGCTCTTCCCATTCTGTAGGAACCCATTTCTAAGCCTCGTACATCGTTTAACTTGGCCTACAGATTTAACACCACAGACTTCCCAGTCACTATATATCATCTTCAGACCTTGATAATGAAAAGTTGTAAAAAGCTTTCACCTACGTTATTCCTAGTGGGCGTGGCAGTGTGTTCAACTTCGCGACCCCCCTTATGGTTGTTCCCATTCTGTAGGAACCCATTTCTATGCCTCGTACATTGTTTAACGTGGCCTACAGATTTAACACCACAGACCTCCCAGTCACCAAGTATCATCCTCATGCCTTGATGATGAAGAGTTGTGAAAAGCTTTTGCCTACGTTATTCCTAGTGGGCGTGGCAGTGCGTTCAACTTCGCGACCCCCCTTATGGCTTTTTCCATTTTGTAGGTACCCATTCCTATGCCTCATGCTTTACTTAACTCGTCCTACAGATTTAACGCCACAGACTTCACACTCACTATATATCATCTTCAGACCTTGATAATGAAAAGTTGTAAAAAGCTTTCACCTACATTATTTCTAGTGGACGTGGCAGTGTGTTCAACTTCGCGACCCCCCTTATGGCTGTTCCCATTTTGTAGGAACCCATGTCTAAGCCTCGTACATTGTTTAACTTGGCCTACAGATTTAACACCACAGACTTCACAGTCACCAAGTATCATCCTCATGCCTTGATGATGAAAAGTTGTGAAAAACTTTTGCCAACGTTATTCCTGGTGGGTGTGGCAGTGTGTTCAACTTCGATGACCCCCTTATGGCTGTTCCCATTCTGTAGGAATCCTTTTCTAAGCCTCGTACATTAACTAACTCATCCTACAGATTTAACACCACAGACTTCACATTCACTCAGTAGCATCCTCATACCTTCAACAGCCTGTGTTGTGCTTGGTGGGCATGGCGGTGCGGTCAATTTAAATCCTTCGCCATCAAGCAGGAAGTCCTCACAACTTCAACATACAATTGTTGATCTGCATCAAATTGCTAACACATGTAGAGGGGCTGGCCATGAATATGTCTATGCATCAATACTGCGTCATATCTATAGCGCCACCCACTGGACACAGGAAGTCACTGAAGGTGTCACTGTTGTGTTTTGTGTGACACGAATCCCATTTAGGTAGGACATTTACACAGGCAAGGGGCAAGCACAAATCTGGGCGCACAGGCCTCCGACAGCGCCACAGCCTAATGTACGTGGGGGGGCGAGGGCCCGTTCATCACTGCTTGCAGTTTTAATTTATTATTATTATTTTTTTATTTTTTTTTTTTCCTTCCCCGAGATCGCATATTTGGCGGCCTGAACATACCCCAAAACTCACCAAACTTGGAATATAGATCACACCTGGCGAAAAATTTTTTAATCTGTTGTCGTTGTGAATTTTCACCACTAGGTGGCGCTATAATCAAGCAAAGTGCGTTTTGGCTCATAACTCCCACATACTTTGTCGCACATTCAAAAACCTTATATCCACGCGTTCAGTGAATTGTGCTGAATCTCGTGATATAGGCCACGCCCATTTCCGGTTACCTAATTTTTCGCAAATTAGCAAAATGTCGCAAACGTACTTTTGCTAACTCCTCACTGCCAATTTCTCCGATTTGCACCAAACTTTGCACACGGCATCTGTGGACCCTCCTGACAAAAACCATTTAAAAGAATGTTGATATTCCAAAGAATACTCAAGTTATTAAATGACAACTTCCTGCACATTTCGTACTAAACAGGAAGTGTGGCATATCTCCACATTGGTTTGTCCCAATGACATTAAACTCAGGATCCTACTTCCCTATGAGGCCCTAAGGCTCTGTGCAAAATTTGGGATGATGACCACCAGGTGGCGCTCTTTAAATTAAAGTAATTTATATCTCAACATCCGTTGGTCGGATTATCATAAAATTTGGTACACTCATTGCCACTGCCCTCCTCACAATAGCTGAAAAAGGGGTTACCGATCTGCCACTTGGTGGCGCTCTGGTGGCAGTTTAATTTTATATTTGGTACTGTGCCCACACCATAACACTTATGGATATGAAATTGATAGGGGTGGTATAGACTGGCCCCTGTAACCCACACACCAAAAATGACCACCAGGGGGCGCTAAATGGCTCCACAACGCCCCCTGGAATATTTCAAACTTCAAGCCCCGCCTCCTACATGCACGTACATGAACAGAATTCGGTACGCTTATGTATCATGACCAGACGCACAAAAAACCCTCTTGGACCCATAACCTCAGTCCAACGGGAAGTCTGCCATATTGGTTCAAAGTTGAGATTTCGCCGCCATTGTCACCCATTTCTATGCCTCGTACATTATTTAACTTGGCCTACAGATTTAACGCCACAGGCTTCACATTCACTATATATCATCTTCAGACCTTGATAATGAAAACTTGTTAAAAGCTTTCACCTACGTTATTTCTAGTGGGCGTGGCAGTGTGTTCAACTTCGCGACCCCCCTTATGGCTGTTCCCATTCTGTAGGAATCCTTTTCTAAGCCTCGTACATTAACTAACTCCTCCTACAGATTTTACACCACAGACTTCACATTCGCTCAGTAGCATCCTCATACCTTGATGATGAAAAGTTGTGCTCAGCTTTTGCCTACGTCATTCCTGGTGGGCGTGGTGATAAGGTTTATTTCAATGACCCCCTTATGGCTTTTCCCATTCTGTACGGACCCAAGTTCTTTGGCTTGTAGTTTAACTATCTTTTCCTACAGATTTAAAACCACAGACTTCACATTCACTCAGTAGCATCCTCATACCTTCAAAAGCCTGTGTTGTATCTGGTGGGCATGGCCGTGCAGTCAGTTGTGATCCTTCGCCATCAAGCAGGAAGTCCTTATAACTTCAACATACAATTGCCGATCTTCACCAAATTGCTCACACATGTAGAGGGGCTCACCCTGAATACGTCTCTGCATCAATACTGCGTCATATCTATAGCGCCACGCACTGGACAAAGGAAGTCAATGAAGATGTCACTGTTGTGTTTTCAGTGACACGGATCCCATTTAGGTAGGAACCTTTCCACAGGCAACGGGCAAGCACACAACTGGGCGCGGCCTCCGACGGCGCCATAGCCCAACGTACGTGGGGGGGCGAGGGCCCGTTCATCACTGCTTGCAGTTTTAATTATTATTCTTTTTCCTTCCACGAGATTGCATTTTTGGCGGCCTGAACATACCCCAAAACTCGGAACATACGTCACATGTGCGCGCCCACATCAGGATTCAAAATGATTGGGGGTGGGTGTGGCCAGGGGACTCCATAGCGCCACCTAACGTCGTTTTGTCCCCGCAAACTTTTTCTCGGATCGTCTTGAAATTTGCAGGAGTCATGGGTTTCAAGGATTTAGGCTGGAATTATTTTTTTCAGAATTTTTCCCACAACAGGAAGTCGGCCATCTTCAATGGCATGCGGCAAAATTCGTTTTTTCCGACGCATTTTTCGGCACTTTAGGATGTTCGCAGACTCACCAAACTTGGCCCTTAGCTTCTTACACATGAGAACGTTAATTTGATACCACATCTGCCACCATGCGTGGCACGACAGCTCAGCAGCGCCGCCTAACGCCCCCCTTATGGCTTTTCCCATTCATTTTTTGTCATGTTTTCGCCTCGTACTTTATGTAACTTGTCCTACAAATTTAATGCCACAGACTTCACACTCACTACATATCATCTTCAGACCTTGATGATGACACCTTGTGAAAAGCTTTCATCTCCGATATACCTGGTGGGCGTGGCAGTGCGATGACCCCTTATGGCTGTTCCCATTCTGTAGGAATCCATTTCTAAGCCTCGTACTTTAACTAACTCGTCCTACAGATTTTACGCCACAGACTTCACATTCGCTCAGTAGCATCCTCACACCTTGATGATGAAAAGTTGTGCTAAGCTTTTGCCTACGTCATTCCTGGTGGGCGTGGTGATACGGTTTATTTCAATGACCCCCTTATGGCATTTCCCATTCTGTACGGACCCAAGTTCTATGGCTTGTAGTTTAACTATCTTTTCCTACAGATTTAACACTACAGAGTTCACATTCACTCAGCAGCATCCTCATGCCTTCTACAGCCTGTGTTGTGCCTGGTGGGCGTGGGCGTGGCCGTGCGGTCAATTTCGATCCTTCATACAAACAACAAACAGGAAGTCCTTTTAACTTCAACATACAAGTTCCCATTTACACCAAATTGCTAATACATGTAGAGGGGCTGGCCCTGAATACGTCTCTGCATCAGTACTGTAGCGCCACCCACTGGACACAGGAAGTCACTGAAGATGTCACTTGTGTTTTCAGTGACACGGATCCCATTTAGGTAGGAACCTTTCCACAGACAACGGACGAACACACATCTGGACACATAGGACTCCGACGGTGCCACAGCCCAACATACGTGGGGGGGCGAGGGCCCGTTCATCGCTGCTTGCAGCTTTAATTATTATTGTTACTTTAATTTGTACTTTGTTGTATTGTTTTGCCTATTTGCTCAATAAATTTTTTTTTTAAAAAGTTATAAAAAAAATATGTGCAAAATGTTCAATTATGCCTCAAATCGCTGATTCAGTTTTCCACATTTTCAGGATACATCTACTCTACTACCCCAACAACCGCACAAAGCTGTGTGGTTATCAGGGTCTAAATTTGCCACCATTGTGGAATACTCTAATACAGTTTCAGGATCAGGGGTCATATTATTCTTGAAAAGTACCACTGGAATAAGAGACGCCAAAAGTTATGGAGTTTTGGACATGACCAAAAGTGATGGCCAAGGGTACCCTCAGCCACCTTGTACTTATCACACAGAGGCGAAAGATCAGGAAAAATTTTGTGCAATCTAGCCTTAGAATAATGTAATCTGTGTTTTACTTTGTATTGTATTAGCCGAAGTCTAGCATTAATTGAGCAGGATTTTATACTTAACAGTGTCTCATCCCAAGTTTCATCATCAATTTAAATGTTTAACTTACCCTCCCATAATTGTTTTATTGAGGAGGTAGATTTAACTAATTTCTATGAAAAAATACCCTCAAAATCTCAACAGCAGTCTGAACAGTGGCTTATCGTCAGGCATTGCTTCAAAGGACCGGATATTTGCCGAACATAATTTCTCAATTGGAGATACCTAAAAAAAAAAATGTGTTTTAGGCAGCGAGAACTTAGATTGTAGTTGTTCAAATGAGGCAAAATATTTTTTTATACAATATATAGATCCTTTATAGTAACTATACCTTTTCGAACTCCAGTCCTTAAAGGCAACGTCTGACAAAAATGGTAGTGAAGCATGGTTTTGCCAGATTGGAATAAGTATGGCTGCGTTTTTCTGATCTGGTTTCAGATTTTCTGAACGTTGGACAAAATAAAATGATCCCTCTTAAAGGAAGAGGGAGGCCTAGGTGCTGCAAAAAGGAGCACAGGAAGTGACAAGATTTTTTTCAATGGTCAGTCGGGGGTAAATCAAGCCTGTTTATGTTTTCATCTCCAAACTGCCAGTAAACCATGGTTCGGAGATTTGCTGCCCAGTAGTAGTGCAAAAACCATGATAACCCCAGGCCTCCCTTTTCCCTTGGCTTTTGAAGGTGGCTTTACGTTATTCTGTGTGCTTAATATCCACAAATGATGGGTAGGATGATAGAATCAAACAAACTGAAATAAGATTTAGGTATAAAAATGGGAATATTTTGAAATAAATCTTTGATTTTAAATCTTGGTAAGGGGACCATTTTAACCACTTTCACCCAGCCACTCAAGATGTTGTGGTGTTGGTCGCCATCTCCTCTATGTTCTCTTTAAGTGAATTCAGCTTTTCCATGAAATTAATTTAAAAAAGACTCTCGGGTTTCTGGATATCATGATACTGAGGTACTTAACTTGATCTTGTTTTGAAATTTGTAGTTTTAAAAATGTTGCCATAATGAACCTAGGGAGCCCCTAAAGAGACATTGGGGAAAAAAAAGAAAAAATTTCTCGTGCTCACAAGTCAGTATCTCGTGCGCATGAGAAACTTTCTCGCGAGCACAAGATACTTTCTCATGAGCACAAGAAACTTTTCTTGTGAGCTGGAGACAGCGCACAGAGCGCACTGAGACGGCGCACAGAGCGCAGTGGAGACAGCGCACACGCACTCTGCCTTCTCCAGTCAGCTCATCTCGATCATCCTCACCACCTGCAAATATGGATTGTATGATTTATGAAAGCCTGTAAATAGTCAGTGACAGCTGTCACAGAATCGTTACATGTCCTCATTGTGAGTCCTAATCATAATGCAGGCAGAGTTCACCGTAACTACACTTCAATTAATAAATAGTGTTCACCTATCACACTTCCATTTTCAAATGATATCCCAGGCTGAGGGATACTACTGATTGTCGCGCATAATTTGGGCACGTGAAGAAAAAAAAAAACATAACATAAACATTTCATGCTCATCTGAGCAGGGATACAGGTTCGTGGATAACTGGCCTTCTTTCTGGGGTCGCCCCCACCTGCTGAAGAAGACGGCCTTCATCCTACTGGAGACAGCCCAGCTGTTTTGTCTAGCAATATAGACAGGTGTTTGAAGCAGGTTTGACACAAGGGATGTAGCACTCGGCAGGTCGCAGGTGACTAGAGAGCCTGCTAGTGATACAGTCAGTGCTGGTATGGAGTCTACTAGCCTAGTTAATATGGTTAGTCAGGGACATAATGCAGAGTACCAGACTGAAAGCTTAGTTTATCACATTGAGACTGCCATCTTCCCTCGCCACTCTTTCATTGACTCATGCTCTAAATGTGTAAATCACAATAATTTGATTTTTGATCTCCACCTCTGACAGTGGGGAAATGTTTCAGCAAGCACCTTACACAGTCTTACATGATAAAATACCAAAGCTAATCACTACAGCATCCCGGCATCCCTACCTGCATAGGCAGCCAAAACTTACTACTACTAAAAGGTACCTTGTTCCAATTCCTAAATCATCTACCTTGAACTCCACAATGAGCTTAAAACCCTCAAATTTGGCTTTATTAATATTATATCACTGTCAACCAAAGCCTTACTGATTAATGATTTGATTACTGAGCATAAGCTGGACATGATTGGCTTATGTGAAACATGGCTGAAACCTAATACTTTTCTGCCATTAAATGAAGCCTCCCCTCCTGTCTATAACTACGCCCATGTTGCTCGGGCCTCTAAACAGGGGGGAGGTGTTGCTCTAATCTACAAATCTATTTTCAGTTTAAGCTCCAACAAGGATATTAAATTTACTTCATTTGAGGCTCTGGTTTTAAAACCATCTTCATCAAGTAGTAACGGCCTTGTCCAGGGAACTGGTTTTTTATCTTGCATGGCGTGATAGTGTACTTAATTACAAGCGTGCTCTTAATGCTGCTAGAACAGCATATTTCTCCGGCCTAATAAACAATAATAAACACAACCCTAGATTTATTTTTGACACTGTAGTTAAACTTACTCAGAAACCAATCTATGAGCTGTGCACCCTTTAATGCAAATGATTTCTTAGATTTCTTTTGCAATAAAATTGATGAGATTAGAACCAAAATTAATTCATCATCTCTGGCTTCCTCATCAAAGTTGATTATAAAACATCCTTCTGGTGATTCTTAGTTAGTCTCAGCCCTTAACACTTTTGAAAAAATCTCCCTTGAGATATTGTCTAAAATTGTTTCATCCTCAAAACCAACTACCTGCATCCTCGACCCCCTTCCGGCAAAACTGTTTAAGGATCTATGGCCAGCACTGGGACCTACAATGGTAAATATTGTTAACATATCACTCATGACCGGTGTTGTCCCCGCTAGTTTTAAGTCTGCTGTGGTTAAGCCTCTACTTAAGAAACCACACCTTGACCCAGGATCTCTAAATAATTATAGACCAGTATCCAAGCTTCCCTTCTTCTCTAAAGTCTTAGAAAGAGTTGTGTCCCAGCAACTTTCAGGCTACCTACTTAATAATAATCTCCTGGAACCTTTTCAATCAGCTTTCAGAGTCATTCCACTGAAACTGCCCTTACTAAAGTGGTAAATTACATTCTACTCACTTTAGACTCAAACTCTACCTCAGTGCTTCTGGTACTGGATCTCAGCGCTGCATTTGATACCCTAGATCATGGCATATTGTCAGACCAACTTGAAAGTCAATTTGGCATCTCTGGCCTGGCTCTAGCTTGGCTAAAATCTTACCTGTCTGAAAGAACACAATGTGTGCCTTACAATAGTACAACATCAATATTACTGATGTGAAGTATGGAGATCCCCAGGGCTCTGTTTTGGGCCCTTTGCTGTTCTTTTTATATATTTCACCTCGAGGCCAAATTATTCGGAGTTATGAAATACATTTCCACTGCGGACGACACTCAGCTGTATGTGCCCATAAAAGCTGATGATAAATCTCAAATCACAAAATTAGAGACCTGCTTGTATGCAGTGAAGAAATGGATGTCAGAAAACTCCCTGCTCCTGCATTAGGATAAAACTGAGATGCTGGTCATTGCCCCCGCTCGACAGAGACACCACTTTGATCAGGTGACCGTAACTCTTGACAACTGTGTTATTTCTCAAAGTTCAACTGTCAAGAATCTAGGTACCCTCTCTTTCGATCAGTTCATCAAAGAAATGACCAAAATCGATTTTTACCACCTGCGCAATATAACTAAAATTAGGTCCTTCCTGTCTATGGCTGATGCAGAGATCCTGATTCATGCCTTTGTTTTGTCTAGGCTGGATTATTGCAATGCCTTATTTTCAGGTCTTCCACGTGAGAGCGCTAAAAGTCTTCAGATGGTTCAAAATGCTGCAGCTAGAGTCTTAACGTACAAGAAAATTTGATCATATTACACCAATCCTAGCCTCACTGCACTGGCTCCCAATACATATAAGATCAGACTTTAAGGTGCTGCTGCTGACATACAAAACTGTACATGGCTTTGCCCAGTCATACATGTCAGATCTCATTATACCATATATTCCAACTCGTGCATTACGCTCTCAAAATTCAGGGCTCCTGATGGTTCCCAGGGTTAAGAAGAAGTGAGCTGGCTGCAGGGCTTTTTCCTATCGGGCCCCCTTCCTCTGGAATAACCTCCCAGCTGACATCAGACAATCTGGCTCTATTGACTCCTTTAAATCTAAACTCAAAACTCACTTCTTTGACTTAGCCTTTAATTAGTCCTTGACTTCAGTTGCTAGCTTCTTCAGTGGGTCGGTCTCAGTCTCAATGAGTTACCTATAGTAGTAGAATTGACATTGTCCTGCCGACGAGAAACAATCTGTTTATTCTGATTAATATTGCATTTCTCTAACTTTTGTTTGTTTTCTGTTCCCACAAGCTGCAAGCTGTGTCACTCTCTCACTCCTCCTCTTTCTCCTCCCCCTCTCTTTTCATTCAGGCTCCCTTCTGATCGACCACGGGCCCCTGGGACCATCTACCTCTCCTGGCTCCTGCTGCCTCACATAATGTCGGATCCGGATCGTCACACCCTGGACCATTGCTCTCCTCTGTTTCACTATCTCCTTATATCTGTATTTCTGTAAATGTTGATGCCTCTTCACTCTTATCTCTCTGTCTATTACAAATATCCTGTGTGGCCTGCCCTCTTCCAGGTCACCGCGGTGGACAGGAGGTCGTGTGGCTCGGGCACCACTTGGCGATGCCTCGTCCTGGTCAGTCGTCTCCTGAATCCACACACTTTACATATATTATAATTTGTATCAGATATTCTTTCAATGCAACTTGTAAACTGTGATTTGTTGTTATTTTCTGTACATGCAACATCTATTGCATGTCTGTCCGTCCTGGGAGAGGGATCCCTCTTCTGTGGCTCTTCCTGAGGTTTCTTCCATCGCCTTTTTGTCAACCTGTTAAAAGGATTTTTTTTCCATCAACATGGCATGTTTTTCCTGTTTGAAGCTAGAAAGGTGGCAGGGTCCAGAAAATATAAGTAAAACAGTATGAAATTGTGTTGTCCTTTAATGTCAGTTTGTTTATTTAGTTTCAGCAGTCTTGACAACGTAGACAGTTTGTTTGTTTATTTAGTTTGTTTCAGCATAAAAAAATCAGTCAATGAAGATCTTTCTCTTCTTTTTTTTTTTTTTTTTTTTTTTTTTTCATTTTCTTTTTATTGAGCATCAACAATATTGTACATAGATAGACATACAGAAGTATCACAATGCTCATATTTATATAACATAATACCCCCCCCCCCCTCCCCCACGAACATGTTGGGACACCAGTCCAGAAAAAACAAAGCAAAACAAAAAGCACATAAATGAGTTCGCCAATACTGAGGCTGTGCACCAAACAAGAAGACAAGGTTTACATGGATTTGATCACAATCACAAATACAAGATGGATGCTAAATGGTCATTAAGTAGGCACAGTTTTAAGTTTACCCAAATGCTTCAACACCGGATCCCAGACAGAGAAGAATTTGTCCCTAGACCCCCTGAGAGTATATTTTATCTTCTCTAATTGTATAAATTGTGTCATGTCACTAAACCACACAGACACTTTGGGTGGATGTTTTGATTTCCAATGTAATAATATTCTTCTACGTGCAAGCAGCGTCGTAAAAGCAATTATGTTTTTATAACTTTTCCTTAATGTTGCATGTCTCCTATCTGTGGTACCAAATATGGCCATAGCTGCGTTGGGTTGAAGATCAATATTCAATGCTTCTGACAACGTTTTAAAGATGGTAGACCAGTAGGTTACCAGGGCTGGACATGACCAAAACATATGTGTTAAATCAGCAGGAGTGTTTCGACACCTGTCGCAGCTTGCATCTGTGTTTGGGTATATTTTAGCCAGTCTTGCTTTGGAGTAGTGAGTGCGATGTAGAATCTTGAATTGTATGATGCTTAATTTGGCACAGGAAGTACTGTCGTTTACCCTTAAGAGAGCGCTCTCCCATATCTCCTCTTCCAAGTCTTCCCCCAGTTCATCCACCCAATCTGCTCTAATCTTTGCCAGTGTCGTGTTTTTAAAAGAGGTTATACAATCACTAATTCTTGAGATAAGTCCTTTAGTCTTGAATGTGGATTTTAACAGATCATCTAAACCAGAAGGTGATGCTATGTATGGAAAGTTGGGATCATGATGTTGAAGGAAGTGGCGGACTTGGAAATATCGAAATAAGCTAGACCGAGGCAGGCCAAATTTGTGCGATAAGTCATCAAAGCTTGCAAAAATAGAGTTTATGTACATATCCTTAAAATTATGAATGCCTCGTCTCTGCCAGAGAATAAATTCAGAGTCTAACCTGGCTGGGGGGAAAAGGTGATTATTGTGTATGGGACTTAGATGGAGAAGGTTTTTAAACCCAAAGTTCCATCTGAATTGAGCCCATATTTTAAGGGTGTTTATGACGATAGGATTGTAAGTGTATTGTGAGAAAGAGAGGGGTAGGCTGGAGGTGACCAGGGCTTTAAGAGAGGAGGAGATGCAAGAAGCAGCTTCAAATTGGCACCAGTCTGCGTCAGGAGTATGGAGCCAATACATGATTTTTTGAACATTTGAGGCCCAATAATAATGACAAATATTTGGGAGAGCTAAGCCACCTTGGTTTTTAGGCCTCTGTAACAGATCTAACCGAATTCTAGGCTTTTTCCCGTCCCATATAAATGAAATTAAAGCCTTATCAATAGATTTAAAGAAAGATTTAGGAAGATAAAGTGGGATACATTGAAACAGGTAAAGAAACTTGGGGAGCACATTCATTTTTATACAATTCACTTTCCCTGCTAAGGACAGATGAAGTGGTTTCCATTTCTTTAGGTCTAATTTGACTTTCTCAAATAGCGGACAGAAGTTTTCTTGGTGAAGGCTTTGCATGTCCCTTGTGATATTAATGCCTAAATATTTAAAGCCATTTTTAGAAATTTTGAACGGTAAAGCACCATCCTGTATTTGAAGAGCCAAATCGTTAACAGGATAACATTCGCTTTTACTGAAGTTCAGTTTGTACCCAGAAAAAGCGCCAAAACTCCTCAGGGCGTGGATAATATGGGGAGCACATGAAACAGGGTCAGATATATACATTAACAAATCATCTGCGTAAAGAGATACTCTGTGCTCTCTCCCCCCCCTATGAATCCCACCAATTGATGGTAATGTTTTAAGTGTAATAGACAAGGGCTCTATGGCCAAGGCGAATAACAGTGGACTGATTGGGCAGCCCTGACGGGTGCCCCTTGACAACTGAAAATATTGTGAACGTTTACCATTCGTGGTTACAGAGGCTTTGGGTGAGGTATACAAAAGTTTAATCCATGAAATAAAATTAGGGCCATATCCGAATTTCTTTAAACAAGCGAATAAATATCCCCATTCCACCCTATCAAATGCTTTCTCTGCGTCCAGCGCGATAACCACCTCAGGCACCGCGCCGGACGCAGGAGAGTGGATAACATTTAGGAGTCGACGGATATTTGTAAAAGAATGACGGCCTAAAATAAAACCAGTTTGGTCAGCAGATATCACGTCGTACATTGTGGTTTCTAGGCGTAGGGCTAGGGCTTTGGCCAAGATCTTCACGTCACAATTTAGGAGGGAGATGGGACGATACGAGCCACATTCTTTGCTGTCTTTACCTGGTTTCAACAAGAGGGTAATTGATGCTTCAGTCAATGTCTGTGGGAGTGATCCATGGAACAGAGAGTCATTAAACATGTCAAGTAAAATTGTTATTAGTTTGTCAGAGAACTTTTTATAGAACTCTATGGGATACCCATCAGGGCCCGGTGTCTTGCCATTTTGCATTGCCTTTATTGCTGTATTGATTTCTATACGATTTAGCGGAAGCTCAGTTTCAGTCCTATGAACTGTTGTTACAGAAGGAGCCTGGAGGTTATTAAAGAAATGTTCCATGTCAGAGCAGTCCTTTGTCATCTCTGATGTATACAGATTCGAATAAAAAGTGGTGAATGTCTCTTTAATTTCTTCTGGGTCAATAGTTAGTTCACCATCATCTTTTCGTATTTGTGGGATTTGTTGAGAGGCTGAGCGGCATTTAAGTTGGTGTGCTAATAAACGCCCGGCTTTGTCGCCATGCTCATAGATATACCCCCGTGATTTTAATAGGAGACGTTCTGTTTTTTCAGTTGATAATAAATTATATTGTGTTTGGAGGTCCAGCTTCCTTTTGTAGAGCTCAGGGGAAGGAGAAACAGAGTACTGAGCATCCACCATAGATATAGCTTTAATTAGCTCCTCTTGTTTAATTCTTTTAATTTTATTTACCCTAGCCGAATACGATATAATTTCACCCCTGATTACAGCCTTTAGTGTTTCCCACAGGAGAGAAGGGGAAATGTCATCTTTTTTGTTGGAATTTATAAAGTCATCAATTTTTTGTGATATCATTTCACAAAAGCTCTCATCTGCTAGGAGATTTCTGTCTAATTTCCAGGAGGGGTGTTCTAATTGGTAAAGAGGAAAAGCAAGATCCAGAAGTAAAGGGGCATGATCTGACTCTGTGATAGATGAATATTCAACTTTTTTGACAAAGGAGAGAAGGTTCTGGTCAATAAAAAAATAGTCTATTCTACTATATGAGTGGTGTACATTAGAAAAAAAAGAGAAGGACTTACTCTGTGGAAATAAAAACCGCCAGGGGTCAACACTTCCGATCTGATCCATAAAAACAGATAAAAGCTTGGCTTTTTTGGAAAGATTTGTAGATTTAGGATTGGAGCGGTCAAGTGCCGGATTCATCACGCAGTTTAAATCTCCACCAAAAATCAATTGTTGTGAAGTCAGATCTGGAATTAATGACATAACTTTGGTAATAAACTTATCATCATCCCAATTTGGGGCATATATATTTACCAGAACCACAGGTTTGTGGTAGAGGAGCCCGGAAACCATCACGAATCGTCCTTGCGGATCTGAGATAACAGTGGTTGCATTAAACTGAATTTTTTTATGAATCAATATGGCTGTTCCACATGTTTTAGAGTTAAGATTGGAGTGGAACATATTCCCCACCCATCCTTTTTTAAGTCTGACTTGATCTTTTACCAGCAAATGAGTTTCCTGGAGAAACGCAACATCACACTTTAAGTACTTGAGATGATTAAATATCCTGGCTCTTTTGACAGGCCCGTTTAAACCCTTCACATTCCAACTAATAAATCGCATAGCAGTCATCCTCGCATCAATACCATTCACCATGTTTAGCTAAAGAGAATAGAACGAAAAGGGAGAAGTGAGTAATAAAAGGGTAAAGCAATGTTCATATTAAAGTGCACAGTCTGGTTCATTTCTACTCTTATGTGAATAAAGGCGAGTATATGTTGCCAAAGAAAAAAAAAAGAAAAAAAAAGAAAAATGGTGGTGTCCCTTTCCCTAACCTTGTCAAAAAACAAAAACAAAACTAGAACTAAGCCTATACTTGTCGCTCTCTCTGAGGCAAGCTGCAGGCTAAACACTATTTCAAAGAACTTCCGGTAGCACGTTTTCTCAACACTTCTGCCCAGGAAGGCTCCCAGTTCCTGTGATAAGGTATATTAAAACCTCTTAATACCGAGATAAAAAAAATAAATAAATAAATAAAAAAAAAGAGATGGTTGAGCAGCACTATTACTATCAAACAAGTAGATACACACATATGAGAACATAACCTCAATATTCAAAGGCAACAAATTAGGAAAAATGTAAGATATAGCTCAGCATAATATTGATTAGTCCAGCAATAACATTATTGAATGTCCATACCTCGGGTCCGCGGACCGCAGGTTGATTTCTTATGCTGAAAAGGTGAACTTACACATCGTCGGGCTCAGATGATTAATCATCGCCAGGCTGTACAGTTCAAACCGCGGGTCCTCCTATTCTTTGCCGGACCTCCGGTCGAAAAACTTCTGGGCTTCATCAGGCGAGTCGAAAGTGAACACATCGTCTCCGTCCATCACTCGCAGCCGGGCCGGGTAGAGCAGGCGGAACCTGATGTTCTTCTGATACAAGGCTTGCTTGATGCCGTTAAACTCGGCTCTCTTTTTGGCGAGTGTTGTGCTGACATCCTGGTAGACCCTTATAGTGGCACCTTGATATTTGAGCTCGTGATTCCTGGCCCAGCGCAGTGCAGCTTCTTTCTGCTGGAATCTAGAGAAGCAGACCAGGAACGTGCGGGGGGATGATCTCTGGCTGGCTCTGAAGGTCGGGGTACGGTGAGCTCTCTCCAGTTCAGGCGGTGTGGAAAAAACTTCGGGGCCCATCGTTTCCATCAGAACATCTGACATGAACTTGAGGGGGTCTTTGCCAACTTCACTGCCTTCGGCGATGTTCAATATACGGAGATTAGATCTCCGTGAGCGGTTCTCGAGGTCATCGCACCGGTCCAGCAGCGACTGGTTCTGGCTCTGGAGCGTCTTGATGGTGGACTCCGCTACTGTTAGCCGCTCAAAGTTATCACCTGCTACAGATTCTACGGAGGCAAGACGTTTCTGGAATGAGGTCACTGTTGTCTGTAGCGAGTCCAGTGAATCTTGAATTGGTCTAATGGCCTCTTGAATCAGGGTGGAAACGTCCTCCTTGAGTGAGGTTCTCTGTATAGCAAATTGAGCAGACAGTTGGTCCATAGCCACCACGGCAGCTGCAGGTTGTTCGAGTGTAGCAGGAGCTTTTGCTGTTGTCGGAGTATTGCTAGCTGCAAAAGTTGCTAGCTTGCCTGCAGCACGTGTGGCCGGAGTTTGCACGTTCACTGATTTCGCGTGTTTAGACATGCTCATGTCCACGGAATTAGTTAAACTGACTTTAACAGATAAAATTATGTCGAAATCCGTACAGAAAACTCGTTATAAAAGGAGATTAAGAAAAGGTGAACCGGGAGCCCTCGCATGCACGTCCTCTCCCTACATGTCACAACCGGAAGTCCCAAGATCTTTCTCTTCTGATTAAAATTTCTCCCTCAAGACTACACAGTGCACCTTTTAATTTCTACATCTTTCTTCAACATCTAATTTCTTTGTAGGCTTTCATTCATATGATGTATTGACCTTGATGAGACCAAGTAAGAGACACCATTCTGAGTCACAACTGTATCATTCAGCAGCGAGAGTTGGATGAGGACTATTGATGGTGTGGCAACAGCATTGTTTGATATTCATGACATTTGTGTATGCATTTCTACACATGCACACACAGTATTCTGATATTTGTATTCCTGGCAATGGGATCACTGAGGGTATTGTGCAGTCACCGTTGTCTACTGAGCCCACAGGACTCTCAGAGCAGGATTTGGTAAAGGTGTTGTGAGCAGTGGTGTGCAAAAAGTACCCAAATATAGAGGATAGGTCATGCAGTAACACAATTATTATAATCTAGACAGGAGAGAGACACGCTATATATTTAGTTGACATGTACACACAAAGTGCTTTGCCAATCACTCTCCGATAGATTGCAAGTTGGGAGCATGAAGAATAAAGAGAGGATGTCAACAAAAATCCCAAGTGGATGTCTCACCCCTGAGGGCACACTGCCCTGCGGCTACAGAGAGAGAGAGAGACCCTCACACTGCTGTGTGAATAGAGTAACTCTACACCAACAAGCAGTGCTACTCTTCAACAAAATATCTGCTACCTAAAGCTCTGAGTACATGTACATCCTTGCTATTTTTTGATGCAATTAACATTGAAAAGAAATTAATGGAAAGAACGAATGTTGAATTTGGAAAAGACATAGGCAGTAAGGATTCTACACAGCAGCTGACAACAGAGAGCTGGACCTAAATAAACTAAACTAAATTTCAGGTGAGCTGTGGTTCTATACTGATCACCTGATGGCTGAATTATAAACAATTCTTAAAGTATACCGGATTATACCGCCATTATACCAGGGTGGGACAAATACCACCAATGTTTTTTATATTAGTTTAGACCCCTTGAGGCGCTATATTAGTGCATCATCATCAAATCCAGTCCACTTGGTCATTGAGAAAATGCCCAAATCGATAGCCCATTTTAGTTAGAAAATGCGCTACATTTGCAGCCAGGTAAAGGCTGCAATCTGCTTTCTTGTCTATGTGAAACGGAGGCGTAATATTCCTCCTTTTCAAAAAAGCCGCCACTGGGGTAGGCGTAAACGTGACGTGACGCACGAAGTTGGGCGTGAACAGTGACGAGTGATCTGGTTATTGACGATTCTTTTGGCTGTGATGGTTAGCATCTCCCAGATCTCAGCGACTTTCCAGTTGCTCATCATGACGTCCGCGGATGAAGTGATGAACTGACTGCTGTGATCAGCTGTTTCCTGCTTTTAAAACTCCCAGCTGTGGGTCACACAACAGTGCACGTCATCGACACCTCCGCCCATGTCACGCATTTGTCGGCACATCGACGCCTTGGATTTACATAGCTGCAAAAAGGACAGCCAAATTGGCGGGTTGCTGTCCAGTACAAAAACGCTTAGTGAAATTCAATATCACATTTTCATTGCAGTGCACCCAGGAAGATTATAGCATACACACACATACACACAAGCACGCTGTTATGGTTGTAGTCACTGATGCCTGGATGCCAGGTTTCGAGATTCTGTGTGTAGGATTTAGTGGCATTTAGTGGTGTGATTTCAGGTTGCACCCAACTGAACACCCCCTCTCTCATCCTCCCCTATGGTGGGTGCTAAAAACATGAAAAATGTGAAAGGCTCTCTCTAGAGCCTGTGTCTGGATTGTCTGTTCTGGGCTTCTGTAGAAACATCGTGGTGCAACATGGCGGACTCTGTGGAGGAGGACCCAATCCCTCTGTCAATCACTCTAAGGTAAAGAAAATACAACACTTTTTAGTTCCAGGTGAAATATATACACTGATGAAAACAAAATGATGAATATTATATTGCATTTCTGCTGATAGATCTCCCTAAATCCTACACACTGGACCTTTCATGTTTTAACACTAGAACTGCCAGCATTCTAGAACTACCTCCAACCGCCGGTGACGGTCTCCCAGACCGTCGTATATAACTTTTTTTTGGTCAGAGAATGCAGTTCTTAAAGTGGAAAACCATGTGTTCACACTTCCTCTCCTTCATAGTTTGTCTGCGTGCATGTGTATATGTGTGTGTGTGTGTGTGTGTGTGTGTGTGTGTGTGCTTGAGGGGGGTGGAAGGTGGCTGGGAGAGAGGGAGGCGTCTCTCTAATAATTAATTTATGACTAATCGTTTCTGCCAGATAGAAACCTTTTTTTAAAAAAATTAATTTGAGTGCCCTGAATTAGACAGTCCCATACCAATATAAGAACAATAATACTAACATATACAGAACATTACTAACTAAATTAGCGATGAATATCAAAATGGACACGAAATTGCGGCTACGGCTTTTGAACACAACAGTCAACAATCAGAACATATTTTAACAAAAACATATCAAATCAAATCAAATCAAATCAAATTTTATTTGTATAGCCCAAATTCACAAATCACAGTTTGCCTCAGAGGGCTTTACAATCTGTACAGAGACGACACCCTCTGTCCTTCGACCCTCGATTCGAGTGAGGAAAAACTTGCCCCAAAAAAGGCCCTTTTAACAGGGAAAAAATGCGGAAGAAACCTCAGGGAGAGCCACAGAGGAGGGATCCCTCTCCCAGGACGGACAGACGTGCAATAGATGTTGCATGTACAGAGCAGATCAACGAGATCACAATGTATTCAATTATAAGCGATGGTTGACAGGAGTGAAAGTACACAAAGATGTATTACAGCAATAATGATGAAATGCACATGGAAATGTGATTACTAGTGATAACAGTAGTAATGATCAATGGCAAGGATGGTATGTAGCAATGCAGTACGATAATAGTAGTGGAACGTATGTAACAGAGATGTGACTAATATTAGCGACAGTAGTGGTGGGTGTCAGGCAGGGTCATGGCAGTAGGTGCATCCACGATCAGGCAGGGCCATAGCAGTAGGTGCATCCACGATCAGGCAGGGCCATAGCAGTGGGCGCATCCACGATCAGGCAGGGCCATAGCAGTGGGCGCATCCACGATCCACGACCCGGGCACGGCCAGGATCCAAGGGAGCCTGTAGGACTAGAAAGCACAAGGACTCCGGGGAAGAAGCAAGTCAGTGACATGCAGAGATGGGGCATGTATACAGGCATAATGTATACAGATGGAGAGGAGAGGAGAGGGGAGGAGAGAGAAGCTCAGTGTGTCATTGTCCCCCGGACTAGGCCTATAGCAGCATAACTAAGAGCTCGTCCAGGACAGGCCTGGGCCTGTCCTGGACCAGCCCTAACTATAAGCTCTATCGAAGAGGAAGGTCTTAAGTCTACTCTTAAAGGTAGAGAGGGTGTCCGCCTCCCGGACCAAAACAGGAAGATGGTTCCACAGAAGAGGAGCTTGATAACTGAAGGCTCTGGCTCCCATTCTACTTTTGGAGACTTTAGGAACTACAAGTAATCCTGCGTTCTGGGAGCGTAATGCTCTAGTTGGGTGATAGGGTAATATGAGCTCCTGGAGATATGATGGTGCCTGACCATTAACAGCTTTGTAAGTGAGGAGAAGGATTTTAAACTCTATTCTTGATTTTACAGGGAGCCAGTGCAGAGAGGCCAATACAGGAGTAATATGATCTCTTTTCTTAGTTCCTGTCAGTACACGTGCTGCAGCATTCTGGACCAGCTGGAGACTCTTTAGAGACTTGTTAGGGCAGCCTGATAATAGAGAATTACAATAGTCCAGTCTGGAAGTAACAAATGCATGGACTAGCTTTTCTGCGTCTTTTTGAGACAGGATGGGCCTGATTTTTGCAATGTTACGTAGATGAAAAAATGCAGACCTTGAAATTTGTTTTATGTGGGAGTTGAAGGACATATCTTGATCAAAGATAACTCCCAGATTCCTGACGGTGGTGCTGGAGGCCAAGTTAATGCCATCCAAACTCGCTATATCATTAGATAATGCATCTCTAAGGTGTTTAGGACCAAGTACTATAACTTCGGTTTTATCTGAGTTTAACAGCAGAAAATTGCAGGTCATCCAGGTCTTAATGTCCTTGAGACATGCATGGAGTTTAATAAGCTGATTAGTTTCATTTGGCTTTATTGATAGGTATAACTGTGTATCATCTGCATAACAATGAAAGTTTATGGAGTGTTTCCGAATTATATTTCCTAGAGGGAGCATATATAAGGTGAATAGTATGGGTCCAAGCACGGAGCCTTGAGGAACACCATGACTAACCTTGGTATACAGGGATGACTCATCATTAACATGTACAAACTGAAATCGATCCGATAAATAGGACTTAAACCAGTTTAATGCGGGTCCTTTAATGCCAATTAAGTGTTCCAGTCTCTGTAGTAGAATGTGATGATCAATGGTATCAAATGCAGCACTAAGATCTAGTAAGACCAGGACAGAGACAAGTCCTTTGTCAGAAGCGATTAGGAGGTCATTTGTAACTTTCACCAGTGCCGTCTCTGTGCTATGATGTGCTCTAAAACCTGATTGAAAATCCTCATATAAACTATTTTTATGAAGAAAGTCACATAGCTGGTTGGCGACTGCTTTCTCAAGGATCTTGGAGAGGAAAGGGAGGTTGGATATAGGTCTATAGTTGGCTAAAGTTTCTGGATCAAGATTAGGCTTTTTAAGGAGCGGTCTAATTACAGCTAGTTTAAAGGATTGTGGTACGTATCCTGTTAATAGAGACAGGTTGATCATTTCTAGTAAAGATGTGCTAATTAAAGGTAAAGTTTCTTTCAGCAACCTAGTTGGGATGGGGTCTAGGAGACAAGTTGTTGGTCTAGATGAAGAAACCATCGAAGTTAGTTGGTGGAGGTCAATGGGAGAGTAGCAGTCTAAATATAAGTCAGAATTTAGAACTGTTTCTGAGGTTCCTGTGTTTAAAGATACAATAGTGCCAGTTGAGGGCAAGCGATGATGGATTTTGTCTCTAATAGTTAAAATTTTATCATTGAAGAAGCTCATGAAGTCATTACTACTGAGCGTTGTAGGAATACATGGTTCAGTAGAGCTGTGACTTTCTGTCAGCCTGGCTACAGTGCTGAAAAGAAACCTGGTGTTGTTTTTGTTTTCCTCTATTAATGACGAGTAATAGCTTGCTCTGGCATTGCGGAGGGCCTTCCTATATGTTTTAAGGCTATCTTTCCAGGCTAAGCGGGATTCTTCCAAGTTGGTGGAACGCCATTTCCTTTCAAATTTCCGTGATGTTTGCTTCAATTTGCGGGTATCCGAGTTATACCAGGGTGCTAACCTCCTGTGCTTTATAGGTTTCCTTTTCAGGGGGGCAATAGAGTCCAGTGTTGTTCGCAATGAGCCTGCAGTGCTATCAACAAGATGATCGATTTGTGAGGAACTGAGGTTAGTGGAGGAGTCCTCTATTATATTGAGACATGGCATTGAGTTTAGTGCCAGCGGTATAATTTCCTTAAATTTAGCTACAGCACTATCAGATAGACATCTAGTGAAGGAGTTTTTGCCTAATGGTGTGTAGTCCAGTAATAGAACTTCAAAAGTTATTAAGTGATGGTCTGATATCAGAACGCTTCACGGCTACATTTCCCGCACACGGGGGGCATTAGGCTACATGTTGTATCAACAGATCAATAATATAGCAACATATTAATCAACAAAACCATAATACATCTGAAGCCAGGCTCCGCCAAGCCTGGTTCGACAGAGCACCCTAACAATTGGGGCAAAAACTGTCTACTCTTGCGGTACATTTTCCGCACACTGGTCGCTTGCATCCTTTGCAAGAGACCCTGCTTTTGTTTTGCCGGCAGTTGGTGTTCACTTGGCACTGTCTCTTTTTGGCTGCTTGTGGTACTGGCTCCCCCAGTGTCTTCAGGCTTTGCCTGACGCGCAAGTGGTCAGCACGGAGCTCCTTCGCCAGCTGCAAGATGAAGTCTCGTCTGGGGATGGAGGTGGAGGTGCACTGTTTGAACAGGACGTGCATTTATTGCTGCCATATCCAGGATGTTGCAGAATACGGCGACTGGCCATCTTCGTGTTGCAGCTTTCACTGAGTAGAGCGCGCCATTTGGTCAAGCGTGTCTACCCCGGTCTATAACAGAAATTAGTGCAATTAACATTTGTAATGACAATGACAGCCTAGTGATTCACAGGAATGAAACACTTAAACGCCTGGTCTGTTTCTATTTTCTGCAAGTTTCTTGTGAATAAAGAAAAATGATAGAAAGAATGAATGATAGTACATGGATTTAATTAATCCAGCCCTTCCTCCTATTCGTTTCTGTCTTTGGTTTATTTTCTTTCAAAAAATATATTTTGCACTTCACTGGAAATGCAACGTTCCTGTTTTAGTTTTCAGCACTTATTTGAACAAGTAAATTGAAATGAAATAAAATAAAAATAAATAATGATCATATCTACCTTGGTCACATTGAAGCATGTGACCGTATCGGGCTTCCTCTTCAGGTCACTCCTGATGGCCACGGTCTGGTGCATTGTACTGAGTGCAACGCTTTTTCGTTTTTTGCCCTGGTAAATGGTGAGGGTAGTGCGCTCATGCTTCAGGACCTTTGTGGAGAACAGCTCCCCTCTCTGCTGCGTTACTGATGGAGGCAGCTCTCTTCTCGCCTTGCTGATTGTTCCGACCAGGCTGGTGTTCTTTTTCAACAGGTGTTTTGCGAGGGAAAGGGATGTAAAAAAGTTATCCGTGGTGACATTTCTTCCCTTCCCTACGTATGGCTCCACCAGCCTCAAGACCACACTCTCTCCCAGACCCTGATGTGCTGGTCTTGTGTCACCTCTGCCGAGGTATGGGAAGCCGTTAATTAAATATTTGGTCTCCACATCCGCGGCCAACCAGAATTTTATTCCGAATTTATCTGACTTGTTGGACATATATTGAGTGAAACGACACCTGGCTTTAGTCGGGAACAGCTGTTTGTCCACCGTTATGTTGGCTCCTGGCTTGTAACAAGCTACACAGTTCTCCATAAACCCATCCCACACATGAGATATAAGTGCGAACTTGTCTGTGGAGAGACGGGTGCGCCTGCTCTCCTTCCTATCAAATCGCAGGAAGCGCAGTATCTCCCTGAACCGGTTGCGGGGCATCGTTTCTTTGAAGAAAGGAAGCCCCCATTCTTCTGACCAAAAACTTTCCAGATTGATGATTTTATTGTATGCCCCTCTAACATACAAGAGGGCAATAAATGCCATCATCTCTGCCATGGAGACGTCCCACTCCGTATTTTCTTGTACACGATGAGCCTCTTCCACGGTGCAGTCGCGGATATGCTGCAACATTTTTGTATCCACCAAGCACAAGAAAGCGCTCACAGCATTATCAGTGTTGCGCTTTGCGTGTGCTGTAGGGCCTGCAGACTCAGACAGCACATTTTGGGACGGCTGTCTCCCCGCAGACTTGCCTGGCTGAACGGGAGTCCAGATAGTCCCATCTTTCCCCAGTTCACACGAGACTGCAAAACGCACACACACACACACACACACACACACACATTCATATTCATATTCATATACCAGGCTAGTCTCTCTCTCTAAACAAAATAGTCCGTCACTTTTTCATTTGATTGCCAAGTGAAAATAGAAAGAAGGAATGATAGCTTTGTCACTTTTAATTTTTTTTTATTTTTGATTGCTAATTGACAATAGAAAGAACGAATGATACATGGATTCTTTATAATTTGCGTCATTGTGTTTGGCGTTATGATAATAGTCATAGATATTTATTAACAATGATTCTACCTGTAGGCCTAGGTGATGTGGGGCCCACCCTGCGCGAAGCCCGCGAAATATTGTAGCAACTCCTAATATGGCCATCATTGCTTTTGGCCTGGTGCCAGCTGTGATCTACGACAGCGGTCTGTGGGACCACTGTTGGCGGTCCGAGATAGAAGTGCTCAGATATCCAGTGTGTTTCATTTTAAAGAAAACACAAAACACACACATTTAGGAAAAGTCATGGACTGGGAGACCTGTAGATTTTATTCAAATAAAGTTATTCATATTATAAAACCACAAACGGTCTCTCAGACCGTCTTGGCAGTTCTAGTGTTAATGAAAATCAAAAAAAAAATTCATAGTTACTTTTTGTGTCATTTTGGGTTTGGTTTATACCTTGTAAAAAAAGGCAGTGAATATTGTTTCACTGTTATTGACTATGAAAATATATATAGTCCTGATTCAAGTTAGTAAAATCAAACATCAACATATAATGGTAATTAGAACAACAGGTAGCAACTGGAGAAGACAAACTATCAGAATCATTTAACACCAAACATGTAATTTGCAACATCATCTAGTCCAGACTCTCCAACTTGGTCATATGTGGTCAGACTCATATTTAAAATTTAATTTAAAAACTCAATTAAATTTCTAGTGTGCTATAATCTGTTTGCACATGAGTACTACTTTGGATGCAACTCTCACAAAAGGTTCTGTGTGCTGAACATTGTTTTCACAAGCATCTATAGAAAATAACATGCCATTCATATACAGTGGGCCTCAACCATCAGATAACAACATAAAAACTTCTTGGCATGGAAATTATTTTGAATGTATGTAATTACAAGCATTTTAATTTTTTCAGTATCTGTCAATGTTTAACACTAATGGGATAAACAAGTCATAATATGTTTTATGATGGAAATTGACTACCAAAATCTAAATGATAAAACAGAAATATTGTATCCTTGCACCCACACACTGAATTTTGACCAACTTGTCAATCCACACTGAATCAGACACTTAAACTGTCTAAAGCGTGAAAAGAAGACTATCAAAGTGTTGAGTGGAAACTTGGCTACACTCTCTGTTAGTGATCTCAGTCTCTGTCTGTCCAACCCCACACCACTCTCTCTGTCATGTTTACACCATCCAAACTCTTGGCCTCAACATCCTTCCAACCTTGCCAATAGTGTCCTGTTAAAGAAGTCCATCAAAATGCCAGCCTGGCCCCACCCCTTGGCCCGCCTCTTTTTTCCTCCATTAGCTGCAAACAAACCCCTGGCGGCTCCACGGGACCAGACAGCCCGCCTCGGGCCCTGGCTCCGGCTATCGATTGGTTCTTATGGTAATGGGCGTCCGTCTCCTTATTGTCTAATTGGCTTAGTGATGGGATTGATCCTCAGATTGTTCGCTAAGTTTATTTGCTGCGGCCACCATCGAGACCAGCAAGTGGACTGCACTACATGTCCGGAGCAGCTGGGAGCTGTGCAAGACATTCACTATAATGGTCCTGTAATTGATCAACTGCAGTGGATGGTGGGTGGGGCTGAATGCATTAGTGCTAGAGGATGTTAAGAGAATGTTGATTAAGGTTCATTATGGCCATCATTATGTGATAATCGATTGAGGTGCACGTGTTGTACATGGCCTCATGAGTTCTTTTTGGAACAAAGCTTTTATCTGACATCTTGTTTGCAGGATTGCTGATCTCCAGTCAGTGTTCTTTCCATCTGTCAAGTTGTAATGAAAGATGCTATAGACGAGGACTAGGTAATGATCCCAGATATGTTCCATTATGCCAAGAAGGTTGAAAAAATATCTATATATCTGGGGCAAGACATCAAACCTCCTAAATGAATAAACATCAATGCTCAAAATCTTGCACCCAGAGGGAATTTTATCCTACTACTTATCTCAACTCTGCTAAGGAAACATCTATTTATAGTCTGGTATAAACAGGTATCTTCTCTTCTGAGTAACAAACACAACTTCACTTTTTTCTAATCTATTTATATAAATATTAAAGCAATACGATTGTGTACACATGATATTTTATCTTATCTCGAGCCAGAATAGTGAGCTGAACAGGCTGCCGGTGGCCTGCAGCCTCTGAGTCCTCTCCCAGTAGTAATAACATATACTTAATTCCATATCTGAGTCTCACCTTGCAACTCCCACATGCCTCTTATTGTTCCTCTCTCCACTTAGAGAGTGTGCAGGGAGAGAGTGAGTTAGACACATAGTAGGAGAGAGAGGGTTAGGAACACACAGACATGCACATGAATCCACACTACTGCCAATATCCTCAGTACAACACATGCAGTCATTGATTAACACAGGATTAACACCTCTGAGCGCACACACATACACACACATAGAGAATCACACATTCACACAACACTCATCATCACACATGTACACTTGCCGGCAGCTTGTAAAGCCCTCCACTGCCACCACTATGTGTTATCTTCCTCCCATATGTGTACCTCAGGGCCCTCCCCAGTCTCTGTAATAGACTGTCTCACACACTACCACATAGTCGGTGCTGTGCTGAAGGGACTGAGGGAGGGGGTGTGGAGTGGGTTGAGGCCACCTATTTCCATGCCCGTCACTCTCCCACAAAACAATTAAAAATCCTACCCCACCCTACCCTGCTGCAGTGGCCCACAGTGACTGTGATAGACATACAGTGGCAGCTTCATGTGTGTGTTTGTGAATATGCATGAAGCCTCATCCAGTTGATACCAGCTATTGTGTGTTTGCGTGAGCCTGCATTCCGTGCCATTAGCTTTCTCCTCCATCAGCCTCATTATGAGTCATGAGCCAGCAACGTGGTGTGAAACTTGTACTGAATAAGCTTCATTCATATTCAGGTGATCGCGCACGTCTACAGTATGATCCCTTTTTGTCAGTGACCAGATGGCAGCCATGTCGAGAAGAGTTCAACGTCCCTGACCACATTAACCCGCTGCTCTCCTGTGTAGATGACAGGCCCGGATGGAGAAAATAGACAGGCAACACAGTGCATGTCAATTTGCCATCAATCCCATCTGAAATGTTACGCCTGGAGGGTGAAGATTTCCATGTGTGGGAGAAGATGAGGAGTGAGGAAAAGGGCAAAAGAAGGAGTTTGCTATGTGGTGATGAAGGGAAAGAGAATTAAGAGAGGTGGTATAGCGAGGGACAGAACATTGCTGCACAGTGATATGTCGTCAAAGAGGAAAAAAGGTTAATCCATTTAAGGTGCCATATATGATCCTATAAGCTGCACAGCAATGATGCTATCTCCAGAATACAGCATATATGCTCTACACAGCATTGTAATTATTGGGGGGCCTTTAAGTGTCCCCAGTCGTAATGAGTCGCAAATTGACAATATGTAGGTCACAGCTGAGGTCAGCACATACAACATGAGATCGGGACAATTAGACAATTGAATTAAAAGCCCTGCAATGGCCATTGATTAGGTGTACATATTTAATATGGATGAGGAGGGATGATGAGTGTTTAAGGATAAGTTCACTCAAAAATAACCCAAATTGATTTGAAAAGATGTCGAGACGCAGTTGAGCTTGTGCATTTTTCATCTACGTAACATTGCAAAAATCAGGCCCATCCTGTCTCAAAAAGACGCAGAAAAGCTAGTCCATGCATTTGTGACTTCCAGGCTGGACTATTGTAATTCTCTATTATCAGGCTGCTCTAACAAGTCTCTAAAGAGTCTCCAGCTGGTCCAGAATGCTGCAGCATGTGTACTGACAGGAACTAAGAAAAGAGATCATATTACTCCTGTATTGGCCTCTCTGCACTGGCTCCCTGTAAAATCAAGAATAGAGTTTAAAATCCTTCTCCTCACTTACAAAGCTGTTAATGGTCAGGCACCATCATATCTCCAGGAGCTCATACTACCCTATCACCCAACTAGAGCATTACGCTCCCAGAACGCAGGATTACTTGTAGTTCCTAAAGTCTCCAAAAGCAGAATGGGAGCCAGAGCCTTCAGTTATCAAGCTCCTCTTCTGTGGAACCATCTTCCTGTTTTGGTCCGGGAGGTGGACACCCTCTCTACCTTTAAGAGTAGACTTAAGACCTTCCTTTTTGATATAGCTTATAGTTAGGGCTGGCCCAGGCCTGTCTTGGACCAGCTCTTAGTTATGATGCTATAGGCCCAGTCCGGGGGACAAATGATACACTGAGCTTCTCTCTCCTCCTCTCCTCTCCATCTGTATACATTATGCCTGTATACATGCCCCATCTCTGCATGTCACTGACTTCACTTCTTCCCCGGAGTCCTTGTGCTTTCTAGTCCTACAGGCTCTCATGGATCCTGGCCGCGCCCGGGTCGTGGATCGTGGATGCGCCTACTGCCATGGCCCTGCCTGACACCCACCACTACTGTTGCTAATATTAGTCACATCTCTGTTACATACGTTTCACTACTATTATTGTAATGCATTACTACATACTATCCTTACCGTTAACCACTACTACTGTTATTACTAGTAGTCACATTTCCATTATGTGCATTTCATTATTATTGCTGTAATACCTCTTTATGTACTTTCATTCCTGTCAACCATCTATTATAATTGTATACATTGTGATCTCGTTGATCTGCTCTGTACATGCGACATCTATTGCACGTCTGTCCGTCCTGGGAGAGGGATCCCTCCTCTGTGGCGCTTCCTGAGGTTTCTTCCGCATTTTTTCCCTGTTAAAAGGGTTTTTTTGGGGGCAAGTTTTTCCTCACTCGAATCGAGGGTCGAAGGACAGAGGGTGTCCCCTCTGTACAGATTGTAAAGCCCTCTGAGGCAAACTGTGATTTGTGAATTTGGGCTATACAAATAAAATTTGATTTGATTTGATTTGATTTGATTTGCATCCACTTTTCCACGATTTTAGCTTAACAGCTACAGTGTAAATTATGTCTTTTCAAATCAAATTTGGAATCTCAGGGCTTCCTGTGACTTGCATTATGCCGGAGCAAGCTGTATGGAGCAATTTTTGGTGATTTTTCATTTATTTTGGTGATTTTTAATTTTATGTTTTAAATAGGGATGTCAATATAATATGTTAATTATGGTTAATTAATTCTACAATTTAAATAGCTGCTGGAAAGTCTCTGGGCAAGAGATAGCAGACATGCTGAATGTCTGAAGGGTAGGCTGCCCCTCAATTAGCAGCCCGGTGGCAAATGCTAGCTTGCCAAAACCAAGTCGTTATAGCTTGGTTTGCCCAGGGTCCTCCCTGCTGACACACTGCCTGTCCACTCTCTCTAGCCCTCAGACACAGCTGTGAGCCAAATGGGTTGGTGTGTTTAAAGGGGAAAGTCAGTCAGCAATCAGCTCACCACCGGCAGCAATGCAGACACGCCAGCGTACATGCATAAATGATTACTACGGCGTAGGTTATGGCATTGTCTCTGTGTAGAGTTACGTACCACCATAAATCAGCCTTTACTATAACAGCAAAAGTCAAGCTTGGTGGATGACATAAAAGTCCCAGATTCTACTGTAGTCCATTCCATTTGAGTGACAGCTAAAACTTTTTTCTTTTAAGCACAAAATTAAGTTGTCAAAAATGATAAAACATTGTCGGGATGTTAGATCATAAAAATACCAAAAACAACACCAAAAAACTTCCCCTGACTTTACATCAACAGGAGGGCGAGAAGATAAAGTGTGAATTTTCATCTTTAGGTGTACTTACCCTTTAATCATGACTGGCAGTGTGCCCCAGTGTATGTAAGAGCTTGGTAAGGAGAGTTCATGACCATGAATGTGTGAGTAAGCTAGCCAAGACCGCAATTACAGATAGCAACAGGAGTAGCAGCAGTATCCATAGGTCATTACTGTGATACACTTCATGACTGATTCCAATGTGTTTAATGTACACCAGGGTGTTTGGACCATTAGGCTGCTTCTCTACAGCTGTCTGCTCATCTGAAGGAATTCCTAGCACATAGCACATCATTATTGGCCTTGGTTGGACAGAGCATGAGTGTGTGCATGTGTGTGTCTGAGAGAGTATGGTAGCATGTGCTTTGAGAAACAGAGGTTAGCGTCCAGCCATTGATAGAATCTGCAAATAGACGTCACCTTTTGCGACAGGGGGACAAGTAATTTTAGCAGCCTAATGGAATTTTATAGCATGGGAATGCAGTATATAGGAGATATCGTCCCTGCAATAGGAAGAACCATGCACTGTGGTGAATTCTGATATTTTTTATTTATTCCCAGTGGAAGACAAAATGTATTTCCATTCGAGGTTAACACAGATGAGATTGCCAATACCGCAGACATAGCCCACTGGAGGACTTAACATTGTTTTTACTCACTCTAAAAGCAAGGGACTGCCCAGGTTGCCAGCCATGGAACACGCTAATGGACATAAAAATACATTTCAATGCTGTTTACGGCTCAGCATGCTTTTCAGTATGAATGCCTGCCTCTTGGACACCAATTTTATGACTGCTTTAACTTCCAAGTCTTGCCTTTTATAAGTGAAGCTCAGTGTCGTAAATAACTACAAGATGCTCTAAATTGTTAGCCATTAGCCACTTTGTGTGTTGCCAACAAAAATTTTGCCAGGTGAGGTTTATGTATGCTTACTGTAGAGGGCTGTGGACAGTACAGTAGAGTGCAATCTACTAGTACAATAGCTTTTCTATATACAAGTTTTGCATTGAATCATTTCACATTTGGAGTCAACAATACAACTTTCTGACAGTGTTGATGATGGAATTTACAAGCGAGATATGGCTACAGATATGAGATATGTCCCACAGCACAGTATTATTATCATAAGCATCACTTTGGTGCAATTAAAAAAATCCTCACTGGAGCTGCCAAGGTAGAGAATTTGGCTTAACAAAGAGTAGTAAACACATTTAGGCAGAGCTGTGTATTGAACCTCAATACTTTTGATACAGACCAAAATGCTTCTATAGCATCATTAATTGAAAGTGCTTGCTCAGACAGAGGCTTCTATTGGCTGCTTTTGTTTGGAAAAAAAAGGGTTAGGGTAAGTTTGCCGTCTTTTTTTCTTTTTCAAATGAAAAAAAAATTGCATTCCTCAAAATAAGGTATAAACAGCCTACCAGAACCAAAAACAGCCTATGAGACATTTTGACAACAGGGAATGCAGTACTGAGGTGATTTACAGTGACTTCTGCCAGGACTCTGACTAGAAGACACATCAGGTTCAAGCTGGGGACAGGAGAGTATAAAGTAGGACAGGAGCAAGATGGAGGTCGGCATCCGACCTCCATCAAATGTTGTCATTGTATGTTTCTCACTCATTCAGAGCGGAGATCAGAGCGGAGCAGAGCGTCAGAGCGAAAACTCAAACTTTTCTATAGTTTCAGTCCAATATCAAGGCTAATACCCATGCTTGCTCCCTCTCCATCTCATCGTTGATGTATGACTTTCTTTTTGTAATCGGCGGCCACACCATCTATCATCTCCACTCTGTTTGTACCAGTACCGGGACACTTGTAGCGGCGCCGGCTACGCTAATTAGCTCACGCCGCTAGGCTAAGCACCATAATCATGCCTACCTTCGCCGTGGAGCCCTGTGATGGGGGGTCTCTAAACTCCTCGCAGGGGTGTGATAGCTGTCTCCAGAAAACCCAGAAGATCGCCGAACTCGAGCGCCGGGTCTCCGATCTCTACTGGATACGGAATGAGGAGATGCTTCTGGACTCCTTGGTCACTGTAGGTGCTGGTCCTCCCGCTGGCCCGGCCGAGTTGGACTCCACCATCCCCGCCGCGGGCGCCAACCACCCGGGTTGGAAGAGTGCGGCTCCTGCTGCCGCACTTACTGTTACACCGGCAGGGCCGATCACCGGCACCCGGCCCCCCTCACCTCTCTCGGGGGCTAATCCAGCGGTAGCAGCGCCAGCTCCAGCGGTAGCAGCTCCTACTGCTACACCGGCAGCGCCAATCACCGGCATCCGGCCTTCTTCATCTCCCCCCGGGGCTACTCCAGCGGCAGCAGCGCTAGCTTCAGCGGTAGCAGCTCCGGCTGCTACACCGGCAGCGCCAATCACCGGCAGCCGGCCCTCTTCACCTCTCCCCGGGGCTACTCCGGCTACTCCAGCGGCTCCTTCAGCCCGTCATCTACGACTCCAAGCTGGGGAACCTTGGGAATCGTTGGGAGCGAAGCCAAAAAGGTTTCCCGCTACTTCGCTGGCCTTCACCCCAGACCACAGACTCAGCAGCTCTACTCCGAGGCACGGGTCCTGGTTTGCGGTGGGCGGAAGGAGGCCTACGACCCGCCCGCGACCTCCCTGTGAACTCCAGCTGTCAAACAGGTACAACATCCTGAGTATGGAGGATTTTCCTCAGCTGTCTGCGATCACCGACCAAGCGCCTCAGGCCGGCTTCCCCGGATCGGCAATTTAGACTCTTTCGAGCCATTCAGGTCTCGCCCTGGGTGAAGTGCCTCCTGACACCACGGCTTCTGGCGCATGTCGCTCCGGTCCGGCCCAAAGTATTCCAGCTGTCGGTGATCGGGCGACTGTCCAGTCCTCCGCGGGGAAGCGACATCATAAGGGGGGGGAATCCTCCCTTTCCCACCGACAAACAAGGCAGACGGAGACCGTAAACAGGTGCTCAGGAGGTTTCCGCCACTGGCAGCTGACAGGAGAACAGCCTCCAACGTCCAAGCACGCGCCTCAGCACCGCACCATCCCCGGCCGACTGGGAACCTCGCCCCGCCCCCTGGCTGCCGGCAGCGGTCAGTCCCAAGCCCCTCGTCCACGTCCCCCTCCCGCAACACTGATTGTGGGCGACTCAATAATCAGAAATGTTCATTTTTCCAACGCCATCACTCACTGTTTCCCTGGAGCCACAGTCCCGGTCATTCTGACACAACTTCCGGAGCTGTTGCGCTCTCTCCCGCCCTCCATCAAACGAGTCATTGTTCATGTGGGAACAAATGACACAACCCGTATGCAGTCTGAGCTGACCAAATCATTTTTCAATGACCTGTTTGGTCTCCTGAAAAACTGTGGAAAAATGGTATTTGTTTCTGGCCCAGTCCCCACGCTGTCCCGTGGAACCGAGCGTTTCAGCAGGATCCTCGGGCTCCACACGTGGCTTCAGTCTGCGTGTAGAGCGCACAATTTTAACTTCATCGAAAATTTTAATCTTTTCTGGAACCGTCCCTCCTTCTTTAGAGACGACGGTCTCCACCCAAGTGGCCTGGGTAGCCGCACTCTAGCTGCTAATCTGCAGCACGCAGTAGAGACCACTTCATCAGACTGACTGTCCTCCCCTGACAAAGTAGCAAACACCACGCCCCTTGCTCTTTCTCCTGATAGCACACACCTGTCAATAACTCCCTCACCAGCTGCGTTTCCGATCCAGACAGTTATCTCCACCAGGTTTCCCCATCATCACCACACATCACTGAGGGGATCACGGGACCGCAACAGGTGTCTGCGGGCAGTTCCGGCAACACCAGCTCAAGGAGAAACTGCACTGCCATCTCCCAGCCCACATACAACCCTCCACATGGCACTTTTAAACGTTCGCTCCCTGTCAAATAAGTCTTTTATTATCAATGACCTTATTTTAGAAAACAAACTTGACTGTTTACTTTTAACTGAAACATGGCTCAGCACTGATGCACCAGCCGTTCTCACTGAGGCTTCCCCATCAAATTTTAGTTTTTTATTTTCTAACAGGAGTGGTAGAAGAGGTGGCGGGACTGCAACAATAATTTCTAACTCTATAATAACAAAGGACATCACTTTTAACAACTACACATCATTTGAACATCATGCCTTTGTTTTTAGCAGTCCTCCGATTTTATGTATGACTATTTACAGACCACCGAAGCACCATCCCTCTTTTTTTAGTGAGTTCTCCGAACTTTTATCGATTTTACACTCAACATACAATAGGGTCTTAATAGCTGGTGATTTTAACATACACACAGATGATAATTCAGATCCCACTGCGACTGAATTTTTAAATCTTTTAAACTACCTGGATTTTAAGCAACATGTCACACAGCCCACCCACAACAGAGGACATACCCTGGACCTGGTCATAACATATGGCCTGTCCACTGGTGTGTCCTCTGTTGTCGACCTGGCTGTGTCCGACCATCACTGTGTGTTTTTTTGATATCTCCATTTTTATCCAACGGGAGGCCCCGGTGAGAACAGTGAGGAAGCGCTACCTTACCCCCGAAGTGGCTGCAAATTTTATTGAAATTTTACACAACAGCACTGCCGACATTTTACCTGCACCCTGCGATTTTATTGTTGATAATTTTAACAGTAAACTGAGGTCAGCCCTAGACACAGTGGCTCCCATTTCCACAAAAACAATATCAATCAAACCTACATCACCCTGGATAAACACTGAAATAAAACAACTGAAAAGAAATTGCAGGAGCGCAGAGAGAAAATGGAGGCAGACAAAGCTAACAGTTCATTTTGAAATATTCCGGGACATACTCAAAACCTACAATAAATCAGTAAAACAGGCAAGAACTTCCCACTTCTCACGACTCATCTCAGACAAAAAGAACAACCATAAATTTCTCTTTTCCACTATTTCTCGTTTAATTAATACTGATTTTAAGAAATCGTCCACAGTTCCAACAGACGATCTATGTGAAGACTTTGCAGACCACTTCAGAGGTAAAATCATTGACATTAGATCCACTCTTTTAGAACAGAAGAATGCTGCTTTTAACAGACCTGAACCATCGCTTTTATCTGTGGAGACAATGGAGCATTTTGTCCTGGTTGATGCAGAAACGCTCGGTAGAGTTTTCTCCCGAGCTAACCCAACAACCTGCCTTTTAGACCCAATTCCCACATCACTTTTAAAACAATTTTATGCGTTCTTTGAGTTTGAACTTTTAAATATTGTGAATTGCTCTCTCCAGACGGGTGTCTTCCCCACTGCCTTTAAAACAGCAGTGGTGAAGCCCCTTCTGAAGAAGAGCAATTTGGATCCTGACATTTTTGCCAACTACCGACCTGTGTCCAACCTACCCTTTTTAAGTAAAATTGTAGAAAAACTAGTTTTTATCCAATTAAATGATTTTTTAAAGACCAACAATATTTTAGAACAGTGTCAATCTGGTTTTAGGACGAACCACAGTACCGAGACAGCCCTCGTGAAGATTGTGAATGATCTCAGGTGTAACATGGACTCTCAGAAACTCTCTGTCCTGGTTCTACTGGATCTAAGTGCTGCTTTTGATACAGTAGATCACCACATCTTATTAAACAGACTTAGCCACCTAGTGGGCCTCTCTGGTACTGTTCTTAACTGGTTTTATTCCTACCTCACAGATCGTCACTTTCTTGTAAATATGGATACATGTTCCTCAGGAATGCATAAACTTGAATGTGGGGTGCCCCAAGGATCAATTTTAGGTCCAATACTTTTTAATTTATATATGCTACCGCTTGGGGACGTCATCAGGAGGCACGGCATCAATTTTCACAGCTACGCTGATGATACACAGCTTCACATTGCCGTCTCTCCTGATGACTCGGGACCTATTGATTCCCTTTTAAACTGTATTCTTGATATAAAGTCATGGATGGCAGAAAACTTCTTACAGCTCAACCAGGACAAAACAGAGGTTTTAATTATTGGTCCTGAAGGCAAAAGAGAGAAACTTTTACCAAAATTAAATGCTTTTAAACATTCACAATGCGTAAAAAACTTGGGCGTTCTTTTCGACTCTGAGCTTAATTTTATTCCACACATTAGAAACTCTACAAAGATTGGTTTTTACCATCTCAAAAATATAGTCAGAGTCCGCCCGTTTCTCTCTCTGGCCAGCACAGAGGTGCTAATGCATGCTTTTATCTCCAGCCGATTAGATTACTGTAATGCCCTGCTCTCTGGTCTTCCAAAAAAGAGCCTTTCACACCTTCAACTGCTCCAGAACTCAGCTGCACGTGTGCTGACGAAGACCAGAAAGCGGGCCCACATTACACCCGTTTTAGAATCGCTGCATTGGCTCCCTGTGCGCTTCAGGATCGACTTTAAGGTTCTTTTATTAGTTTTCAAGTGTCTTAACGGCCTTGGCCCTTCTTATCTGTCTCACCTGCTTTTACCGTATCTGCCCTCCCGGACCCTGAGGTCCTCCGGTACTGGTCTTTTATCTGTTCCCAAGGTTAGAACCAAAACCTTTGGTGAAGCCTCATTTTATCATTACGGCCCTCGCTTGTGGAACAGCCTGCCGGAGGGCCTCAGGGCCGCGGAGTCTGTTGATGCTTTTAAACGTAGGCTCAAGACTCATCTTTTTAATCTAGCTTTTAACTGAGCTCCCTTTTATCATTGTTATTTTAGTTTAATTTAACTCATTTTACTCCATTTTATTTATTTTATTTATTTACTTTTAGTATTACTCATTTATTGTCTTTTATTTTCCTCTCAAAAGTTTTATTATTTATTTTTTATTTATGTATTTATTTATATTTTCATGTATCTATTTTAACACTGCATTTATGGGTTTAACATTCATTTATGTTGTTTTAGGACGCTCTTCCATCTCTTTTAATAGTTTATAGGTTCTTAGTTTCCAGCTCCATTGTTCTCCTCATGGGGGCCCTCCACTCCGGGAGCTCTGTCTGGCCTGCCTGCGGGGGTGCCATCCTGGGGATAGTCCGGGCCTGGATAGTCAGGGAGTCCTGCCCCAGGGCTTTATGGCCGTGGTAGGGGCCCCTGGCTGTCTGGGTCGGGATAGTCTCTGTGGCGGCGCCCCCCCTGTGGTCGTGGCCTTGGGGGGCTCTCGATGGGGATGGCTCCAACAGGTTGGCGTTTCCTCACCTGGTCTATCGGTGCTCAGCCATACTACATTTTATTTTGTATATATGTGTGTGTGTGTGTGTGTGTGTGTGTGTACGTGTGCGTGAGTGTGTGCGCATGTGTGTGTGTGCGCATATGCGTGTGTATCTGTGTCACATGAATGGGGATGTTATGCGGGGTTTGTTTCATTTTTCTTTTCTTTTAATGTACAGCACTTTGGGCTGCATTTTAACATGTATGAAAGGTGCTATATAAATAAAGTTGATTTGATTTGATTTGATCAGCTGCAGGAAAAACCAGCGTGTAGAGCCAAAATATTTTCACATCTAACTCAATGAATTATGAATTTGTTTCGACCAAACCAGAGTTGCTGATTGTGAGAACAGTGAAAAGACAAAGCATGACCGCTTTGGTGAGTTTCATCTTTTGAGATGAAGTTTTTTTACAATGTGTTAACAAGGCAATAAAGCTCACATTAGTTAGTAAATGAGAGAAACTTAAATTACCCTCTAAGATAGTGTACAGTTATATTTTTCAGTTTAATAAGAAAACAGGTGTAAGAATATTTCCTTTCTTGATGTCTTGTGAGTTTATTTTGTTTATTTAGCATACTAAAAGAGAGCTTGTGGTAATATAAGACAGGACGAGGCAGTCGCTCTGCCTCGTCCTGTTTAGCATATTGCCTCTTGCCTTTCCAGGTGATAGCGGTCTGGCTGATTAGGAATGGCCAATAAGAAGAGGGCACAAGGCTCTCTCTTTCTGTCTCTGCATCTCTGGTCAGGTGGAATGGAGTGAGAGCTAGTCTGTCAGCCGGGAGGCTGGCTGGGGTATTCTGTTTTGTTTTAAGTTTATTTGATGGGTGCGGTAGTCTAGTTTTTGTGGCTTTGTTTCAATTAGGTTTAGTTGTTCCTTTGTGTTAGGGTAGAAGCCCCCAGCTCTGACGGCCCTGGTGGGTTGGTCTGGGAGGCTGCCCTTCTTTTGTTTATTTTGGCCAGCCCATCAGTATGTTTGTTTGTTTGATTGTTTAGAGGTTTTGCCTTTGTTTTTAGTTGTTGTTCAATTAATACATTTGTCTTCCTTTAAACTGCAATTTGTTTGTTTGTCTTGTGTTAAACCTCATTTGGAGTACCTACTGTAGGGGGTCGTAACATAAATTGGGGGCTCGTCCTAACTAAAATAAAGGTAGGTTTTGTGTATCCTCTAGATGTTGGCTTAGTGGCAGTAAGCCTGGATAGCCTGTAGTTTGGATGTCAGTTTGTTGGTAGCCAGTTGTACTGTGTGTTACTCTTGTGGGGTTTGGGTAACTTTGTGGACACAGTTTTGTTGGTTACTTTGTAGTAGTGCTTGTTGCAGGGCAGTACTTTTGGTACTGAAGTTGCAGTGAGTTGCTGTTCAAGGCAGCGGGGGTTTTGTGCCGTAGGCTGTGTAGAGGCAGAAGTAGAGTTCATGATGAGAAATACAGTTCATATGATTAAAATGTGTTGAGAAGATGCATAATTCAATAATATAAGTATACAGGTGTTTAATGATTAATAATTTCATTTATAAGTTTATATAGTGGTTAAAAATGTTAAAAGCATATTGGTGTTCATGTTTTTGTGTGATTCAGTAAAAGGTACACTTCCCCTTTAAGAACGCACAGGTTTGTGGGATTTCCTGTTGATGAGAGAGCATGCAGTCAGAGCTTGATAGCTGAAGAAGCAAACGGTTTTCTTACCTGCCTTTTAGTAATTAGTTGCTACAAGTGTGTTTGCCAGTCACTTTCTTTTTGTAACTTTGTGGAATAAAACTGGAGATTTTTTATATTTTTTCTTCACAACCAAAAAACGTTTCCAGAGTGGATTTTGTTACACTGCACAGCTGGGCTAACAACAGACACTGCCTGTGGAAAAGCAACTTCTTGCTAGCAATAGATTGTTGAGTAAGCCACTGCAAGATATCAAGCTTTTAAACCTCTACATTAGTAAGAAAACCGGCTTGACATTGGACAAGGAGCCTTTGGAGAGGTTTGTGGATCGACCGATTCAAGATTCAACGAGGGACCTGAAAGAATATTCTCAATTATCCTACCAAGGCTGCAAGTGACACGTGAGTAGTTAGCTAATGTGCTAGCTAGCAATTGGATCTCAACGAGCCTCATCTTTGTTGCTTTGTGACTGTTGGTAAGCAAATGGGACCTGTATAATTACTGGAAGTACCGACTGCAAAGTAATCATGGCGGGGACAGAAACAGAAGAGACGGTAGGATTAACTGAGGAAAAAGAAAAGAGAGTTGTTAAACCAACGCTTAAAGGATTGGAACATAATCTGCAAATGAAAATATCCTTAAGAAGAGGCATACTGGGCCAACTTACTGAGAAAAAGAACGAACTGTATGCTTTAATGGATGATGATGTGAACGCGGAAAACATTGGAAAAGAACCGTTGGCTGAATATGTAGAACTGATAAAGGAATTCAGTGAAATAAATGAGCAGGTTAAAGACCTATTTTGCCAGACAGGATGTAAAGAGAATGTGAGCACTGATCAAAGGGATTGGTTCGAGCCACGAAATAGTGAGCACACAGACTTTGCACGAGAAGTGAATTCATGGACACGGGCGGCTAAGATACGCCAAGAAGAAGCTAAAAAGTTTAGTGATGAGGTAGAACCAGAAGATAGTGTGTCAGTCACATCCAAGAAATCTGGAAAATCCAAGTCTGTCAGTGCTGTGTCAGTGACATCGTCAGCTCGTTCTGAACGCTTAAAGGTGGAGTTAGGAAGAGCCGCTCTGTTAGCCAAGTCAGCTACATTGAAGAAGAGACAGGCTTTAGAAGAACACGAACTACAGCTCAAGGCTGAAAAAGAAGATTTAGAGCTACAAGCCGGGCTCGCTGCAGCTGATGCTCAACTGGCCGTGTTAAGAAAATATGAAGGCTCAGAAGCGTCAGGCAGATCCAAAGGAAGTAGGGTGGATGTTCTAACACCTACTCCAGTGAAGTATGATACCAACTACAGAAAAAGTGGTAACAGTGGTGGTCAGCATAGCCACACAACAAGAAGAGATGCAGGTGACCATGTCATACAAGCTCCTGTATACTCAGTGGACAATTCTGTGAATACAGACAATCTGGTTACTGTCATGCAACGCCAAAATGACATCACCGAAAGCCTAATAAGGCAACAGAAGCTCTCTACATTGCCACCACAGAACATCCCTGTTTTCAAAGGAGATCCAATAGAATATCGTCTCTTCATGAGAGCGTTTGAACACAGCGTAGAGAGTAAGACTGAAAATAGCAAAGATCGCCTTTACTATTTAGAACAACACACTATTGGACCGCCTAATGACTTAGTGCGCAGTTGCTTTCATATGGACCCAGAACAGGGCTATCCTGAAGCCAAGAGACTTCTGAAAGAACGCTTTGGAGATAAATACAAGATATCCATGGCCTACCTGGACAAGGCTTTAAACTGGCCTATCATAAAAACAGAAGACAGCAAGGCACTCGAATCATACGCTCTCTTTCTCACAAGCTGCAGTAATGCAATGGCAGACCTTGAGTACTTAGATGAGATGGAAAATGCTGCTAATATGCGCACGATCATTGCAAAGCTCCCCTACAGACTGAGAGAGAGATTCAGGAGTGTAGCCATAGACATTCAGAAAAAGCAAGATCGACGGACAAAGTTCAAAGATGTAGTAACGTTCATCACCATGCAAGCAGAAATGGCATCACACCCTGTGTTTGGTGAAATCCCAGGACAAACAAGGCGCCAGATAGACAGTAAGACTGAAAGGACAGGTGGAAAGAAAAACATCACGACACTGGCCACTGAAGTAAAAGCACAGAAAGCCGAGAAAGGTGTTTGGGACGGAAACAAGAAAACTCAGGAGAAAGGAACAAATGTGGATAAGGCCTTTAATAAACCATGTATCTTCTGTCAGGGAGACCATACCATGGAACAATGCAAAAAACTTCAAAAAATGTTGCACAAGGAAAAGTTGGAGTTCCTCAAGGGCAAAGGACTTTGCTTCAGTTGTCTTACAGCAGGACACATGAGTAAGGCCTGTGAAGAAAAGAAGAGCTGTCAAATATGTTCAGCAACACACCCTACACTCTTGCACATAAAACAGAAACCCAAAGACTCACCGAAGGAAGAGGCTTCGAAGGAGGAGCCTAAGGACGAGTCTCCGAAGGTGGTCAGTGGATTTGTGGATGCAGGGGACACAAGCTCCCAGACTGGGGCCGGGGGTACTGATAGTATCCTCGCCATTGTTCCTGTGAGAGTAAAGGCAAAGAAGGGAAACAAGGTGCTGACTTGTTATGCATTCCTGGATCCAGGAAGTAACGCTTCCTTCTGCACTAACAAGCTGGCGAATGACCTTCACCTGAAAGGAAAAAATGTGAATATCCTACTCACCACCATGGGAGAACAAAAGGCAGTCTCCTGCAAAGCTGTACCTGACCTAGAAGTGAGCAGCCTAGAAGGCGATGACTTCATCGGGCTCACCGAAGTTTTTGCACAAAAAGTTATCCCCGTGAGTAAAGAGAACATTCCTACTCAAGAAGACGTGGATAAGTGGCCACATCTGCAAGGTGTACGAATCCCTTCCATCAATGCAGATGTCGGTCTTCTGATTGGAACTGATGTGGCGAAAGCCCTTGAACCAGAGGAAGTAATCCGCAGCATCAAAGATGGGCCGTATGCAGTACGTACAGCCCTGGGATGGACCGTAAATGGTCCGCTGCGTGAGAACATTAGAAGTCGGACAAAACATGGATGCCCACAGATTAAGATAAATCGCATCTCAGTGGCTCGACTGGAAGAATTATGGGCTCAGCAATTCAAGTGTGATTTTCCGGAGAACGTTCAATTAGAGCATTTGGAAATGTCCAAGGAAGACCAGCTTTTCATGGATAGAGTCTCGGAATCAGCCAAGCTGGTCAACGGCCACTACTCGATTGGCTTGCCGTTGAAGAAAAAAGATGTGAAAATGCCCAATAATAGAGCAGTGGCAGAGCAACGAGCGCTCAACATGAAGAAGAAGCTTCAGAGAAACCAGACCTTCAAAGAAGACTACGTTAGCTTCATGAACGATGTGATCAGCAAGGGCTACGCGGTAAAAGTACCAATTGAAGACCTACAACGGAGCGACGGAAAGGTGTGGTTTATCCCGCATCACGGTGTTTACCACCCTAAAAAGCGGAAAATACGAGTGGTATTCGACTGTGGAGCTTCTTACCAAGGAACCACACTCAACGAACAACTACTGCAAGGGCCTGACATGACAAGCAGTCTCATCGGTGTCTTAACAAGGTTCCGTCAAGAGCAGGTAGCAATAATGGCGGATGTGGAATCAATGTTCCATCAAGTTAAAGTACCACCAGAAGATGCTGACCTTCTCAGGTTCCTGTGGTGGCCGGACGGCGACGTCTCACAAGAGCTGCAAGAATACAGGATGGAGGTTCACTTGTTTGGCGCCACCTCCTCACCGAGCGTCGCGAGTTATGCTTTGAGAAGATGTGCTGAAGATAACAAGAGCAGTTTTGATGCGGCAGCAGTGGATACGGTTTTATGTAACTTCTATGTCGATGACTGTTTGAGATCAGTTGCATCCGAACAAGAAGCAGTCAAGCTATACCAAGACCTGAAGGCCATCTGTCTAACAGGAGGATTCAGACTAACTAAATGGATGACCAACAACCGGGATGTGTTGGCAAGTATTCCACAAGAGGACAGGGCAAAAGAAGTCAAAAACCTCGACTTTGACCAGGAATCACTCGCCATCGAGAGAGCTTTAGGAGTCCAGTGGTGTATCCGGTCGGATCAGTTTAAGTTCCACGTGAACATCCAGCAGAGGCCTCTCACCCGAAGGGGAATCTTGTCAATGATGAGTTCAGTCTACGACCCACTGGGGATGTTGTCTCCCATCATACTGCCTGCCAAAAACATCCTGCAGGAACTGTGCAGACTGAGAACAGGATGGGACGACGCTGTGCCAGACCATCTTGCACAACAATGGTCAAGGTGGATGGAAGAGCTTCAGCAGCTCACCAACGTTGGAGTGGACCGGTGCTTCAAGCCATCTCAGTTTGGAGAAACAGTGGAGGCTCGACTACATCACTTTAGTGACGCGAGCGAAACAGGCTATGGTACTGTGACTTACCTGGTTCAGAAGAACAGCAGCAACCAGATACACTGCTCATTTGTCTTGGGAAAGGCAAGGGTTGCCCCTCTTAAGCCCACGACTATTCCGCGGCTGGAGCTGACGGCGGCTACCTTAGCTGTGAAGGTGGACATCACGTTGAAGAAAGAACTGCAGCTTTCACTGTCAGATTCCAAGTTCTGGACAGACAGCACTGCCGTACTTAAGTACATAGCAAACGAGAACATCAGATTTAAGACATTTGTGGCGAACAGGGTCGCTACAATCTTACAAGCATCAAGAGTGGAGCAATGGAGCTACATCAACTCACGGTTGAATCCAGCCGATTGCGCTTCCAGGGGACAAAGGGTGAGTGTCTTCCTGCAGAACGAAGTATGGATCTCAGGGCCTGCCTTCCTCAGCAAGCCAGAAAGAGAATGGCCAGACAAGCCTGTTCAGTTAGAGGAGCTTACAGTGGCAGATCCTGAGGTCAAGAAAGGCATACTCGTTAATGTTACAACGGTGGAAGAAAGCGCTGATGTAATGCAACAACTAACAGAGTACTTCTCTTCCTGGACACGGCTAAAGAAGGCGGTGGCGTGGCTCATTCGAGTCAAAGGAACCCTGGTAAACCTGTCAAAGAAGAGAAAAGAAATTAAAGAACTATACAAGGACCAAGAACAAGTGAACAAAGAAATTACAAGATACAAGAGGAGTCTCAAACAGACTTACCTGACTCTGGATGATCTTCAACAAGCTGAGCTGGCTATCCTCCGCCATTGTCAGCAAAGGAAGTTCCAAGAGGAAATATCTGCTCTTCAGAGAAAAGAGCCAGTCAAGAAAAGTAGTAGAATCTGCAGACTGAATCCGCAACTTCAGGAGGGAATCCTTCGTGTTGGAGGTAGGCTCAGTCGAGCATCCATGCCGACCGAAGCCAAGCACCCGATGCTCCTGCCTAAAGACCATCACGTCGCTGATCTGATTCTCCAGGATGCACATGAGCGACTGGGACACAGCGGACGCAATCATGTCTTGTCTCATGTACGTCAACGATACTGGATTATTGACGCCCCCTCAACAATCAGGAAAATGCTGGCTCGCTGTACTACCTGTCGAAGACAACACGGTGCATCAGGCACACAAATGATGGCGGACTTACCAAGAAACAGAGTTGTACCGGACGAACCACCTTTTACCAGAAGTGGAGTTGATCTGTTTGGACCATTCAATGTAAAACGAGGAAGATCATATGTAAAAAGGTATGGGGTTATATTTACCTGTCTCACAAGTCGTGCGGTCCACATCGAGATGGCGACATCACTGGAAACAGACTCTTTTATTCATGTTCTGCGTCGCTTCATCGCAAGGAGGGGTCAGGTAAAAGAAATGCGATCCGATAATGGGACTAATTTCATCGGAGCTGACCGCGAGCTCAGAAAAGCTATAAAGGAGTGGAATACTTCACAAATTGAGAACAGCTTGCTCCAGCGTGACATCAAATGGATATTCAATCCTCCATCCGGATCACACCACGGAGGGGTGTGGGAGAGAATCATCCGCTCCATCAGAAAGATCATGGTTGCTACGCTGAGAGAACAAAGCTTGGATGAAGAAGGCCTTCAAACGTTCTTCTGCGAATGTGAGGCCATTCTGAACAGTAGGCCTATTACCACGCCTTCAAATGATATGAATGATCTGGAAGCCCTCACTCCACAGCACTTGCTGCTGCTGAAGACTCAACCAAACTTACCACCGGGACTCTTCCAGACATGTGACAATTACGCGCGCAGAAGATGGAGGCAAGTCCAGTATATGAGTGATCTCTTCTGGAAACGCTGGACCAGGGAGTACCTCCCTCTACTCCAGAAAAGACAGAAATGGAACCACCCATCACGGAACTTCATCCCAGGAGATGTAGTCTTGATCGTCGATGACTCAGCGCCTAGGGGATCCTGGCTGATGGGAAGGATCGTCAAGACTATGGAGGATGAGCATGGAATGGTCCGCAAAGTTCGAGTCAAGACAAAGACTAATGAGCTTGAGAGGCCAATAACAAAGCTCTGCTTACTTCAAGAAGCAGCATGAGAAGGACTGTTACTTGCCTGATTGAGAGTGCTATTTGCTTTGTGTTATTAGGAAGAAAGACTTTCTTTATATAAGTTGTAATTGTTTCTGCCCTAGAAAGCAATTAGGGGCCGGGTATGTAGAGGCAGAAGTAGAGTTCATGATGAGAAATACAGTTCATATGATTAAAATGTGTTGAGAAGATGCATAATTCAATAATATAAGTATACAGGTGTTTAATGATTAATAATTTCATTTATAAGTTTATATAGTGGTTAAAAATGTTAAAAGCATATTGGTGTTCATGTTTTTGTGTGATTCAGTAAAAGGTACACTTCCCCTTTAAGAACGCACAGGTTTGTGGGATTTCCTGTTGATGAGAGAGCATGCAGTCAGAGCTTGATAGCTGAAGAAGCAAACGGCTTTCTTACCTGCCTTTTAGTAATTAGTTGCTACAAGTGTGTTTGCCAGTCACTTTCTTTTTGTAACTTTGTGGAATAAAACTGGAGATTTTTTATATTTTTTCTTCACAACCAAAAAACGTTTCCAGAGTGGATTTTGTTACACTGCACAGCTGGGCTAACAACAGACACTGCCTGTGGAAAAGCAACTTCTTGCTAGCAATAGATTGTTGAGTAAGCCACTGCAAGATATCAAGCTTTTAAACCTCTACAGGCTGTGTGTTACCTTTGAAGATGGAGTTTAAGTTGGTTGAGTTTGTTGACGCTCCTACTCTTGAGGTATTCCATCTGTGCACCAAGTATATTCTGCTCTTAATTGCCGATCATTAAAGGATAACTACCGTTTTTTACAACCTGGACCTTATTTCTAGCAAAATCTATGATCATTTACTCACCCAGAGAACTTTGGTGTCATTTGGCGTCGTTTGGACGAAATTAGAT